>NC_044496.1:19033771-19366271 GCF_902362185.1 Chanos chanos
TCCATGGGTATACTTTGGGCAGGGAGTAATGTGCAACTAGGGCAAACAGCTAATATGAAACAATAAAACTGAGGATTTGATGACTCGATCAAGTCCCCATTTGAAATGTTCAGTGTTGATCCAAATTATTATTGTTTGGATTCATTCAATTGTTATCGATTAATTTATACCGATTATCCATTTTAATAATTATAGTTTTGGGCACAACATTATAAGTTATGAAATGCTAAATGCTTCAGAGAAAAGCCAGGCTTAGCTGTAGTTATGAGAAGGTAGGAGAAGGATGAGGCAAATATTGGTTCTAAAATTGGGATGACATCAGCCAAGACCAGCCAAGATGATGCACACAGGGTAGCCCTTCGGGTTCTACATACGTTATGATTGTTGGAGTATCTTTTTCTGTAGCTGAAGCGGCTTTCAAACAGCGACCACATGGTCAGCTCTGAGTGTAGTTAGAGAGGTGCGCTACAACATTTGGTAGCATTCAAGCTCCATGACATATAAAGCCATTGCTGTCTGAGATTGGGGAAAAGGCACAAGTGCAGATAAAGAGAATCACCAGGAGTGATTTTTAAAATTATCATTGCAAATAAGATCTACAGCCATCCTGTGTTGAGAACTCTCTCTGTGTGATTGGTTCATGCCCTACAGTCCCAAAAAATGATAATGCACTATTTTAGTCACAAGTAAGACTGTACAAACACTGAATCTGTATTGCCATGGGAACAACGATAGGATTGTTCAGAACAGCACAATTATGGTAATGCATCATAAATTATTCTAACTGATAAATCTTGGCACGTAGTTGCAGGTCACTCACTTTGTATTAGAAGACTTTTTTCCTGAAATCAGGGCGCCTCCATCCCTCTTCCTCCTTCTGCTAGACCTGCAATGGTACTTGCTCCCCAATTCCCTCACTTGTCAGAAATCTATGGTTTACTAAACATTGTAAATAATATCTGAGAGGGTACACTTTGTGTTCTTGTGATGGTAAGATGTGAGCTAATAGCAGTATATGTCTGGTGTTGTATTGATGTCACTGACATTGAATCAGAGTGCCTCACCCAGTCAGCTCAAAAACAGAATCAGCTCAGCTGTCAGCGGGGTGTGCCAATCTAGCCTCTCATTATTATCTGTGTGCCAAAGAGAGCTACTCTCCCCGGTGACCTCTGCATGCAATCACAAAGCCGTCAGCCATCCTCTCTGTCTGTGAAAACTGGTCCCTGTTGTAGAACTACGTAAGCATGCTCAAAAGACAAATTATCAGCAGTGTGGACACATGAGAGAAATTCAAACAGAGCCAGAAGACTGCACAGAGTTATGATGAATCTATTGAAAGGTGCTGTCTTGTTTACCATAAAGATAGTGGAAAGAGTCACAGGTCAGGACTGAGCGTGTTTGACAGACCCAGATTTGCTCATTTGAGTAGTTTCCTTAATGTCTTCCTCCCATTCTCAAACAGTCTCCCAGGAAATGCCTCATTACCGTTTCCTCACATTCTCTTCGAGTCAGTGCACTTCCTGGGAAAAGTGGTCTTGTTGAAGTCCTTTATCACTCATTTTTCATAATATTGCTCATCTTTTAAAATATATTATATATAATATGTTCTTTATATAAAAGTCAAGAAGACTTTTCTTTATTTTTCTCTTTTTTCCCCAAGCTGTAGTGTCTAATTACCAGTAATGTTGTATGTTTCACCCACACATGACCGTGACCTCAGTAAGTGAGGCTTGCACATGCCCCCTCAGATATGTGTGAGATCACTACATTTTTTCACACTTGAGTTAATAGTATGTTGAAATAATGTGACCCAGTGCAACATAAAGATCTTAACTTCACTCTAATTGTTGTTTGACTGTACACTATAAAACCAAATGTTAGGATAAATTGAACTGAGTGCTTCAAAAATGTGTCAACTATAGAATAAAGCTGGAACCCAGATTTTAGAATTAATCTTAAATTTAAAAAAAAAGTTGGTTTTGTTACTCAGTTTTTCAGGCAATTTTTGCAGGTTTTCCTAAAAATTTTGGATCTACAGTATAAATGCATCCACATAGATGTGTGATCCTCAGTGTGTGTAACTGATTGAGTGGAAGTAGGACCATAGCTAGCATACTCAGACCTCAAGTCCTGGATATACAGTGCACCTCTGCTCCATAGTTCATTTACTAAGTGCACAACCGTTAATCAGATAGTTTATGACTCCTACAATACACATCAGATGAAAGATTCTGCATAGTGGAATTCTGGAATTCTCCTTCAGTAGAAGGTCCTGGCTTTGATATGGGTTTTGGTTGTTGTTTGTTTGTTTGTTTTTATGGTACTAAGAGTGAATGTACATTTTGTATAATTTCATTAAGTTACCTGTTGTGAGCTAACGTTTCATTTTTAAGAGTGGTTAACATGTTCCACCTTGTTCTTTGAAGGCAACGTTTTAAACATGGCATGACCCTTGGCCACATCAAAGAGAGGAGCTGAAATTCAGATGGTGAGTCATCCAGTCCTGCATGTTATGAACTGTTATGGATCCTTGTCTGCTTAGGAAGTGTTCCATGACGAGACCAAGACAGACTTGCTATCACCACAGGTGGTTCACGCATTCAACCTCCCAGACAGCAACTCCATTGTGAGACATCTGTCTGCGCTGTCTTTTCATGATACAGTAAGCACTGACGCATTATTACAAATGACTCTTAAATGAACAGCAGGAAAATGAGAGGACGAGAGTAGGGAAAACAACTCGCTTTGATAGAACTTTATATAAGGTCTGAAAGATTGACTACTCAATGCCTCAGAATTCACTGCTGTCTCACTTAAATACATGAGAAAGTAAATGATAAAGAACTGCAGAAAACTACATAACAACTAGTGCTGGACCGTTTTGTTTTTATATGCATGCGTCTCCATGTTTTAGCACATGGATGTCTAGAAGTGACCGTCTATCAAATAGTGAGTAAATATTTGTAAAAAAAATGTTGTGTTGTTTTTGTTTATGTGTTTTAGCCGTGTTTTGGGGGTAGGGGTAGTGGTACTTGTGTGGCTGTGTGTGCTGGTTGTTCTGTTACCAAGTTTTAACACCGCTCCAATTTTTGTAAAAAAAAAAATGAAAATCTTACATTCTAAGTCTCTCCTGGGTCACAGCTGCATTTCACCACATGGTAAACAGTGTACTTTTTGGAGGCAGACATATGAATTAGCAAGATGTGTAGTGCCTGCTAGAGGGTGGTGCTAAATAATGCATGACAGCTCCAGTCACCTGTGGTGGAAATGACAGATCAGTGGGGGAAAAAAAACAAGTTACTGAATCTTATTTCACATAGCACTGGAGCAGTGTTGTTGAACTTGAACTGCCACATTTTTTCCAAGATAAAAATACAACTAAAGTGAGAAGAAAAGCGGGATTCTGAAAAAAACTGAATCAAGTGTATATAAGCTGATGTCTCAGAGCTTGTAAATCCTTGAATAGATATCGACAGGCTCATTTTGTTCAATAAAGTATTTGCCATCAACAGTACAAGAGTGCATTTGATGCTTGAGTATAGGTAGAAACTGATGCAACCACAGTGCTAGTAAATTTTTACTTTTGTTCTATTGACAGGATCATCAACACACTGCACATTCTGAGGGCTGAAATGATTGTTCATTAAATGATAGAGCCACACATTCTATTGTAACTTGACTGGAGCACTTTTGTAAATGTCTCAAGCTTTTCATTCATTTAACTTTGCAACACTTACTGTAAGAATATTGCCTCCCTTTTCCAACCAAAGAGCTCTATGGACACTCAGAATTGCTACTCATCTGCCCAACAACACGCTGTTGCTTTGACTGCAGGGAAAGTTCCCCTCATCAGTAGGAGGTCAAAAACACATCTAATGAAAAGGAAAGATTAATTAAGACATAATGACATCCAACAGAATTTCTCTGTACTCAGCATCACACTTTACATGGCCTTTACCATTTTTCTGTCTTTTGATCCAATGTTTATTTATATTCATGTATGTATTTGTAGGGTTCATGAAATTACTTTTGATAATCAATGAGTATCAAAAACCTAGGTGTCTTTGCTTGCAAAATAACACTGAACTAGAACATAATGATACTGAAATGCATATTAATTATAAGAACAGACTGACCCAGAAGCATGACCACACTCAGGAGGAAAGGGAGGAAAACTGAACTTGCAATTGTGTTCATAACTCCCTGATCTATTTAGCAATGTGAGCACTTAAGTAAGTAATGAAATGACAGTCTTGATCTCCATCAGCTGTGTATAAAGGAGAGGATCACAGGACACCATCAGTCAAGACTGGTAGCTGCCTATGACCATCAGAAGACATTCCATCAGAAGGCACTCCATAGTGACAAATTCAGGGTTTGGTGTTTACAAATAATGCTGTGTGATGGATTTCAAAGCATCATTTCAGTTAGTCAACTGAACCTTTAAAACAGACACAAAATGGGGACCACATGTGAATATCATGCTGGATTTACACATTTTTTTCTGACACCCCCCCCCCCCCCCCCCCCCCCTTTCCATTTCAGATTTTTTCTCTGTTCCAAGAATATGTTCAAGACTTAAGATTGTTGTCATTCCTTCTGTCTAACTGACCCTCCTGATAAGACCATTCAGTAAATGAACATCTCTCAGATCTTCCATGTTTATAAGGAGTGAGTTGTCAGTGTGTGCGTGTTGAGACTCTGATGGCCAGTCATTCCTGTCTCAATCCATTACCCCAATGTGTTGGCCTGTCAGCTCTGATAGCCGCCCTGATCCTCCTGCAGGCTGCTGATATATGAATCTTGACAGGAGCTTTGGAGAAGGTAGGGGAAATGAGGCCCTCTGAAAAAGGTTGAGCCCTGGCATCTAGGGATGTTCATTGACATTATTAATAGAAAGCATCTTCACACATGCTGTGAAGCAGGCATGCTCAGGTTCCTGGGCAGTGTAGAGGGAATCTGTCCCCAGCTGAGCAGTTCTGGGCCACGCTGAACCATACAGTATGCATTTGGATGCAAACTGCATAACGCTAAGCCTCTGTCTATCCTGTATAAATACGCTGTATGTTGGAACTGAAATAATTCACAGGCAATTCTAGTAGCCCCTTAGAATTATTAACACTGATTTTTTAAATCATACTCAGTAAAATAAGTACACAACAATAATGTTAAACAGTCGATGCAGTAGATGAGCTATGGTGGACCTTCTGTGTCACATTATGAATGAAGCAGTGTCATACAGGTGAATGTTCTTCAGCGGTGGGTTAAGATGACATCTCTGAAACACTATAGGACATACAACCAACATAAATGCAATTTTATTCATGATTTTTATTAATGAATTTTATGAAGTACCCACACTTTGTAAGGCCATATTGTACATTTGTAGAACAAATTGTGGGCTAATGTAGTAGTCTATGTTGGATACAGGTATAGGCGCTTGAGAAACCTGTAATATCGTGAAATAGGTATTGATAGTAATATTGAAACCTGATACAGAGACTTAATAAAAAATTACATCTTAACCAAGTATGATGGTTAATTGTGGGTCAATTTCTTAAAAGTGATGCTCTTGAACGTGCCTTGTACATAAAGACAATTGTTATTCCAAACTTGGAGTGGTGAGTGCCTGTAGAATGCTGAGAGTAGCCTGAGTGAGTCAGCGTGTTTCATAATTATCCTCAGCTGTCATGCTAAGAGTTGATTTCTTGGATATGTTCAGAACCTATATTTCAGGAAAAAATAATTAACCATAAATATGCTGCGTGATGTGAAAATGTGAAAAAAGAATAACAGTGATTAATTACTGAAAGAATCATTTCAGCCCACTGGTGAATTTTGCTGCTCATCAGTCTCAAACAGCTGAAAGTGAAGCATTGCTGCTCTGCAAGGGAGTCTTGTTGTTACCACTGAGTGGTCCACTTAAACAATAAATGGTGACATTCAATTATAAAACAACACAATTTGCCACAATATGCCACGTATGATGACACTGGTTTGCAAATGATTTTAGTTCCTCATCCTTTAGTCAACCTGAACAGTATCAGAAGCAGGCTGGTGTGGCATTCAGCACTCTGAAATGTCGGTGTTGTAAGGCTTTGGCAGAACTGAATCCTAACCACAGCCCATCATTCAGCTTTATCACTCTCTGTCTCACACAAATCTCTTCAAAAATCCACAGTGTACATTCCTTTGCCGTCATCCCTAAGTACCTTAAACCAGTAGGCGATTTGTTATTTTTTAACAGGGTGGATGGCCCAATGGCCAACAAGGGAGATGGTCCAATGGACACTGACACTACTCCATAGTGTGGGGGGATGGCAGGTTAACAAGGGGGATGCATTTTGGTCATTTTGCTAACAAGGGGGATGGCATCCCCCCTCATTCCCCTCCAAATCGCCTACTGCCTATTACAAGCAGAAGATATCCGACTCCAGCTGGGTTCCCTGGGTTGACTGGGGAGTATTCTACAGATAATGCAAGTCTATCCCCTTTAGCAATGAGAGTGACTGTATGTGGGCTAAAAAAACTAATCAAATCCATCATCACCAGGTCAGAGGGTTTGACTCTGAGTGTTTTGATTTATGTAACATGTTGTTGTAACTTGACAAGGGGATGGAAATGGTATCAAACATACAGATACACATGCAACCTTCAGTTGGATAAGAGGCCAATGCAATACATATGCAATAACCAATGCTATGTTGTTTATACAGCAGGTAAAGAACAGATTTCGTGAACATGGGAAATGTATTTTCTCCCAAAGAGCAAACCCAGTTCATCATGACCAGAGAGCATTTGAGTCGAACAGTTTCTTTTTTTTTCTTTTTTTTTCTGATCAGTGCTGTCAATGCATTGTTCAAAGTGTAGTTTTCATTCCTAGAACAGTGAGAGGCCAATGAAATTAGATCCATTTCAACAGGACTGACTAGAGCTCATGGAATGTTGATTTAATAACACACTGGGGATTTATGAGTTTTTTTGCCTGAGCATTTGCATTTTGAGATATCACATACATGCATCAATACGTCAGATTTCATTGCGAGGCTGTTGGTGCTTCACAGACCATTGACACTCATGCTTCTGTGGACAAGTGTTGGAGGAAATTTTTTAATAGCCATGTAATTTCAACTTAATCAGATTTAGCAATACTTTGCAGCTGCTGCTGAACTGAACACAGCATGAACCTGAACAATGCATGCTTTGTAAAGTGGACCAGAAATTGGTAATGGATACTTTGGCATAAGAGAGCATTTAAAATGAGAACAAAGTAAACAATAAAAATGATGATGTTCATTCAGTGATGGTGAGTATGAGAGTTGGAAGCAGAGACATGACACAGAAAGCTCAGTGTTTTTACTGAGCATTTACTGCAGAGGACAAAACGGTGCAGAGACAGATGGAGAAAAAAGGGGCCGTGCTGTCTGTCTGAACAACTTGTCAAATTGGAAATACTTATCCCGGGCTACATTAGTCCTGTTGCACTATAGTCTTGAGGGAAAAGAATTCTGAACTGTCGTTTGATATTTTCTGCAAAAGGCCAACATCTTTTAAATATTAATGAAACAGAAACTGTTAGAATCACACATAGGGACAATAACACATACCTGTAGAGGAAAAAAGCCAATGAAAGGCAGTCAGACAGACAAAATAAGGCAGAGGTCTGTTAAAATAGGGAGAGGTAGTGTGAGACACGGAGCGGCAGGGCGAGGCAGTGGGAGACAGAGGGAAAGTACGAGGTCGTTAAATGGTGCGATGGGATGTCTTGGTGCAGGTTAGTGTCCCTTGGTGTTATAGGAAGATGAGCATACCATGGCGCCAGTCTCACTGACTGAAAACAGCTGTTCAAACAGCTCAATCTCAAGCCTCTTTTTCATTTTCTCTCCTCACTCCCAGTCTTAGTGTCCTCTACGCACATCCGCGCAGGTTATATGACAGTCCAGGGCTATTGCATTAAGACCCCATTCCTCTGAACTGCTTAACATGCAACATGAAAAAGCAGACATACTCTTTAGCATAACTGGAACGTACTATATTGACATTTCTGTCACTGTGCATTGCTATCTCCATTATTACACAGTTTGTTTTAATCTATATTGTTTGAAACACTACTTACTGCCTGCTTCTTATTGCCTTGCATGAAAAACTTCAATGCTTTTTTTTTTTTTTGTAAATGAACCAAAACAAGTTGAGGATAATTGGAGCTTTACCACTCTACCTGCCAGTTCTCACTGAGAAAGATGGAATTTAATCGAACATGGGATTGAAATCTTTGAGAAATGTCAGCTTCTTTGTATCCAGCTTTGTCAGCAACAGAAATGAGCAAAACATCTCCAGACATCCAGACACAGCTCTCGCTGAAGATTGTCTATTAAAAGAGACATCTGGGGTTGTTATGGGGGCAGGAGAATCTCCTGACAGTCACTCAGAGGTCTGTGTGATCTTATGAGTGCGTGGCTGCCATCTCTCCTGCTTCCTAGAGCAGGGCAGAACAGGCTTGAGGCTGACACTTTGCTCCTGGTAAACAACCATCGAGTAACAACCCTGGTTTATCATATATTTTGTAGTAGAGAGTGCAGTTTTGCAGAGACAGATTCATTCTCTCACACTGATCAGCTCTTCTCACTAGAAAATGTGACCTTTTTGTCATAATCAACAGACCCGATCTCTCACACTAGATAGGAAGCATTTGGGATAACATGCAGGTTTATAGGCAGTGTAGAAAAGCTCTGTTACTGTCTCTACTTGCACCATTAATCCTCAACAACCTGCCAAGACAGCAATTGCAACTGCGGAGGCAGCCAGCGTATTTCTCATTACGAGAGCTTGACTGTATGGTGCCGTGACTATGCTCCCAGGAGAGAGGGGCATCCTTTTCCTCTGTGGCTAAAACCACTCCGTATTTCTTTACAAAACTGTCACATGTTGTTTTCTTGATATGGTATCCATCTCAGAAATACTTGGAAAATGGACCAAACCTTTTGCCATGTTTACTCTGAGGTTCATTCCTCCATTTTTTAACCAGACGTGAACCTTCGGTTTCTGTCTGAAATAATATAGTCTTATTTCTGTATGTAGGTAGACCCTATTGAGTTTATCTGCTTTTTTCCCTCTCCCAGTTAAGTCCCACTCTTACAACATGAATGTGCATTGTTTATACTACTTATTACAGTAGTCCATGTGTTTATCTGTTGGATTAAATAAGTGAACAAAGTATACAGCATGTATAAATATTCTCCAGTTTACTATGTGAGACACATTGTACAAAGCCATTGCATTTGATGATTTAAGACATTACTTACACAGTTTGTATCTGTGTAATCAGGAATGCATGACTAAATCATTGTCCGGTTTTCTTTTGCCTCTCGTTGCCAAAGAACAGGAGGTACATTTTTGTTTATTCTCCAGCTTAAAACAACTGTTACAGTTTATGAATTGAAAGACTTGCAAAAAGAACAAAATGTCTGTGAAAAAAAAATGAAACTAATTCCAGAACTTGAACTGTTCAGCCTATGAGACTTGTAAGCGTTCCCTTTGAATTTTGCCTCACGCTGCATGGAAAATCCTCTGCAGTTTGCAGCGGTAGAAAAGGCCTTACTGGCTTTCGTTCAAAGAGAGACAGTGAGAGAGTTTTGAGAGTATGCCCAAGAGGTGAAACAGTGGTCAAAATAGGCTAGCTGCAGAGTGTAAGTAAGAGTCATAGCCATAACCTCTCAGTGTACTGACGGAGGCAGTGGGACATCTCTGGCACCGCTGTCACGGGCCAATGTGCACAAAATCATTCTCTTTCACCAGGATCTGCATCACAGGAAATCACGCTGACTGGAGACATGTGAGTGGAGCAGTGGGCTGGTGTTGTCATGTATAACCTGCTCCCAGGGGGCAGCATGACAGCCTAACCTGCAACATGGCTGATATAACCAAGTCGGAAGGGGGGTGGGGGGGTGGGGGGCATGAAGCTTCCTTTCTTAGTGGAGATGGAGATGTTAAGAAATGTTTACTTTTTCCATCTGGACTCTAATGTCAGTATTACAACATTCATTTAGTTTATAACACCGTGCCAGCACTGTACCAGCACAAACCACTAACGTCCAAACAATGAACTGTCGTCACTGAGCACATAATTAAACAAACTTAGTTAAACATCAGTGAGAAAGTATTCCAACTTGGGTTAATGAAAAGCTTAAATAGTGGCTACCTTTCAGTGTTTTGAAAGCATTGTAAAAAGCCTGCAGTGTAAACACTGTAGAGGAGAGGTGTGAAAAACATGCACGAAGACTTTTTTTCTGCTCCTGTCAGCGAACGCATCCCATCTCCTGAAGTGTGAGGAAAAACAACACCACAGCTGCATTAACCTCCAGCCCCAGACTGCACCTCACAGCCCATTAGGTTCCTCCACGCCTCCATGACTCCCCAACGGCCTGGCTGTTGAAGACAGGTATAAGAACAGTGCACTGGTGCACAACCCACATTTCTGACCCTGCTCTCTAGCAACTCACTGTTGTGACCTGTTTAAAGCCTAGGTATGACATGAATCATAATATCCATAATAATAGTATGGAGCATAAGTGAAATAGAAATCAGTGGCAGTTTGTCATTACTCCTGACTGCGTGGTCCGTAAGACTGAGTGGTGGTAACATGTTCATGATTAAATTAAAAAAAAAAGAAAAAAAACAGTCTCCTAATACTCATCATTGGTCAGTTTTGTCAGTGAGGGACTTGTGGCTATGCTGAAAAGGACATGGTGATCGAAGACTCTATCCTTCAGAGTGGCTCTGTCTTCAGAGCAAAACTACTTTAGGGGGAGGTGTCCTGAAGAGGTCTTGGATGGGGGTCCATCTGGACAGCAGTAGGGAAGCAGGACCTGGCCCTGTGCCAGATTTAGTCCTATTGCTACGTAGCCCTATAAATGACTGTTCCAGACCAGCCCTGAGCAGTCCTACGGTTCTCCCCTTCTGCCCTGGAACCTTTCCAACACAGACTCTCGCTTCTTTTGGTTCTTCATTCAATCTTTCTCTTCCTGCTCCTTCTCCCACTCTTTCTTTCTCCCTTTCTCTCTGTCTCTCTCTCTCTCTCTTGCTGTCTCTCTGAAAACATCCAGCCATCCCTGAGGAGAAATGGGCTCATTTGGTTCAGGCTATAGCCCACAGCCTAAATGGAAAGACACGCGAGGACAGGTTAAGTCATTCTGCAAGACAAACTGCAAGTGTGACCATCCATCTTTTGTGTTTATGATACCGGTATTTAACTGCCATCCTTCATTCCAATGAGTAAAACATATTTCATAGTCAATTATGACAAAGGATTTTTTTTTCACTTTTTAAAACCACTTTTCAGTATCACAGCAATTAACAGAAAATACTTTTTCAACTGAAATCCAGCCCTTGAACTTTCCCCTACATCCAAGCCATCAACCCACGTCCATCACTCCTTTATTAGACATTATGAAGCCTGATTGGATTATTTGGAGGGGGGATCGTCGGGGTGGCTGGTCTGCAGGAAGCTCTGTGTGTTAGCACGTATGAATGACAGCTCTGTGTCATGTATGTGCTCTTATGTGTGTGTCTCTGTGGCTTCCTGTCAGCTGCTGTTTGTCCCAGACTTTTCTATAGCTTCACTTCAGTCTGTCTCTGCCGTCCCTCAGCATGAAGACAGTATGGCCGGTCCCCCTCCTAAACCATACTGCCAAAACACTTAGAAATGGCCAGGTTTGAGAGTTTGAGATGGGATTTTACAATACAAATCTGTGACCAGGTGTAGGAAAACTGTCGATAACCTAAATTAAAAATAACTTTTTTTTTTTTTTTTTACTTTTTTTTAACACTTTAAATTCAGCTCTAGACAAGTTCGTAGTGAAAATATGATTGTGTGATTATACTATATTAAAAAGCTCTTCCTCTTCCTTTTATCTAAGTGGGCAATAAGACAAAATGTCTAATCATGCCACCTTTTAGAAATTGCAGGCTCATTGCCATCAACATAGACTGAAAGCAGCTTGGTCTAATGTAATCCTCTTTCCATTATAGTTACAGGTGTAGCTTTTGTGAGCTGGAACAGCCCCTGACAGAGCCATATTGGAGAGAAGAATACAAAAACACATGGCACGAGGGCAAGGGTAATACTGGTTTCATCACATTGGCAGGCACATTACGACAGGTTAATAGACACCAGGTGTGCTGGTGCTGTCTGTAATTAAGGCTCAGGTAAACAACCTCTTCATTCTCATCTCCAATTTAAATGAGTGCCAGACAACAGTCTTGGGCCTGGATCCCAAGACAGAGAGAGAAAGGGAAAGAGTGTGTATGACTAAAAACCAGAAGCAAACTACCCTCATCGGTTTGCATGGCAGATTGCGGATTGCGTGGAAATTCAAACGCAACTGTTTCTCCTCTGTTAAATACTACATTTGCAGTTATTGCTTTAGAGTCATCTTCAGCATACTCAGACCTAACATTCAGAAAAGAGTAATGCAGAGCAAATGTTAAAATGCGATAAAGATTATTTAGTCGTCCTAGAGAAACTAAAATGAGGTTGTGCTCATGGGAAGTCCTAGATTCTATATAATTCACACAGAAACCTGCTGCAACCCCGTAGTACTCTAAACAGCATCACATTTTGACTGAAATCTTGCCTCAGACAGAAGTATCAGTGTGGGTGGGCCCTCTGTCAAACGCTGGAAAGTCACGCTAATCACAAAACAGGATGTAGCAGGGTGGGCAGACCGGACATGAAAAGAGTGAGCAGGTGGAAGAGGGTCTTCTATTGTTTGTGAAGAAGGAGGGGTGGATTCACTTACCGTCTCACAGAGACTCAGAAAGGACAGCAATTGTTTGGAAAGAGAAGCATTGCAGGCAACTAAAAGCCCCTGAGACATTTCAAAATAGCTTCCTATACTTAGAAACATCACTGAGTTAATCCAGGATATAAAAAGAGCTGACTGGCTACGAGCCAAATTGTGTAATAGGGCATATGTTGAATGGTGACGTGAAAAGTAATGATAAAGAATGTATATGTTATTACACTGTCATTTCTCCTAAACACAACAGGAAATCTCCACTTATTTTGTGTACACCTGGAGCAGTGTTTTCCAGAGTGTGCGTGTCCAAAGTAACATGAATGGATTAGGTTTCCAGTACTGAGCAATGAAGAAATGTACAATGTAGCTCATTACCCCCCTCTAGTGGACAGCAGTAGAAACCTTCAGCCAGAAACTGTCTGTACATAAAAGCAATGGACAAACAGGTAGGATGAGTTACTTTATTGTAACAGATACATCTACCAAACAGAAGTACATCTAGTTATAAATTTACATGGTCAAGGAATGTAATCCAAGAATGTAAAAAAGGTAAACATGAAAGATTTTTTTTTACTCTTACATTAAAATAGTAAGATAAGAATTCAACTCTTTCCATATCCAAATGATTTACTATACAGGAAACATATCTAGTCCACGAAAGATCTGTTTTCTCTTTCACAACAAAACAATAATCGTCCAAACTTGTCTCAAATAATTTTTCTTTCTTGTCACAGAAACAGATTACAAATCCCTGATCAAGAAGAATTTAAGCAAACCAACATTCCATTATATAGTGACAAGCTGAGTGCATCTGATGGGGTCACAGTTAGAAAGTGGGAGAACAAACTATAAAATCTTAAATCTTAATTCGTACAACATGTTGAGGAGAAGCAATTTGCAAGCACAGAGTTAAATGAAAAGCAGAGAGTCAAATTAGAATGATTGCTATAGAATGCTACAAAAAAAAAGGAATCCAGTCAGCTTTGGGCTAAGAGGTTATTTATCTTCATTTGGTATTCTTCATTAATGACAGATTCCCACATCTTCCTTTCTGACAAATACTGACTAAGGCATAACCTCACTCAATGTCTCAAGAACCAAACCATGCCTTGGAGACACATCAAACCTATAATCAAACTGAAAAGAGAAGAGTGACCTGAGTCTCTCAAGCTTAAATGAAGATACATATGAATGCTAAAAGTATATACAAACTAATACAAATTAACAAATTAAAAAAAAAAACCAAAAACACAATTTAAAACACTGATGTACAAATAGAAAAAAAAGAGATCATGCAAAACAAGAAAGGGAAGGGTGGGAGTCTTGTCAACCTTCGTACACCGCAAAATAAACACATGACTACATCTAAGGAGCACTCCCAGGTTTTAACAAGCACAATCCTCAGGAGGGTCATCCCTTATCAAAAACTCTGACAGAAATGAATGGGCAGTAAGCTCTGAGCTCAAAAGCTACAATAAAGGCCTATCAAAACAAACAGACCTGCCTAGGTGAGAAGAGTAGCAATGTGGCAAAAACATGCTATTGTAATGTGTGAGAACCGGTCTTATATGTCTTTCACCTCCCTCCTTGTCAAAATGACATACCCAGCTCAGCTATCCCTTTTACTGTGTCACAAACCGTCAATAAAGTGCACAATGAAATGGCACAAGAAAAAAAAAAAAAGAAAAAAAACATAACCATGCTCTTTCCAAAACAAGCTAAAACAATTGTAAACAACCACAGCAAATGTGCTACTTCTTAATATTTGGATTCTAAAATGCAATTTTAATGAGAAAGCGTAAGCTTTTGCCAACTGAGCCGCTGACAGCTGGTATTCTCCACAGAACTGAGCTGGTTTGGAGAGGGTTCGCTTAATGCATGAGACAAAACTGGGTATTAGATTTAAAAAAACAACTATTACTATTCCTAATAGTTTGTTGTTGTGTTTTGTTTTGTTTTTTTTACATAGAAATCCTGTTTCCATGAGTAAATCATGGTAAAGCTTTCTGGGAAAGAGTATATGGGAAAAAAAAAAGTTACAAATATTGTGTTCTCTGAGTAAACTGTAAGTGGAGTGAATAATGAAGAACGTGTGTGGGTGTGTAGGAACTCTGTCTTCAATATTTTGGCACTTTGGTGTAGTCCTCTTGGTGAACACTCTTACACAGGCCCATGGAGAGGATCATACCAAGAAGCTGCGGGTAAGAAAAATTGTTGTTAAGGCACCAAGCAGTGGATGGAAATTTGGCAGTGGAGTAGACACAGTGTTCCATCTTTCATCGGAGCAGCACTTTACCGTTTACTTGGCGTAAGTCAACAGGCAGAGACTGTATTCAAAACCACGTTACAATCGCACAAGGGGCATGTTCCTTAAAATGTTTAAAGTTTAGGACGCTGAAACTATACCTCAACGACAGCCACTGCAAGGCAAATTCCCAAAATAACTCCATAATTGGTGAAGAGCCAGCTCTCCACACTAGACATGCAGCCCTATGGAGAGAGAGAGAGAGCCCAGAATGAGAAGTTTCCATATTGAGACAACTACAACTACAAAATCTAAGCAAGGATTAATATGGCAGTGATACACAGAGCAGAGAAAGTCTACCAGATTACATTCACTTGCACAACAAAACACAAATATATATTTCATAAACAAACTTAATTCTGTTATTCAATTAAACTTCAATTTGGCTTGATAATGTGTTAGCATTGGTCTGCTGAGACAAATGGAGGAGTGTACTGAATGAATGAGAGTGGGAGATCCTTACTGTGTTGTAGATAGGCCAATCTGGAGACTGAGCCTCACAGAAGCCACTATCTGTGGCGTTTTCCACAGGGATGGACACATTCCTGCAGGAACAGGGGTAGAGCATCTGCGAGCTGTTCACTACCACAGGGTTTTCATGCCAATCCAAACGGCCATTCCAGCCACAGCACTGCATCTGAGATTATACACACATATGAGTGTGTGTGTGGGTGTGCGTGGGTGTGTGGGTAGGCGAGAGAAAGAGAAAGAGAATGAAGAGAGGAAGAGAGCAAAAAAGAGAAAGAGAAAGGGATTTAAATAACCAGGATCCGGTCTGAACTGAAGGCTTTCAGTTCATGCAAAAAAAAACCAAAACAACAACAACAAAAAACAACCAACTCATCTTTCATGAGATCAATATAAATTTTACTATTACATTGTAGAACTCTTGTAGGCAAATATGAACACACGAAATGCATTTTCAACAAATTACTAGTATTCCTAATTATGTAAACTTTTAGCGCTATATTTGTTGAGCAGTTCCTGCTTCAGATGCTGACAAATTACTTGGATGGTCGAAAGAATCTAGAAGAATCTGACTTGAAATAAAGAAGAAAAACAAAGTTTCCATAACTTCTGCCAAGGTGTTACTAATCTGTAAGGCATACCTCACAATCCACAGAAACAAGCTCTTCCACATTCCATAACTCATAAAACTCTATAAAACTAATGGTTATAATGGCAACATATGTAACCGATATTTGAAACATTTCTTAATGCTATAATTATAGGGAACTCTAGCCAGGTCATGACTGTTCTCTTCATACTTACTGTTCTCTGGATGTAATCCCAGGCCTGTTCTGTGGTCTTGTTCTCCCCAGGGTAGTTCACCAAGAGTTTGGTCACAATGTTGGATGCCTCTGTCTTCAGCTAAAGGCACACAACCCAAAGGTCAGTTGACCAAAAACAGGTTAGATTTTACACTGACAGCTCATTAGCCTCCTTTTTTTTTTTTTTTTGAAGTCCAGGTGTACAATCCAACACTTACTGTGAGGTTTCAAGAAGTTCATGAAATGTAGAAAGTTCCACTCTAAACAATCTGATATTGACATGAACATGAGACAATATAGCAATTCTTTAGTGGAAAACCAGAACTCTTCTTTTCCAAGTATGCATGTCTGGTCTCCAATTGGCAAGAGCTACTTGGATATGAATCGCAGTTTTTCTATCACAATGATATGAATGAGGGAGAGAGAGGCTAAATCTCCAGGCTGAATTGCTGTTTAATGACATATCCTGGTCAGATGCTTCCCCTCAGCTCCTCAGGGAGACAGGTTGCTGGCATGATCTCCAAAGTATGACCCAGCCAGTGTGCATTTTGGTCACACTCCCACTCTTCCTGAGACTCTGAACCTGAGTGCATTCCACCATCCCTGACAACATATTATCACTCTCTCTCCTATACGCCTCTGCGTTCAAGGCCCACGAAAAATCAGAAGAACTGAACTATTGCCCTGAGTTGAATGTGTGTGACCAGTGGTAGGTGGTACTGTACACCAAAATATTTTCTGTGCAAATGGAGCTCTTGAACTCTCATAGTACTTTTCCAAAAAAAAAAAAAACACAATGAAACCCCTGCATGCACAACTGGACAAACAACTTTCTCTTGAGTTTCCAAAGTGAAATACATGATACCCACATCCTGCTTTCCAGGTGTTTGTTACCAAGTCTAATGGCAGCCACACTGATACAGGTAACCAAGGCAGCAGAGAGTGAGGAAAGCCATAATACTCACCAAATCACGTTGGAAGTAGATTAGGACAGCAGCCACTACCTGAGCAACGAGGATGAGCAGCAGGCAGGTGAAGTACTATGGAGCAGAGGCACAGAGATATTTAATAAGAGTCATGGGGAGTCTATGTTCAGCTTTTCTGAGAAATATCACACACACAAACACACACACATACACACACACACACACACACACACATACAGAATGCAAGACAATTCCCTAGATACAGTCACTCAATACCCTCCAAGAGAGATGCTGACTACAGGATGTGTATGAAAAGGTGAACTGAAGACCTCTTATCAGATAAACCTGAGTATAACTGTGTGGACGTGTTTGACTGGGTATGAGTGCCTTACCAGTCCAAGCAGGCACCGGATTTCATAAATGGCCCCTAGACAGCCAAGGAAACCCATGAGCATGGAGAGGGAGCCCACCCCAATGAGAATGTAGGAGCCCACTTTCAGAGCCATTGAGGAGTCTTCTGCATGAGAGAAATACAAACAAGTTATACTGTTATTGCTCCTCCAGTTGTATAAGCTTAGTATTCCTTCTTGTGTTTTTCACAAAATATAGTCATGGGCACATTTAACATTTAAAATGTACCTAAAACTTAAAAAAAAACTATCAACTGGCTAGCACAATGCTAGGTGAAAAAAAGATCATATATCTGAGATTACTTCTGGCTTGAACAACAGGTCGTGAGTAAGTCTCAACTTGAGTTAAGAAAACGAGAGTTTGGAGAGCTGTGCTTTGAGCTTCAGTAAGACTCTAAGAGCCTGGCATGGTCCTGAGGTAGACAACGCTCCGACAAAGCCCTGAGCCAGACATTTCTTGTGCTGGGAGGGAGAGAGCACATTCTCTGGATCAGGCCTAGATTAGTCCTGCTCCACAGGCTTGTAGACACTGTCAGAGACTCAGGCTGTGAAGTCTATTAGATTAATTGTCTTTTACTACCTCAGAAGCTCTGCAGCAAGGAAGACACTACCACAAGCAACCCCCACAAACAATAGCACAGTGTAGGGTGACGCCTTGCAAATGTTGCGTGTGTGACAAAGGCCACAGTCCACACAATAGCCGGTCATTTGATCTGATGTAATCCCGTTACAAAATCAGCCCAAGGAACGTACGCTATCCCATTCCTCATCATGACAACATGCAGGACACATCAATGGTAAGCTCTATTTACCAGCACACAAACTGTACTCAAAATTCCCACTGTCCTAAGAGGTGGAACACTATGCTGTAAGTTTTCTAAATTCCAACTCCACTAAAGAAAAATGAAATAAAAGTGGACAGCTTAACGTCAGGCTACACTTGACAGTCTCATCCAGTATTCCATGTAACAACGTGAGGTCAGTTTTCTGTATTTGACATCGATGCCAACCCTTCTAAGTGCCCTTCTTTATCATGAGGGGGAGCATTGTTTACACAAGACAGAAACATAACACTGTGCTGCTCTTAACTCATTCATTTAACTGTTTGTAATGGAACTATGCTGAGATATTACAATCAAATACACTTAATGATGGAAAGTTTTGCGTTTTTGCAATCAAAAAATATTGAGACACTGTTTTGCGATATAAGCAAGGATGTTTGAAAAACAGTGTGACACCCAAAGATCGGGTAAACAAAGGAAAATTTCTTATTCTCAACAATGGAAATGTAATCTGTAGCGCTAAACACTGATTTCAGTTCAAACAGACCATGAAGTTTAAATCAGCAAAGATGAGCTACACAAGAACTTAAAAGCGAGAAGACTGTTTGAATTATGCTCTCCGTGACAACCTATTTGAAGGGGCATAGCCAGAATCAGTAAAGGAATAAAAGAAGTGTGTTTGTTCATGAAGTGCACAGACAGAGCTACGGGCTATGCAGCAGCGTTATTCTCTGCTATGTGCTGTCCATGTGTCTTGGGCTAAGCGGAAATGGGAACATCCTATGGGGATCAGCTAGCTAGGGTATGCTGCTGGCAGATGGATTAGAAAAACAATCACATTCAAAAACTTGCTCCACAACATAAGGGTGGCTGATACTCCCAACAAACAACAAGCAGCTCTCCCTTTAACAGCAGCAGGAATGTGTCTGTTGATGAAATATGATGCACAGAGGAGGAATGTGAGCTGTGCACACAGTATTTTCTTATGTTTCTGCCTGGCCAGTTTACACACTCTATAAACCCACTCCCATTTCACATACAACTTCATTTAAAAAACCAACAAACGTTTGACACCAACACTTAAGACACATGTCCTAATGTGTTTCTAACATACTGTAGAGAGTATTTCAATTCATTTGAGATGTTCTCAGTTAACCCCGACGTAATCAATGGGCCAGATTGTTCAAATTCTTGTGTACTCTTGTGAGCAATACAGCAAAACAGTGTTAGCTGGCTTTAACCCTTCAGTTCTGAGGTTTCACTGCTACCTCATTTGCATTGGATGCATTGAAACCAGTGGCTTTTAAGAGAGAGTGCTCCATTCTTCTCCTCTCGAGATATACTTGCCCACCAATGTTAATTTGTTCTCACCAATGACTAATGCAGTGAAAGCCCTGATTGGAGAGCTGACGTGATGCATGCTGATGAGGCAGACGTAGAAAGAGCCCAGTGTACAGAGAGAAAGCACCTGCAAAACTGCCTCAGACGTGCTATGTCACACACAGGCCCTGCCTGGCTCTCACTCACAGGACAGTGTGTGATTGCTGTACCACTGTCCCTGGCTACTGGTACTGAGGAATGAACTCAATGTCTCAGCCTGGGCTGAGCTCAAAGTGTGGAGCTCTAGTCTTGGCCAAGCTCTACAACACACAGGCCCACTGACCCACTGGGGCCTAAACCTCTGAGATGGAAAAAAATCAGCGATAGTACATGCTCGTTTGTGTGCGTGTGTACGTGTGTGTGTGTGTGTGTGTGTGTGTGTGTGTGTGTGTTGGGGGAGGGACGTGTCATGATGAAAAATACAGAGGCCAACAGAGAGAATCTGTCCAACACTTTGGATCATGTGGTTACTCATCAAACAAACCAAATGAGAGGCAGATGGTCTAGTAAAAGCAGAAATGCACTACTGAGTCACCAGCTAATGCCACAAAATAGTGTTGTTCAGAGGTTTAAAAAAAAAAAAAAAAAAAAAAAAAAAAAGGATAAGAGCTCCCAGGCAGCCTTGTACATATGAGACTAAAAGGAGAGCAGGTCTGTCAACAACTTCTTCTGTTTCTTTTTGTTTTAATAAGTCGAAGCAACACAAATAGCACATGATATGCATAACTGTCCATGATGACATGGAACAGGTATCCTGTTTGGAATGAATCAAATTAATGAGTCACATATGTGGTGCTGTACAGCTGAAGGGATTCTTCACACTCTTCCAGTACATGACATGTAACATGTATGCTTGAGAGTACAAATATATATTTACAAGAAAATGCAAACTTACGCAAGACAGTCATGAAGCTCTGATTGTCTAGGAGAATCCAGAGTCCAAACCCCATAATAAGGGCTCCAAATATCTGGAGAGAGAGAGAGAGAGAGAGAGACAGAGAATCAATCATAGAGAGGGAGAGAGGGGCCTCACATTTCAATTTACAAGCTGAAACTTGCTCACCCCAAAGCTGCCAGAAGAGGGGAGGATGGGAACCTGTGTGAGTCTGAGTGTAACGGGTGCACGTGTAAAACACTGATTGTCTATGTGTGAATGTGCGTTTGTGTGATAGAGACAGTTTCCTGGCCTGGAGGGAGTTATGTGCCATTCTCTGGTCTCTAAACCTTGAGGTTTCAGGAACCCCCCCCCCCTTCTTCTCAGTACTAACATCTGGGACTGATTGGGCCACATCTCTGCGTGGCAGAAGTGGAGTAAGAGGGGGCGGGTGGGGGTGGCTGTAGCGGATGTAGCCTCTGTTCCAGAACTCCACAGCCTGCCCCAACATACACAGACAAGCTCCCCATCAACCCTTGGTCACAGTTCAACTTGTCTATAGTACCAGGGCACATATGGGGGTATTTGGCATCAAGCCCAAGCTCATGACACAATTCTGTAATCTCCCAAACTGCTGCTGTTTCACCCTGATTTGGATAGAATTCATAATCTTTTATAACCTAGCTCAGTGAAAGGAGTGGTTGTATTTTTGTGTTATGCCCAACTTCTCTTTGTTCACACTCTCTTAAAGTAAAAAGCAATCATTAGAAAACCTTTATCAGGGACATCATTACTGCTAGCCGAGATAATCACTGAGATGTTCCTGCAGTGTTTGAGCCAGGGGGCATGCTCTGTGATTTACAGACCATAAGCTTGGATCAGAGGTTTAATTTCCTCAGCACAGAGAAAGCCCAAGGACGACAAGCCACAGAGGTTTCTGCGGTTCCCTAAGACTGACTGGATGAGTATTGGCCTGGAAACCAAGCCGTAAACATTTCTTCTGCTTTGTAATTAAGAGGCTTTCTTTCAGAGGATGAGAGAGACTATGGGGGATAAAATATTCTCTCACTCTTTATTGCAAAGCAATTGAGTGAACACTGTCTAACATCGAATACAAAAACATGCAAGTCCATAAGCCACCACGTTTTTTTAGTAGTAATTTATGGTGGTGCAATGGGCAAGTTTTCTCAGAGTAAATCAGTTAGAACTGGTTAAATCATAAAGTGAGCTGGTTAAACTATAAGCTTGTTTGTAGCATACTCAGGGAAGAATTAGCCCCTCACACACAAAAAAAAAACAGCAGCTGGAACAGGGACACACAAATGACTTGTCCATTCATTCTTAGGTCAATACAAGTATTTTACTACATCCTGGCACAAAAATAATTGGTGCAAATCCTATAAGTGACACAAAGGCATTTGATTTGATTGGTACTGATTCAACATTATTATCCATTAACAATGATAGTAAATAGCAAATATGAAAGCTGGTGTCTCTATCCATGCAATCTCAAGTGTTGAGAGTAGTTAATGATTTTACACTTGTGCAATCAACATGTGATTAACTAAATAATTACGTACTTGCCAGCTATAACAACCAATTTAACTCATCCAAGGAATAAGACTTACAAAGAAGAGGAGGTTGAAGAGGAACAGGAAATACTTTGTTGCTGTGATGCAGCCTTTCCCCATTTTGTTGACTCTAAGAAAAGAAACAAAAAGAAAGAAAGAAAGAAAGAAAGAAAGAAAGAAAGAAAGAAAGAAATGACAATATAAACAAGCACAGTAAATTTAAGAGCAGTCTAGATAAAATAAACATAACAGAGATAACATTAATCAGATTTCTGCGACTGGTATTAAGCACTGGAGATTAGCTTGCGCGCGAGAGCGGTTTTCAACAGAAACAAAGACTC
This sequence comes from Chanos chanos, assembly GCF_902362185.1. Lineage (NCBI taxonomy): Eukaryota > Metazoa > Chordata > Actinopteri > Gonorynchiformes > Chanidae > Chanos > Chanos chanos. The sequence continues at coordinate 19,056,429 of NC_044496.1, forward strand.
TTACTAAATGATTCAAAGTAAAGCCATTTATAATGGCAGATTCAGCGGGGATCTTATGGATTACTGAAGAGATAGAGAGCTACATAACAAATACATCTTTATCTCCAAATAAAGGAGACACACACGGCACACACAAATACGTACACACGGAATAAAACATTCAATACTACTCTCTCTCTCTCTCTCTCTCTCTCTCTCTCTCTCTTTCTCTACAGTACACACATATAAACAAGCTCTAGCTGTCCAATAAATCTATGCAAAATTGCAGTCAAGTCCAGAGGATAGTTCAATATTTTCGCCTGGTTCCAGTGACATGGCAACAGATGATTGTGCTGTTCTGTGCTGACCCATTTTCTCCCTGTTGTAAATAGCTTTTGGAGATGCCGGTCTGCTCCCGCCATTTGGAGGCCTATTTGAAAGTATACCATGGAACATTTAGGTCTATGCTATTCTCTGTAGAAAGCATTGACTGTAAAGCAGTTGATAGCAATGGCAAAGAGCCACAGCATAGAGCTGCGCAGGCTGGAGAACATTACTATACTATCCAGGGCATATTCATAGCCAGCAATGAGGCTACATTTCTCACAGACAAGAAGTTTATGAAAATCCTACCTATAGGTTGCTATGGGTCATGCCAACATTCTAGATAAGTACTATTTATACAGGAGTGAAGACTGTTTCAGTTCTCTCTCACACTTCTATGTTTATGACAGCATGAAAGAGCTCAGAACCCTTTGAAACATTGCTTTATACACACAGTTCAATATTATGTAAGTCACAGAGGCTAGTATAAAACCTAAAAGGCCTGAACCTTTGCTAAAAAGATTTTTGTTTATATTCTGATCTACAGTGTAACTTTTCAATCACTATACTGTTAACACAGTACATCTGACATTGGCAAAGAAAGCAGAAAGAAACTGAACAGTAGCCCCCCTCAAAAAAGGCCAGAAATGCCCAAACACACACAGATAACATATACAAGAAAGTACCACTTGTCCTACAGAAACGACTGCAGTCTGGAATAAGAGTTACTGGCTGCATCACATTATTTTTTCCTAATCAGCACTACTTCTCTCCTAAGTATATCAGCCAAGCAGTTAACATTTCCCTTTTGCTTTAAGTTTGTTCATGTGTTCTCTCTCCTGTTCTGTTTTCTTCTGCAGACACAACAGAAAAAAATTCTCAAGGTAACCTTAAGTTATAAACCTAATAATCTACAAAAAGAGCAGACAAGAGAAGTGTGGAGTTAAAGTGAATACTGTGTAAGGGTCAGTGTCATTCCCTCTCTCTCTCTGAGCCTGATGAGTGACTACACCAGTCACAACACTGACCTGCCTGATGGCTGTCATAGCTTCAGCCAGTCTGATAAAATGTGTGTCACAATACACTCGCTAAAAATTTAATTAGGTCAGCACAACCCCTCAGGGAGCATGGCTTGTGTTTCTCTGGTTGCCATTTTATCATCAGTGTTTCATTACATTTCCTTTTTTTTTTCTTCACTTTTTACCAAACACAAAATAAACTTTGATAATGTACACTGAGACCAAGAACAAACACAAAACAGACCAGAACCATTTTCTATTTGCTTATTAACTCAGAAATGTGTGATGATGGAACTTAGAGGAGTCCTGTGGCTACTTAGGGAAAACGTGAAAGAATAACAGCAACTGTATAGGACAGACCATCAAAAACATTGGTTTGAAGTTCATCAGCATTCAACACGTCTACTCGTTGTGCTGTGAGGCACTGGTTAACACCCCATGTTTCTGCCCCCTTCCCCCACACAGTGAGACAGACAGGGCCAGCTTTGATTTCCCACCACAACAATAGCAGCTTTCAGCCACGCTTTTCACATCTAACAAAGGAGAAACTCTACACGCACCACAGACCACTCCGGTCCTAAATTTTCCACAACAGCCCTAGCACACCTCACAAATTTTTAAAAGAACAACTTCAAGTGCAACATACTTGATGTTAGTGTGAGACTCTGAGACTTAAGAGACATTATATGAATGGCAGTTCCACAATATGAGGTGCTGAACTTGTCAGCAAGTGGCCCCAATAATGTGCTTGACCCAGCATCGAATAAAAGTAAATCCATTCCATGCCCATCTAAAGTCCATATATTTTTCCTCTTATTTCCAAGACAACTTCATTTGTACTTGGACATGCTAAAAAGGTTCCCATGGCAACCACAGAGCAATGCCAATGAATGGGCAAGGACTTTCTACTACAGCTACTCTTGAGAAAACTAACAGTCTCACGCTTTGCACTCCTGTTACTGACATGTAAACAGAAGCGAGAGCCCCTCGTACAGCAAAGCATGAGTTAGGCCCAATGGCCTCATTGCCCCATGGACACTTCAATTAGAAACAAGGCCTGCATTCATTTCAACAGTTACTCTGAGTACCTGACAACAGAGAGAGAGAACAACTAGATGCCATTAACTGGGTAAAAGAAGCACTGAAGAGTAATTTTTCAAGTTATTGTTTAAGTTTTCCATTGTAATAATCTTGTTAGCCGGAGGCAACAGATGAAATCAGTCATTCTCACTGACTATAAACGGTCACTGAATTTTGAACATTTTAAAAGACAAAAAGGCAAAAAAAAACCCCCAAAAAACAACCAAAAAAACCCCTAACATATTCAATCCAAAACGTGGAACAGCTTCACTTTAAACATATAATTATCTGAAGCAAAAAATACTGCTTCAAGAAATAGAATGAAACCATACTGACACATGAGCATAGCACGTGAATCAAGTTTTTAGTTTTGTTTTTTGTTAGTCATCAGGGCATTCACAAAACTGAGTAATGCATGTGGAATGCAGGTGGACAGGACCAGTTCACATGACCGTGTGTAAACACGCACCAACAGTGAAAATGCAATTCCGGTGTCAAGATGAGGATACTACGCGATTATTAGGCTTACTACAAAATGAAGACCGTGTGAAATTAACGACCCAGCAACGATAATGAGAAGTAAGGAATATCGGACGCAAGCTGTACCGCTATAGCCTAATCCAGGAGCACAGTCCTCTGGCGAACTTCTGCCAAACTGTCTGCTCACCACTTGAATCCACAGACCTGACCTACATACGAATATGAATGCCCATTCCAATTCATGGTTAGTGCATGAAATTTGCTTTCAATGAGTCCCCGGACAGCCCATTAACCTCACGAAGCTCCCATAGGTCTTCTGCTACTGGTAAGCATGGAGAGTTAAGTACGGCTCACGAGCAGGACAGGGAAAGGCCTTATTAGTGACTTAGAACCGCTTTTCCCTAGTCTAGATTTCCTTAATTTGGATATATATGACATTTCATAAAGTAGGTTAACACGACCCATCCGATGTGACCCAGGTAGTGCAGTAACTCCATTTCTCAGAGCTGAGTAGCAAAGATAAACAGGAGTATCAGACTGTGAAGAAATCAGACTGCTCTGTTTCTTGTTTCGTTTTGTTTTTTTCCAAACGAACAATGTAACTTGCAGTATTTCAGATAAAACAACACCAGACGAAGTTGCCAAGTTTTTACAAAGAGCCTGTAGTAACGTGGACGTTGTAAATTAACGACCTATTTCTACAGGTCTCCCTTGGGACTTTATTTTTGTTTGACACGATGCTAGAATTAAGTCTAAGCATCATAGACAATCGTCCAACACGAATTTGTTAGAGAAATGTGCATTATCTTTGTTCGTGACCCAGTTTTCCATTTTAGAAGCCTGTTTTCACCCTGTAGTTTGCAAAAACTGCAGCCAACTGGTGCGTGTAAGACGCTCGCCACATCAGCGGGGCAAGTTCATTTGCTGTACTGCAGGGAAATTCTAACAGTATATAACAAGAAAACATGTTTTGACAGAATGTCCAGAGATGTGAGACAGGTCAGTTTTAGAGTACATTTAAATCCTAAATTTCTTAAATCTGTCGTAAAAAATTCTCATTAGTTTTTTTTTACCGAGCTATCGGTGTGAAACATTCAGTGATACATACGCATACAGAACATCACCAAGACCCAAATGTAGAAGTTTCCACAGAGTTAAGATAATACTTACGAACGTGTTCAAAATGAAGAGACGCGAGAAACTATGACACGTCCACCGTGCTATGTGTCCGGCAAGAGAGCGTGCAGGATGAGTAAAACAACAATGTAGTGCTCAACCCAAATTCAAGGTTTAGTCAAGCTCTCCCAGTCTCCGCCATGCGGCAGAGAAGAGAACTATGATCACCAGAACCTATTAACAAGCTTTGACGAAAGCAGACCATTAAAATCCAGTTGTTTTTTTTTTGTTTTTTTTTGTTTCTTTACACCTTAGGCCTATATTTTATACGTTTCAGCACGGAGCAATAGCGTTGAATTTCACATTCAAGTTGTAATTAGCACAACCTGACACCGAAACTAATAAAGAATAATAAACGTAGATCAGTAGTCTTAACTGGTTAAACCGGGTCTAAATCCATATCTGTGCAGGACAAATGGGTCGGTCCTAAAATAGTTACAGAAGACTAGTGAAACAGGGCCAAAAGGAAAACTGATCCTGCAGCTGTTGTGGAGCCAGTATGCAAAACATGTAAATGCTGCATCAGCATCCTTATCATCCAGAACTGGCTAAAGCCCACCAACAGGCAGAGACCACACAAAAATACCAGCGAATTTGGGGAAAGTGTGTTTTCAGACATGCATTACAATACTCATGACTTATAAAAGTAAAGTGAAGTAGCACTGTAGGTCAGATGTTTATTAATTCACACAAAGGGCTAGACAAAATTAAAGCAATTAAAACTCTCCAAAAAAAAAAAAAAAACTGCTGAAACTATGAAGTTTCTTGGGAGATATACCACTTTTAGACTTGGAAGAATTTCTCGCACAATGACAAACAGCTGTGGCTGAAGAGAGGGGCATGTGTGAGATCACAGCTGTCCTCTATCTTACATTACAGGCACATGATTCTCAGGCCAGGCAGCAACTGGCACAGTTTCAGCGCAGAGCAGTTTAGTCTAAACTGGACTGTGCAGGCAGAGGGCATGATTCACTGCGGCATACATGTGCATCACACCAGTGAGGAGCTGATATTATGCCCTGAGCTGAATCCAATGGGGGCAGTGGAACTGTAGCCCTAGAAAATAACACAAGTCGCATGCTCCTCCATGCCCCATATCTGCTTTTGTGGTATTGAATTTAGAACATTACATGAAGGAGGCTTCATCACATTTCCATCCATTTGGGTCATGTAAAGATCTTCATAAACTTCCATTTCCAGTTCTGTTAGGGCAGGCTCCCCTCAATCTCCTAGCTTGTTCATGGGTTCCTAGCAGGATTTTAAGATTACTGCCATCTACTGCTGGATGGAAAACAGAAACACTTCCTGTTCTCTTCTTTTAAGGGTCTATTCTGAATCAGATGTAATGATTGTACACATACTGTGTAGTCTACATATATACTATAATGATTTCATTATCCTTCTCCATTATGTTTGCATAAATCACACAAAATATAATTGGAATTGGAGGTTGTTAGTTTGAGTCAGTGCTTAAAGAGGTAGATAGAAATGTGTAATATTCACCAAGATTAGCATGATTATTTAGTGACTGTTGTTGCAGCTGTCCTTTTGGTGCAAAAACAAAACTAAATCACTCTTAAAATGGCACATTTGAAAAAAGAAATTGGATGCATTTATTTTTGAACACACATACATTTCTATACAAAAGTAAATACAGAATGTCATACACATGTTTACATTTACATTTTAAAATTAACACATATATGAATCTAGCATTTCCTTTCATTCCAAAGCAGATATTCAGAAGAACACTTTGGGGTTGACTGCCTAAGATTGAAATTTTATGTACCAAAAAAAATATCATACCATATTATATTGAATATATGATTTCTCATCTCATTTAGCTTTGTACTTCATCGATTTATAATTTTCATTTCTGACAAAGTTACAACACACACATTGTTCCAGTATCATTACTGAATTTAAGAGTTTAATTCACCATTTCACTGAATAGCACTTATTCTTTCTGGCATGACTGAAGAACAGTAAGTATTGTGACAGGGTGGAAAAATGGCAAACTGTTGCCAGAGCAGTTGAACATAACTACTGACTGTTTTAACAAATCAAACCATTAGTCCTTACACAGTCGTATTCATTGCCTTAAATTATTCCTGCTATTAAACATTTGAATCCAGTCATTTCAAGGCTTAATGAACTGAAGTTGAAATGGAAGTTGCTACTTGTTATTCAGACTAACATCTTGACCTTTGATCCCTTGAGAAGATAGAATTACTATCCTCAGCATCAGGTGAAGCCTGGGGAACAGTTCACCCGAGAGCACGCACAGCTGAATTACAGTATGCAGCTGAGAGATGACACATAAATGAACACTATTACAACATTGCAGAGATGGATTCAATTATGAGATACAGTATAGGATTTACAGAGTTCACATCCTTAATACTGTTTAATACCCAAAGTAAAAAAGGCCTTGAGAAAATGGAAAAATCTTTAAAACTAATATGACCTATAATATCAGTGAGCAGGTTACGGAGGCCAGCAGATAGGACTAGAGCACAGGCTGACTAACTGTGAATTGGTGAAGTGTTTTGTGGCTTGCTTGCTACTTACAGTGTGCCATTTGCGCATCCACAAAAAGTGAATAAATGCAAAAAAAAAAAAAAAACTTGGACAGCATTAATTTAAGATATCCCGATCACTCATTAATCATATTGTTTTTTTTCAACTGTCTACGTTTTCTAAGCATTTTGGAAAAATGACTGTTGATTACATTGTTAGTGTTTTCAAAAGTCTTGCCCAGTCAGTTACATAAAAAAAGCAAATCATACATACTCCAAAAGGAATGTTTCATTTGAAAAGTTTTACCAGTTTCCATGGATACAAACACGGAAGTTACGTTTTGTGTATAAATGAAAGCCATTTGGACCGTGTGCTTCAAACAACATATAAATGATGCCAGCAAGTGCCAAACTGAACTGATCCTTACTGATCCTTGCTACACAAAGCTGCATTATCTTAGGGAAAGGGTAATAAATTCTATTTTGCTCAATATGGACTGCTTTGAAACAGAAATCTAGCCTGTATTTCTGATTTATCTGCTGCGTGCTCTTTTACAAGACTAGACAAGCAGTGTCACAGTGCTTAAACTGCTACAATAATTATCCGACACTCACTCCATTACAATGGCCAGTAACACAAAGGAAGTGAAGTGTATAAACCTCACGTACTCAAACCACTGTTTTATAGTCCACTTATAAAATACAAAATAACTCTAACCGATGATTGCCAGCCATTCTTCAATTTGAATACAATATAACATTACTGTGGGTCATGAAAACTCCAAGAAGTGATCTCGAAATGGCCACGAGTTCATTTTCCAGAGCAAGCCTGAGAGCATTGATTTAGACAGTAATTTGAGTACTGGGTTCATGGGCTCATGTTGTAGTCAGCTGTATTGTTCCTAAATAATAACATAGTGGAATATAAACCTACATAGGTCACTCAAGAAAATTACTGTACCTTTTTTGAGTGATAAACCCTTAACAGTGAAAACTGTCTAAAATAAGACAGATAAACTTTATAGGAAGATATACTTACTGTATTTAACCACATAATCACTTCACTTCTAAAATGTCTACTCCTAGTGAAAGATGCTAATTTTGTTTCTGAGTAAAGCTGTAAAATACAGGCAACTTGTTAACAATTTTGCCATTACACTTTTGTAACCACAGAAGAATCAAAGAACAGACACCAGAACAGAGAACACTGGTGGCTACCAGTACTCTAAAATTCAGACCATCAGTCATCTTACTGAGGTAATATTCACTCATCACACTTGACACCTACTTAACACGGACAGGGTCCACACAACAGAGTTCCTCTAAACAGAGCATTTCTTTGCTCCAGACAGAGGAGCTACTGCGTACAAAGCGTTTGTCTGGTTATTAACAATTCATATAAACTTGTGCCTCAAAATCTCACTTATTTTTCCCCCAAATTCTCAGCGGACTGCTGGCCAATTTCTGTAACATTCTGCACCATCCCCTTAAATCTTCTTAGACCGGCGTCCAAGGTAGTAGTAGTACGAGAGTGTAACAAGAAAGAAGAAGGCTTCAGTGAGAAGAAGAAGAATAGCCCCGTTAGACAATGTGCCCATCTCCAGGAGAGTGACGGATGTCACTGTGAGAAAACAAGATACACATTAATTTTCAAAGAACCATTTTATATGTGAGGCCGTAAAGACAAGTCAACCAAATTGATCGTAAATAAAGAAACCTGAAGTATCAAACTGATGCAACAAGATAACGCCCTCTAGTGACCAATATGTGATTGCAATACAAGCAAGGTTACCTTTAACTGTAGGGAAGATATTATACCAGTAGAGGACAGCACAGCATTAGACACAAAAAGCGTTCTAGAGTCCTATACAGGCAGCTGCTATAGAAATCAGTCTAATCAAAGTGTGATTTTTTTCATGAAGGGTGAAATGAGGATAAAGCATTGTAACATTAAATGGTCCTTGGCACCGTCTGCTCCCCACAGAGAGAAAGAAAACCCTGACTCTCACCTAGAAACTGTACTCCAAAGTAGCATGCTTCAGTGAGCAGGGTCCATTGAATGATGACCTTTTCTGCTGTGTATAGGCCATTCCAAAGGATTAATGAGATACCTGTGGGGAAGGGGACATATAGAGGTCACTCACTTGAGCATGAGTATCATCAGGCCAGGCTGACGAGTCATCTCACAAATACACAGAGACTCTGGATTTGACTCCTTAGTTAATTTTTCCTCAACTGGTGTTAATTTCTGATTGGAGTTCTGATTTAATCAGTGGGCTTGAGAAATGTGTTAAGAGTCTCCCCAGTCTTCTCCCTCACGCACACACACACCGGATATGGATGGCAGAGATGATAGCTGCTTCTTCACCCCTGCCAAGTACCATCTGCCATCAGGATTATCCAAGCCATTCTCTAGTGGTGCTCACCATCTAACTGGCCATTGATCTGAGAGAGGAACTGTCACACCTTGGTGCTTGGTAGGAAACCCAGGTAATGGTCTTCAAAGCCTAACATCAAATGAAAAACCCTGGAGCTAGGTAAGGAGTAAACGAAAGGATTCGCAAAGGTAAGGTCCCCTTAAAATATCCACTGAAATGAGAGGAGTAGAGGTTGTGTGAAACTGAGTATCCTTACGCATGGGGCCTTTTGGAGCTCAGGCACACCATAATGTTGAGCATTCTGAAATGGATTATACATACCGAAATTATATTATCATATTATTCTGTGCTCCCTCTCAGAAGACAGCTTAAATTGAATAGATGAGAGAGAAGATTGCACAGTATTGCATTGTAGGATGTATCCTCCTATTGTCTACTGTGGCTGAGGAAAGACAAAGAGGCTTTGATGTATAATTAAATAAGTGTTCAGAGAGGGCAGGGTTTTCAGTTCAAGGAAACATTCTTCTTCACACGCCCACAAACCCACCAACACACTCCTTTATCCCACTGCACTACACCACCTATGGCTGATGCAAGCTTAAATGCGGCTATGATTAGTGTGTCCCGCTGTCCTGAACTGAGCGTGTGCTATTGTCCAGGACCTCTGTAACCCTGTACGGGGTTATTACTGAACCTCCTGCTGTAGACGGACCACAGCTCAGCAACTTCCCCCCACATCAGAAAGCTTCTATGGACTCATACATTTTTAAAACAAAGGTTTTAAATCTTAATGCCCTGCGTCATCACCCTGTTATCTGGAAAAAGAAAATAAAGCAGCGTGGTTCATCCAAGAATCATAAATGTGTTTTCTTAAGAGTCTCATTAAAAAGGGGTTTGCTGATTGATATTGGTTCGTTTTTTGTATGTTTCTATAAATATAACCGACGCACTTATCAGAGGCAATTTACAATAAGTGCACACAATTAAGGCATGTAAACAGCAGTATAAAAACAGGCTTTAGATAAAATCACTTCCAAAGGCTTGTCCATAATAGGTTAGTATAAGAACAAGTTTTTGTATCTTGAGTATATGTTAGAAACACCGAGGCTTTGGACAAAAAGAAACAGTAAATACAGTATAGAATTATAGACCCAATAATAACAGTAATCAGAGCAAGGGTCCATACGTAATGCAAGTGTTTGGTTACTAAAATGATTTGAGTGTATTTGTGTGTTTTTCCACTATAGTTATTATAGACACTTAATAGCCATCAAGCTCATAATAGAGAAAATGATGAACCTCGTTCTCAATATCACTGGAAGCTACTGAAGACAATGGAGATAAACATACTCAACAGGGCTCCTCCATAGAGTCGCACTGAGATTCGTGTGGTGGTGAGTTCAAACACAATCTCATACACCTGGCTGGGGAAGGCTAAGGCCTGAAAGAGAGAAGACATTTGAGAAGATCAGTAAGCACTACAGCTGAACCAAGCACTCTACTGATGCCATACAATCATCTAGCTCACATTAATTACCAGCAGCCTGCACTCTCCCTGATCCTCACACACACACACACACACGCACACACACAACTCTCACTCAGGCTGATGCCACCTGGGAAATCTCCTCTAATTGAGTTGGCAGTGCTCATATGTGTCAGCTATGCATCTTTTAATGCAGACATTACATCTCTGATAATAATGAACTTTACTTCTACAGCACTTCTTTCATACACACACCAGCAGTTTAGGACCGGTACAGAAGATAAAACAAGCATGAAACGTACACAAACAGCTTACACAAGCAAATAATGATCCGGTTAGAAAAAAAAAAAGATTCAAGATTGACACCTGATGGATGTGTAATCTTAAGTGCAAAAAACCGGTCACAGTTACATAACATGCTGTTTCACTGTTCTTTTAGTGTTTTACCTTAAGTCACGGTATGTAACATATTTGACAGATATTCAAATGTATATAGCTGTTGGACCATTGGTAGTACTGGTTGTAGACAATTGGGGGAAAAAAGCATGAGTGAACTTCTCAGCACACTGTAGTGTGAGATACAGGCTATGAGCATATTCATAACATGAGGGAGAGCAGACACGGTGACTGCTGATGAGGGATTTCAAACCCAAAATCAGTGAATAATTTAGGAAATTGCTACTGATGTAAACAGTGCTGGAAAGACAGATCCTCAACAAATTTACTCTCAATGTTTGGATATAATTTTACCGAGTGAATACATATAGAAAACTGAACATGTGCTACCTAGAGACCAAGCTCATTTTCAAGCTGATATGGAGGTACATTGCGGTCTACAGCTGTCTAAATATTCATGAACATCAGCCATTTCGTCATGTCAGTTGTCTTGAAAAATGCATTACAGGCTTGGAAAGAGGAGTTCAAACTGATCTGATCCTCTTGGTTGAAGCAAATTTGAAATGCTAGTCATTTTGTGAAACACTCACCATTAAAGCTGTGACCGTGAACAGAAGTGCTGACATGAGGATCCATAGTCTGTAATGAGACACACTTCAGATCAAACAAGTTGCCTTTTCCACCAGACACATAAAAATCCTCTCAACAACTCTGGTGGGCTTGAGGAGCACCACTATATGAGGAAAAACGTAATGAGTAATTCCTGCCTGATATCATCACTATCTGGTGTGTCACAGTGAGACGCACTGCAGTCTGTAGAGAACCATATTTCATTAAAGTGTCTTCTAAGGATATCTCAAAAAATCTACTGGAGTCTATGAGAGGGTAGTGCAGTCTTACCTCAGACCTACTGGTTCTCGCACAGCAAACTTCAATTCATTGCCAAGCACCTGACTGATCTGTGGAATAAACCATTGATACATCTGTGTGATGCAACGGTGGAATAAACCATTGATACATCTGTGTAACAACTGTGGCATTTTTTTTGTGCACTACACCAAGATGGAAAAGCACACAGAACAGTACATATACATGATAATTTACCACTAAGTACTTCTTGCTACCAGGGTGCTATTCTTCCACTCTCCCAAGCCTTTTAGCTACCTGGGGAGTGTTCAAGTGGCTCACTAAGCAGTGAAGGGTGAGCCTCTGAACAGCATCCTCTGATATACTGGACGTCTTTTCTCTCATCGAGCAGATTCACACCCAGAACTGGATTAAGAGGAATGCTGCTATAATATATCCAATAGTCTGTCTAAGATGTTTGTCTCTCTGATCAATAGACATGTAATGATGCTTGTTTTCAAGTCTTACTGATCAATACAGCTGAGACAGACAGCAAGCCTGCAGAATGAGAAACACTGAGTTCATGTTAACCTATGATACATTTACTAGGTGGCTACTGACATCAGACTACTGTTTAAAGCCATAATCATAGAGATTTAAGAACCAACACCGAGTGTATGATTTTGATCAAAAACGTAAATTAAAATAATTCATTCTGAAGGAAAGTGAGAAATGTACGAAAGACATTTTCTGTAAGGACCACATTTCATTGTTGCCAAAGCCTTTGCAATCTAAGCATTGAGTCACAGGGGAAAGGAGAAAGCAGGATTTTAGTTGCACAGCATGGAGTATAACATGCAAACTGAACCAGCAGCTCACATAACTCCTGTCAGTTAAGCTATTTGTCTTTGTGTCTCTAGCAGACAACCAGTGGTATGGACAGAACAGGCCTCCGTGCTTCATATTAAAACCACAGGAGCATTAATCAGTGTCCACAGTCCAGTTAAGTCTTTCATATACGATAAATGGGAGCCGTCTGATATGGCACATAATGAGAGCTGGTGTGCACGGCTTGGACTGAATAATTAATGAAGTCTTATGTTTCTATTAAGGCCCAATGATACAGGGCTGCCGTTTTAATTTTAAGTTAGACAAAGCAGGAGTGGTCTTTTCTCTGCGTCTGCGTCCGCCCTCCTAGGGTTTCAGCGAGTGACGCCACCGCAGCAATAAAAGCAATCCTCCACAAACCGAAAACAATCAATAATTTGTTTGTTTAACAACATTTACCTTTTGTTTACGCACTTTTGATCTGTTACGCACAAGGTTAGATTAACATTTAAAAGAAGCCGGCCCACTCTGCCCCTTTTAAAAAATGCCCTAATAGAGAGTGCAAGCGTGTGTATTCCTCCTGCTGCTCAGGAGATAAGTAAGGAGGATCTCTCCATCCTTCACTCTATTATCCTGCCCTAAAAGCCTCTGTGGCTGCATGGCAGGTAATTTCCTTTAGGTGAAAACACTATCCTCCACTAATGGAGAGCAGCGGAACCAAACTGGTTTTATGTAGAGAGCCATATTCGGAAAGGAACACACTGATAATAGGGGAGTAATTGTGCAGGCACGAGAAGGAGGTATTATAAGAGATCCAGGGGGGATATGACTTTCTTGCAGCCTGGAGAGGGTGAACGTGATTACAGCTGCCTGGTGGGCCGTGCTGAGGAAGTACTGAACACATATCTTTAGTACTTCAGAGTTAGAGTTATTCTTGCCTTGGGTTTTCAACACCTGTGCAAAGGCAGATCCATTTCCCTGGCTCTCTGAAGAGCTGGGGGTTCGCTTCCGCGGTGTAACATTATCAAGGAGAAACCGTGTCTATAAAAAGGTAGTGCAAAATTTTTGAAACTTTTTGCCTGTTTGACTTGATTCTGAGGGGTTCTCCAGTGGCAAAAACCTCATTAACAGGCCAAATCCAAGGGGTAATGTTCTTACTGGATTCATAATTGTCAATTTAATAATATAAAGATTGTCATTTTTGACAAAACAGGAATTTTCATCTCATTTTCATGTAATTACCATTCTTCCATGAAAAAGAGGTTAGTTAAATAATCTGCTTTCTCTAGGGGCACTGACATAAGGAACAAGAATATTTGCTGTATAATGGACTGCAGCTGAACAACAAACCAAATCCAATGACAATAAACTAAACGTGGGCTGAAGGTAAAGTGACAGCATGGGTCAATCTCCACCTGCTCCCTGCAGTGTCTGCAGGAGGTAAATACATCTCAAGGGCTGCTGAGGAGCCAAACAAAGCTGTCTTCCCCCAGAGGACATCTAATGGCAGATCTCACACGCTCTGCACTTTCCAGTACAGGTTCAATTATTGAAGCCCAAAGCTGTGTGCCATGGGAAGCGACAGGCATATAAAACATTAAAGGTAATGCCCAACCGGAGTCAAGACCATGTAAACTCACTGAGAAAACTCGAAAGTCAGGGGGAACTTATCTCGAAGCAAACAACGATGAATGATCTCCCTAGACCAAGCTATAAGAGTTTCTGCTGTCGATTTTTTTGTAGTTCACTTATAGATGTTAATAATGAATGTCCATAAGACCGGATCTAAAGACTATTCCTTGCCTCAGTCTTAGCTTTAGTCTTTCTTTATTAATATGTAATGCCCTGAAAGCTTCGAGAATATTGAGAGTACCATTTATGTAAACAAGAGCATACATCACTGTGAGGGCAGGGCGGTCTGTGTGTCTTTAATGGATGTTCCCTTTGATCCCTCTCTCTGGCTGTGCTAGAGGGCTTGATGCACAGTGCAGTGCAGTGGGAGTGCTGTATCTAAATGTCTGGCATGATTAAAGTGGGCCGTGTACCGCAGTGCTTTGCTATGGTTCTGACAGAGGTATGGGACTGAGGGGAGAGGTTTGGAGCCCTGCCATGCACACCGGCACTCATTATGTGTTATTCATGGTAGTCTCTGATGGAGCAGGCCAAATTCAGGGAGACTGTGTGGGGCTGATTAGTCTCAGAGAAATGACCCAGCTCTCTAAATTGTACTACGTCAATTCAGCATCCCAAGCATTCCACCTCCTATGCTTCAGTTTTATAGTTTCCTTTTCAGTGCTCGAAGAGATTTCACCAGCCACTCATCCAACAGCATCCTCAATTTCCACAGAAGATACCTTGAAATGCTCTTTATTTGCTCTACTCAAAGTGAGTCCCCACAGCTGGTAATGAACTAGTGAGAGATACACACCGACAGTGACTGTAAGACGGCGAAGCATTGACATGGCTCTCACCTTTGACCTGTGTACCTCACCATCATCATCCTCACCCCCGACGCCCAGAACTTTCCGGGTCTTAAGACGGCTCACCAAGTCAGTCTGACTGTGCTTCTTCATGAGCGGGGGGTGGGGCTTGGTCGTCATGGCAGCGTAACAGGGGCAGGGACTCCTCAAAACTGGGGAGGAAAATACAGAATAAAAATAAATGTATCAGAGTCAACAACTGCAAATCTTTTAGAACAAAGTTCTATTCAGGGCTCAAAGCAAGAGACTGTAATTCAATACATATTTGCCAGAGACATGACAGTTCAGTCAGAGATAAAGAGGACAAAGGCAAAAAAAAAAACCCTGACAAAACAGCATTTGACTAGTTCAAGCCACTGAGGCAAAATTAGTCATAACCATAGCACTTCAATCACATCAACACAACTCACGCAGTGTCTAAAAGTGTCTATCAGCACCAAATGATGGCAGAGAGGGGAAGAGAGACACCACATCGTGACCTGTCTCAAGATGACACATTGTTCATCACCCTGATGTCAGCCACCTCCAAATTCATCTGTACGGTGGTTTATGAGGAGACTCTGAATAAACACTAAGGTGTCACAAAAACATTACCAGTTCCAGAGGAGAAATAATGTAGACTGCTTTTGACAGCAGCTCATTGCAAAAGACCTTTTTATGACCAGTCTGAGCTCATCCTCTGAAGACAGCAGTTATTCATGTTTGATAAATCATCTGAAGTTAAACTGATGCAGTAAAGCATGGGTTCTTTGGACTACAAACTCGCTGGCACTATCCATGTGGAAAACCCAAAGCATAACAACAGGCCGCTTACGAGATACTGACATAAAACAAAATCATTTACACTCAAAATATCACTTCATTTCAACAACTACCACTGGACCGTGAGCATTTCAGGCAGCAGACTACAGGCCTGCGGGGTGCAGTTGAGACCAGGGTGTAATCCAGTGATTCTCCACATTCACTCCAGACTGAGCACCCAAAACCTCTCTTATCTAATTGATTGCCTTGGTGTTGATGAGTGGAGTTAGATTCTGGAGACAGCAATTCCATGGGGAGTTTTTATCCTCCATCCTCAGTGTAATGAAGAGGGAGACAACAGAGGATGCTCAATGCTCTCAGGCATAGACCAGTAAATTCTTACTGATAAACTAATTATTACCACAAAATAAATGCACCATGAGTCCTCCGAAAACGAAAGCTATTATACAGACAGTGTTTGTCTGTATAATACTGAATCAGAGTAATACCTTTTGAACTGACTGTTTTGACTGTTTTTTGGGGGGTTTTTTGAATAAAAGAAAAAAACAGTCCAATCAAAAAACAATATTTGAAAGGACATTTTGCATGTAACGTAAACAAAAGTCAGGAAGACAGATGAATCATTCAAAAATCGGAATAATTGACAACTGGTTCTTCATCTCAGGAAATTTGGTCACAGTAACCGTATACAGTCACCATGAAACAGAATGACCGACACTGCTATTCATTTACAGTAGTGGTGACCAGAGCGCTTTCAGTGGTCACACTGTGTCCAGTTCAAAACAGCATCCTCGCCCTTCTGCGTTCTCTCTTCAGCTTGTTTTTTTTTTTGTTTTTTTTTTTTTTTAAACATCCCAGAGAGCTTACATTAGTATATTGAACAGCTGGTTCTGAATGCATACTGATTCTCTGTAAGGTTGCTCTGTATGAAGACAAATGAGTGCAGCGGAAGGGAAACAAGAACACAACTCATGTGTGTAGGCTTGATTCACCAGTACACGCAGATGTGTACAGATTCAAACCAAACTGAAAAGTACCATGACCACCTTTTTTCTTGAAGCCACTCCGGGCAACTTTTTCGTGTCATTGCAATGGAATTATGAGTAAATAAGCTCTGTCAGAACCCAAAAGGTTTAAAGGGTATATATTGGTCGTTATTGTAGCTTGTTCTGGGTCACATTTTCAAAAACCCTCTACGGTTAATGCTCCATACCAGTAGTCGAGCTTAATGTTCCATACCAGTATGAAAGGCTACTGTGCACATATACATGTCCATGAACAAGTATCTGTATATTTACATACATGAAATACCCGGGTGACTGTTTACTTCCGTTCCTGTGGATGCATCCAAATGGTGAATTATATCTATTTGACGTATTTCCACTACACTGTGCCCACTGAATCAGCCTGTAACACAAGCCCACCTGCTCTTGGGAGAGGAAATTAAATCTCAAAGCCACCACCTGTTCATTTCACAGCTATTAATTGGATATTACAAAAGTTGCATGCTTTTCAACAAAAGATTTCTCACAAGTGACATACAAATCTTTTAAAAGCTGAGATTAATTCTATTGTTTTTATTTGCAACCCTCTATCTATGACACCGCATGTAGATGTTGTTCGGTCACTCTCAAATCATTTTCGGGACAACAGCAAATGTTAAATTGTGGCAGTTGCTAAGCAACCTCAAATGGCATGAACTTTGAGCTCTCACATTATTAAAATGCATTAGAATGACAATACACAGCTCTTCAGTAATTTTAGATCACCAATAATTAGGCTATTCCTATTATAATTTTATATAGTCCAAATATTATGAACTTCATTTCCTCTTCAAAGCTTTTTAATGAATATGTTGACTATGATGGTCTTAAATCTGCATTGAAAGAATCTGTACAGTGAATTAAGTAATGTCTCATCCCAGCTATCTAGAGTAGACATCTGCATAATGAGCATAAGTAAAAGTGGTGTGGAGAGAGAGAGAGAGAGAGAGAGAGAGAGAGAGAGAGATGGCTTTTCTGCTTAGATTGCCAGATTTACAAACTCTCACTTCATTCCAATATTCTTATCATATCCCAATGAATTCTCTTGCATGAAATTCAACCGATAAAAAAAAAAAATAAAAACCCACTTACATGCTATATTTGAACTTAACCCACTCAGGCATTATTGACATCAAAACACTGTGGGAATGGTAAGTGTCAACAACAGAAGAAGTCCAAGTGGTACACCAACTCTGGGATTCAATGAAGCCATACATTTGGGATTCCACTGGGCCACATTCACAACCTGTGGCCAGCAGTCCTGGGCCATATAAACCTGTGTTCTGTTGGGGACAAGAGACAGCTTGGGTTCTGCTCCCTGTAATCACCAGAAGGCTCTGGCTGTAAATCAGGTGCCCATAGAGTCATGAGTGCAAATAAGCAAATAGGGTATTTCCCCAAACTTGCTATATCATTTGAGGATACTAGGCAGTTCCAAGTGTGAAAACATGTTTAAAAAAAGCTTCACATATAGTAGAGAAAGCAAGTGCTTCCTCTCACCCTACTAAGCCTAAGTGCCTTTTGTGGCGGGGCACTTAAAAGCATTCATAAATGGTGAATCATCCATTCTAAATTGGGTGTAAAAAGAGAAAATTTAAATCAAGTACATATTCTATACCTTCAAAAAAGCCATGTTCTTCCTTGGATTCATGGGTAATCTAAAAATATATCACTTCATGTAATATTTCAACCCATTAAATATACAGTATGTTCAGTACAGCTGTTAGTCATAAATACCTCATTTGAATTGCATGTAAGTTATGGTAGCCTTAAAAGTGTGCCTTAAAGTGGTGAATCTGTGTCTAAAAGTAAAACAATTGCACCTATATTGCCAGTCAAAAGCTAAAAAAAAACCTCTGTGCAAATAGTTTTCACTGGTCACAAACCACGTGTTTTCTGATCCAGGCTTGAGCATACGACAACCTGACGTCAGAGTTACCAGGCCAGATGGATACTGACCAACAATGACAAGAGATGTGGAAAGGAATATACAAACTATGCCCAATTTTGGTTGGTTGCTTGGTAACCCATGTGTGCCAGAGGCCCCTTGACCCTAAACAAACAATTCTGCAGTAATGTAGTCATTAAGTTCTTCCTGCTGCTTAAAAAAAACATTGCTGTCAAGTGATGCAGACAGGCTTTGAAATGTGAGGGCTTCTTTTTTTTCATGTTTATGTGGAAAGCTGCGCTGCGCAGAGACATGATAAAGCACCAATCAGAGTTTGTGCATGTGAGATGAGTATCTTGATCTTCGCCACCTCTCATGTCTACACATCAATCAAGCACTCCCTTGTACTCTCCTGCCATGGCAACACAGCTTCCTCTCAACAGCTAAGAAAGGTCAAAGTAAATCTGGGTGGGATTTAAGGCCATGCATATTACATGCCCTGGGAGCAGATGCATTATACAATTCACTAGAGCACATATTTAATGTGCAGAAGTTGCCTAAGTGTAGAGAGGGGGAATTATGGAGAGCTATGAATCTACACACACAGCCTCAAGACTTCTGATATTGAGAAGGGTTGTCATCCCCTCGTTTTCTTTAATACAAGTCAAAATGAAAGGCCTCCTTTGACCACATGAGAGCAGGCTTTATTTTTCTCTGTCTCAGATTCTCTCTTACTAAGATGCATTTCTTTACATTTACAATTTCCTTTCTTTGGCAAATACAGTTACCCAGAGCTGCTTATAAGAAGTACATTTATTCCTCTGTACATTATATGACTAGCTGGCAATGTTCTGTTACTCAGCGGTGCCATTTAGCTTTATCCAGCACTCCTTTTTGTTTATCTTTTCATTTGCACCACATATTAGCGGTCTGGAATCAAAGCTTTATCAATTAATGATGCAAATTTGAAGGCTGTGTGAATGAGTCGCTGCTTAATGCAGATAGCTTTTTTTTTTTTTTTTTTTTAACCAAATCACACTCAGTGGATTCGGCACCGTCGGAACAAAACACTGTGTATGAGAAAGGTCTGGATACATCAGACGTTACTCACATCATCAAACTGTATTTCTCTCTTAATGCTCCTGGCTGTTTGTGTTCACTGATAGCAGGATACATCTGATTTGAGTTCACACAATTTTAGGAGCAGATCTGAGTCACTTCAGTGGAGTTAATGCAATGGAGTACCATGTACAGAGTGAAGTAAAGTAGAGATGACACAATTCCCATGTTCCAGTTTCAGAGGTGATTTGATTCAGCAGCGACCTGTGTGGCCACAGAAACCAGCTCAAAAGAATGATCTACTATAAATGCATAAAGCAGAACACTGTGGCACGAGAGCACAATACATAAGAGAGCATAACGTGTAGCCGGAGAGAGGTAAGAGGCTAATTATCTAAACCATATGTCTTACTTTTCCAATAAGGAGCCTATTTACATAAATCCTGTTCATCTTTACCAATAGCACTCATTTCTGAGCCATTACATCTCTGTGACTTATGTTTTGATATAACCACAAAACACTTTTGCATATTTTTATTGATCATACTGGTCATTATGATCATATTGGTCTGAAAGCATAAAGAATATTTCCTCAGTATTTCGTGAGTCAGCCCTTTCAGCGGTAAGACAGTTCTGCTCACTCCCCTTGGCACCAGCTCTCACGAGCAGTTAAAAGAGTGCAGAATCTTCAGATCTGAATTATTCACTGTAAAGCAGACATTCTAATTTTTCAATACAAATTCAACTCCATTTCAGTATTTCAATTCACTGACTTAAAAAAAGCCTTAAATATACTTAATATGGAAATAATGTCCTCAAAAATCAATTTAACAATTGCTCTCAGTTGCAAAAAAGTTTCACATCAGTAAGATGTTGACTGTGGAACAGTTCTAGAATTGTCATCACTGGTTGGTACCACTGTCCTAAAATTAACAGGATAATACTCAGAACCACACTTACTGCAAATTATAACTACAAAGTGTTTTGTACCTTTTACTCTGAAAAACAATGTTTTTTAGAGCCATTTGTATAAATAAAGCTTTCTCATCGTAAATCTCCAATTTAAAAATCTTCAATCAATCTTTATACTGTATTTATTTGTTTTGTAATGTCATACACAACACCGTAGCTTGTGTGTAGTGCACCAGAAACAACACCATCTTTCATCTTTTCGTCTATACCCTCCCTTCACTCGGTCCTTCTCAACAGCACAGGCAGCCTTATCATTCTAAGGATGGTATCTTTCACGTCTAGCACAACTTCATCTTCTCCCTTCAAATTTCCTCCAAACACATTTTTATTCATGAATGAACATGCGCTTATGAAAACTGACAACGTCTGTATAGACTTTCAGGTAGGGGTTCAGTGTACTCAAAAGAACATTACAAAGGAACAGCACAAAACACCTGACTGATATTTAATGGCTCGTCACTGGAGACTCTCCAACTGCATGTGGGCTGTGATTGAAGACAGTAGGGCTCTGTGCCTCTCTGTGTGTGCTGCACAGGGAAATGATTCTGAGACATTTTCTGATTTTCTGAAGCATGTGTGTCCTCTCATTCACAAGCACGCCCCAAAAAAGTGGAGAAACAATGCAATGTTTAATGATGAAACTTTCCGCCTGGGGAACAGGTTTTTCGACTGCTTCACAGGTTCACAAAAACAGCCTAAGAGAGAGCATCAAGGTTTACTAAACTCAAGATCTTCTGAGGAACACTTCGACATTTGACAATCAATATGTAGGAAGACTACTGTGTGTTAAGAATGGCTGAAACAGGCACTTCACATTTTGCAAGTGGCTGTTGAAACAAGCACTCCCTGGGCTAATTAGGCCAGATTCTGAACACCCCATTATATTTCCCACCCACAGCAAAATGACTTAGAATCCCCTTTCCATGATTGTGTGTCAAGAAAAATCAATTTGTCTAAAATTTAAAAGCCCAATGCCTTCCTGTGTTTCTGTTTAACGGTCTTCATTTGAGAGAATCAGAGAAAGAGAGAGAGAGAGAATGAAGGTCTCATATAAGATACCAGCTTTTAACAGGATATAAAACTCTATACATCCTGAATCTGTTGGATCTTTTCTGTTCTCAGTCTCAATCTAAAGACTTTTCTAAAGACTTGTATTCTATGGATTGTACTCTAAGTGATACAAAGAAGCTCTTCAACCACCAATATAATTATACTATTGCTGACTGTTGAAGTAAAGTGATGTTTTTAGAGACAAGCATGGCATTTTTTTCTATTTGAAATATGACAATGTGGCCCTAACATGGCTGTAGCACTAAAAAACAACAACAAACAATTAAACCAAAATGTTAGGCTTGTAAAAAGGTCTAGCTTACTTGGCAAGAATGAGCAATGGTCTAACTCAATTTGGTGAATTTATTAATTAATACTCCATCATGCAGCCTATTTACCATGCACTTTTATTTCATTAGAATGCATAACCTGATGAATATTTCCAGAAGTGGCACAAATAAATCCAGACAAGAAACTGATTTCTCAGAGGACAAGCTTGGGTGCTCTTTAATTACTGATTTATCAGCCACATGATGAACACAGCTTAATAAACTTGGCAACACATTTGCTGCCTCCCAACTGAATAGTAAGTGAGCTAACTGAACGAGAGTAGTAGAGGGAGATACTGGGGGACTGGCAGCAGCTTTTAGCTATGAACAAATCTTGTATGTCCATTTCCATGTAGCAGTTTCCAAAGGAGAGCCGGCCAAACCCAAGCTTTTTTATAAAGCACGCCTCAGCCCCTCATCACCGGCATAATGACAAATTAAAGACAACGCCCAAAGGAAAAAAAACCCCCAAAAAATCTGTGTTTATGCTACTTATGCTTACATCAGGCATATCATCACTTCCTGTCAAATAGCAGAAAACACATCCATTCAACAGAATTTTGTGGTTAGATAAAAAAAAAAAAAAATACAGACACATTACACGAACCACCACATACACATTCTCACCCAAGGCATCGCCAAAATTCTCAACGCTCCAGTCTACATCTGACAGCATGACACATATTTAACAGTTATGCTGTCCTAAATAGCACAGTAAGCACAAACGTGTTAAGAAGGCCTGCATTAACACTACAGTGATGTCATAACACCAAATCAGGACATGCATTGAGGAGGTCTCTTTCTAAAGCCCCAGTGGCACTGATGGAATCCGTGAGGAGGACTACATGATTCATGTGCACTCTTTTTTTGGGGGGCCATAGCAAAACACCAAATCACATGAAAGACATAGCCGGTTTTGGATTAAGTGTCCTACACCATTCAGAGTTCTCTGTGGTTGTCTCATGCTCACGTCATTTCATTGTGACAGGAATCATTACTTAAATCACAGCAGTTAATGTTTCACTTCAGTGAGCACAGCATGTACTGCCATTAAAGCTGTCTTGTCAAGAAGATGTTTATTTGAATGGTCATTCACTCTGAGAATGAATTCAAAGCTGAGAGCTGTCTGCCACCCTGCCGCAACTAGCTTCTACCAACAATTGGTAGGTCATAGCGGAATTAATTCTGATTTTGGGCTCATATAAAAATATATCTACAGCTTGGCTGAAAACATCCTGCCAAAAATAGAGGATGAAAACTCCCCACAGGCCCAGTCACTGGAAAGCTGGGACATCTAGAAAAATCCCACATCGCTGCAGTCAAAACTCAAGCTGAACATCACCCCTGATATTTACACAGGAGACTGATAGAATTTTAAGATAAGAAAGACATAGCAACATCTTTTTGTAGCTGTTCTTCCTCTGTTGGCCATTGCCTATGAAAAAAAACTCTACATCACATGATTTCATTAAATAAAAAAGAGAAAAGTAATTGGTTCTAGGCCACAAGTACTTGCACAGGTTATCATGCAGGGTGCAAGAAAAGGACACAAGCAGAGCGCAGTGAGCTGTATTAAGAGCTACATGCTTATGCATGAGGTAAGATTAGTGTAGTAGGAGGTCAGGAGTGGATATTAATATTAATCATGGCCAAATATGGTTTTCAAAGCGAAAAAAAATAGATTTAAATACAATTTTGTCCAGTTTGGACAACCTAGAGCCCATAGTCATTAGGTTGAAAGCCAAAAAAAATTAAATTAGATAAATGTTTTGCTTTATTTTTTGTTTGTTTGCTTGTGTGTTTGTTTTTAACTAATTGATCAAGATTTTTATGCTTTCTTAAGATTTATAACTTAACAATTTTCTTTTTATGCCGATAAACACAAGGATTTTAGTGCAGAACAGGAGCTTTGTGTCACACTAGTTCTTTAAAAGCTGAACTGACATAACTTCTATAATACAGCAAGCTTTGTATAAAACAGCCTATTGGTTACATCAAATCAAACCTAATTTAACAGCTGTTAACTAATGATGATTTGTTCTCTACCTGAAACCTATACTTAAAAAAAAAAACAGGCCATATTTAGTCTGTGTTACAATGTTACAACAAATTTCCATAGTTTTCAAGAGGTTGTACCATTTGAAATGGAAAGTTGTACTAACCTTACCAAGTCTCCAAACTTATATAATAGCCTACAGATGAGAAACTTTCTAGCCTTTGAATTCTTTCTAATCAGGTGATATCCTGTCTGAAAATTTGCTTAAAGTCATATTAAAGTCATATTACATCGATCCTGATGTTTGTTAGATCACGTTATGTTTAGAGGTCAAAGAAAGGGAAATGTTTCAGACAGAAGACTTCCACGTAACAGGCCGCTTTTAAACAGAACTGTTGCAGTTTCTAACAGAACATCCTGAGAAACTAACATAAAATCTTAATATAAAAATTAATTTAAAAAATAGAGCACATTAACGTTTTGCTCTTTGAATATATGTTTGGGCAGTGACACCATCTTGACATTTCTGACTTTTCAAAACAAAAGCTCCACATATTAACAGTATGTAAATAAGATAAAGAAGGCTTGTCAAAAAACAGACATTGTACCATCATTTAATGTATTAAAACAGTCCTATTTATGCTCATGGTTTAAGGAATATGATGGATTTGGACACGTAAAAAACTCACAGAGGTCATCAAGCCCTAGGTAGAGCTCATTAGACCTAGTCTGTTCAGACTTAGTCTGTTTACATCATGTAGCGTCTCAGAGACTTACGGGACACAGCAGGATGTATAACAGTGAAAACTGTCACTTTATTCATGCCGGGTGATATGGCTCCTTTTCTTGATGAACGTCCATTCGAGCCATCCAAACACATTTCTACCTGTGGTTACACAGCACAGATGGCTCCAGGATAAAGCAATTTAAAATCAAGCCAAGGCCACTTTAAATATAACTACACAATTGCACTCTTATTTCAGCCCCCATTAACAGTAATCACAAACACGGCAGGCAAAGAGACCCTGCCTGTGGCAAATCAAAGCACCAGCTCCCTATTTTTCAGATTATGCACCCGCTGACGGACTTTTTTGGTGATCACAGAGGGACTTACAAGACTCTTATGATGTAGCTGCCTCTTAACCTTTACTCAAATTAATCACACTGTAGTCCTAAAACTGCACATCAGACACAATCATTTTTAATATATTAAAAAAAAATAATCACCCCATCCACATCAGTCAAAGCCACTGTGTTATAGCCTCATTTTCAAGACCATTAAGCCAAGGGCTGAGTGATTTCCAGAGACCAATCACACATTTCTGTCAGACAGTTCATATGTTCTACAATCAAGGTAAACTCTGAAATCAAAGTCAAACCTCTGCCATCAGAGTGGCCACTGCTGTTTGCAAACTATGGAGCAATGAATAAAGAACTGAACAACTGAGGGTGAAAGGCTCTAGCACCTGGTTTCCAGTATGTGCACTCCATAACCTAAATGTGTCTATGTTTTGTTTTTGTTTTCTAATGATAGGTTCAATAATGACCTGTAGCACATACACATATTACTTTTGTAATTCTGATGAACCACTGTACGGGCTAAATGAAACAAACCTTATCATTGATTTGAAACTGACTTTTCATTGATTTGGTCAAAAGGAATGAATATGGGTATATCAGCCAAGAACAGTTCCCTGTAATTTTGTTGATCATGCAGTAATCAGGACTGCAGGACTGTCCTTTCGAAGGCAGAGACAGGTTTATTACAATTTATCTGTGGCAATTCCAGCACCCTTAGACCAGGCCACTAAATTTGAAGGTGAGTATCAAGAACAGATGAAATTTCCATCAGTACCTTGGCAGCCATAATCCTTATTCAACTCCTGTCCATTTGAAAATGTTCTTCAAAGGCACAGAAAAAGTTCAAGAACAGGGAAAACTGAGTTTTCAAACAAGGAACACAGAGTTCAGCATGTGTTCAGGTCAAACATTCCCAAACCACAAAACATAGAAAACTGAAACAAAATGAATAGTAGCGTTTGAGGAATTACATTCGCAGCGCCAGACAGAGAGACCATGTGATTAAAAGTAGCTTATCTGTGTGGGTGTGAATACATTTATTCTCAGGACTGCATGAAGCAAGCTTTAATAGTGGCAATGCCCGGGGCATCTGAGCGTCAAGACCCACGGAATTGAGGAAGTGCGAGAGGAGCGTGATCCACACCCTGACTTAAGGAGCAAGTTGGAAAGTATCCAGCAAAACATGAATATAAGTCTTGAATTTCTCTAAGGGAAACCCTGTGCGGATGACAGTCCGACAGAATATATTTTCGTTTATACATCTAAATTAGAAAGGGTACCACGCAAGAGACTAGTTTCAATGTGAAATCAATTCTATAAATCGAACTGATCAATGTTTTTATCGCAATAGCTATGGAACAACATGAAAACATCGAACTAATCATCGGAATATAATGTAGTCTATGTTAAATATTGATATATACAATGACGACAAAACATGCACTGACAAACAATATTTGCAAAGGTTCCACCCATTTTAATAACAGAAGACATGTTTTTAAAGGACAAAAATGTTGCGGCTACACACTAAGTAGAAGATATCCGCCTTGAACGTGTAACTAGAAATCCTAGTTGTTGTTGGTTTCTCTCTCTCTCTCTCTCTCTCTCTCACTCTTTCTTTCTCTCTCTCTCTCTCTCCATTTTAACATCGCGGCTACTTAATGTTTTTGAAGATTTATTGACCAGTTATCAAAAGTGCCATCTTAACGGTAACAGGACAAAAGGATTTTCACAAATTTATTCAAAGGCAAAGACAGATATAGGATCACATTCATTAACTTACTCGTGATGCACAAACCTTGGTTTCCTGCCTGAAGAAGTGGTTAGTTGTTCTCGTATACTTTCATCCACTAAGAAATCTGTCAAAACTCATAATGATCGGTACTAAGAAATCGATGGGTGACTGTTCACTACGATAAGAAGAGCTAAAAAACTGGAATCACACTACATGTCATCTTACCTTGGTATTTTAGCACAAAAAGTCCTTGTACTGGTAATATTTTCAGTACTCATAGCACTCCTCTAGATAGATAAACACTGCCGACAACCCCGCACGAGAGACACGTTTACCGTAATGAACAAAATAGAATATTTCCCGCTCACACCATAAGCCGTAAATATTGAACTATCAACCACCCATAAAAATCAATGTCAAGAGAGCATTTTTTCCATACCTACTATTTGTGTCAGAGACTCTAGTAATAAAATATTGGAACAGCAAATTGAGTTGGTCGTGTAAGTATATGTAGAAGGTAACGTTACTTGTAATTTCCCGCCTATTTTCGAAAAATTTAGGAAGACGTTTACAGACGGCTGACGACGTTTTAGTTTCAATTGAACTTTACAAGGTAAATAATCATCATCAAGACTTAACAAATAGCAGTGGCAGTGCCAAAGCCTGATAGGTGATCAACACTAGTGCCAGTGCTGTTGTCCTCAGAACGAGTTAAGAGTTGATATGACAAGTAAGCTAAAACATGAAATGTGCGCGCTGCAGTCATGTAGACAGTCTAAAAGAAGGAACGACATAACAGGGCTTAATATTTGCTGTTCATGTCCTCAGAAGTAGACCAGAATTCAGACAAGATACATTATTAGTTACGGTTCTAATTATGCCCATGACTAACAACAGATATATAAAAACTTCAAAGACATTCACCCATTTCAAATTTTGATGAGTGATAAACAAGTAGGACATGGAGGAGTGAATACCCACAGCTGTTCTACAATGCAAATTATATCTTAGAACTAATCTACTGATTATGTGCAATTTTAGTTAAATATGAGCCCCACTTGTTTGTTTAAGTGGGTTGTTTGTGACTCTCCAAAGTAAACAAATGAATGAGTAGTATAATTTCAACTCCTGTAGTAAACTGAGATTTTTATTTGGTTAGTAAAAATATTATGAAGTGTTTTTGGATGTTGATCGCTAGGAGAAAGTCACTGATCTGTAAAAATGACACTGTTGTGGGAGGTGAAATGGACAACCAGCGTTCATTGACTGTTCCGTCCATCAATTCCATTATACTGAAATGGCCTTGTGATGTCCTAGAAACATGCCAGTGGTTTGTTGCACTGAAGTAAATGACGTTTAAGTTTGACCTTAAAAAAGAGAACTATTATAACCACCCTTTGAGGGAATATCTTAGTTTACAGTTAAGTGAAAGCAAGAATGTCAGAAGATGTTTTGGAAGTACGTGGTAATGGCTAGAGGAAAATATTAAATTCCAAGCACAAATGGAGATTCCAACACGATAGTGATTCCATGTATACCTAAAAAGCAATCCAAAGTGGTAGACTGACCACTGTTCAGCAATTTGCTTCTCAATCATCAGACTTCAGATGCAATTTAAAGCTTGCGATTTGAAGTAAAGGAGCAAAGCAGGAGCTCAGACCAAAGAGTCTTGAAATAGTCTATATAGAGAAGTGGTCTAATATTCTTTGTTACTATATATCTCAGTAGTTGTTTATTTTGCACAGACTTTTTGTTCATCTTTTAAGGAAGTATGTGACTCACTTTGGACTATTAAAGCTGTGGAGAATCATGCATTCCCTTGGTTATTATCATTTCGAAAGATGTTTTTCCCCAGTAATCTATTTTGATTAAAAATGTCAGTACACTTCCAAACAACCTCCTGGCCATGCTCCTGATTAATTGTGCTCATAATAATTGGCATTTAAGCCGGTAACTGATGTGCAATTAGTCTGGCTGCCAAAAGAAGTGCTTTGAGTATGATTCTCTTATTCCATATTTAT
Source organism: Chanos chanos (assembly GCF_902362185.1). Lineage (NCBI taxonomy): Eukaryota > Metazoa > Chordata > Actinopteri > Gonorynchiformes > Chanidae > Chanos > Chanos chanos. The sequence continues at coordinate 19,085,355 of NC_044496.1, forward strand.
GAGGGGAAGACTGCTCTGAGAGCAATCTGAGAAGTACTTGATTGTAGAAGATGCTTCAAAATACCTGCTGAGATCAACATCGAATTGTGCAGTACATTCCTTTAAAAGTAATATGCACAAAACAGTCAGTTGTCTGAGATTACAGATGATAATGTATAAAAAGGAGGACTAATGTATAAATAGGACTATTTATATATCTACTGCAATGCTTCACTGGCTGGCTTACCGGCCCGCTTCAGCTTGTTCAGAATGCTGCTGCACGCCTGGTATTCAACCTCCAAAAACACTCTCATGCCATTCCACTCCTTATTGCACTCCACTAGCCTCCGGTAGCAGTCTGCATCCAGTTCAAGACACTGGTGCTGGCTTACCAGGCCACAAGAGGCTCCCCACCATCCTACATTCAGTCTCTGATAACTCCTTACATCCCAGCCAGAACTCTCCGCTCTACCGCCTCTGGTCAGCTGGTGGTCCCCTCACTTCGGGAACCCGGCAGCCGTTCTTCTTGACCATGCCTTATCTCTGCCATTGCTCAGCGGTGGTGGAATGACCTTCCTCACTCAGTCAGGACTGCAGAATCTCTTGCCATCTTCCGCAGGAAACTGAAAACCCACCTTTTCAGAACCCACCTGTCCCCAACTGCCTAACCTCCCTTTGTAATGTCACCAAAAAAACAAAAAACAAAAAAAGTACCAACCTTGTCCCTATGTCGCAGGTCTTGTTTTTTATCGTTTATTGTCACAGAATTCCAGGAGCATGATACTGAGGGTAATTAATCTAAAGCCTTAATGTGATCTTTGCTAATGGGGCGATGTGATCTGATTGATGCACTTATTGTGAGTCACTTTGGTTAAAAACATCTGCTAAACGCAAAATTGTAATTGTAATTATATCTGTTGTATCTAATAAAGCCAGCTGGTTCAGGTCGTGGATCTTATTTTACTTCTGTGACTTTACTGATTTCAAGTGTATTTCATATCCACGGATATAACAGCCAGAGCTACCACATCCGTAGGCCATTTGAGTAAATGATTTTACCCAGTGTTTCAACGAGAATGCTTGCAAGCCTGTACAATGAGTACAAAATGTGTCTATGGAGACCATCTGTACTTCTTAGTGTGACCCCTAGTTCACAGTGTGAGCTCTTGGGGTTTGGCACTTCCCAGTGCTGCTATCCTTTAGTCATCCACCGTATTGGAGATAAAAACGACCTCATACTGCTACCAAAAGCTTACGCATTCAACAAATTTTAAATTCTTTTGTTCTGAATTTCAGTGTGTGTTTTAAACTTCATTTTTAATATTCTCTGGGATGTACTGAACAGGAAGTTTAGATTAAATACTGATTGCCCAATCTCAGTTAAAAATGAGATTGTAAAAGACCACATCTCTTAGACTATTTATCTGTAAACATACTGTATTTGTTGTGACTATGCAAGTTCTTCAAGCAAAACTGCACAACCCATTTAACACTCAGGCCACAAAAGTATTCTACAGGGAAAAGCTTTTATTTTGCAGTGCATTATGTATGGTTGTAGATGTACAATGAAAGGAATATGTAAGAACTGAAAAGGCGTCTTTGTGTGGTTCTGGTTCCATGTCTTAGGAGTGAAGCTAAAAATAATGCTAGACACCAACTATAACCCATTTTCTCTTGTGTTATCTGTAGTCTTTTACAAATATATTGACTGAACTTAAACAAAAAAGTTCCTGAAACAGCACAACGCATCTGTTTCATGTGCTTGCCACGTTTACTGATTTCTGTGTATACAATTACAGAGCACAAATATTAGCTAAAAACGTTTACAAAAATAAATCTTGTGTACTATAATAACAAACCTCAACATATTGTGTTTATAAAGCAATTAGATTGATCAAGGGTGTTGTTAGGGTGTTTAGACCAAACCAGCAACTGGAAAATCAGTAAGGAAAACGTTACCAAGGAAACATTATAACCGCCAGCGCTGTAAAGAGAAATGAACCAAAACTGTTGGATGAGAAAATTTTTTAAACTGCTAACTTTTAAAACTTAAACGTCCTCAGAGTCACAACTGATTTTAAAGTGATACAATATCTGTGTTGTTTTGCCGTTTTATGAGTGTGAGACATGCTTACACACATATGTACTGGACCTGTGCCAGAATGTGCAGTCTAACTATGGACTTTGTTAGCTTATATCATGTGTGATACATAAGATGAGGTAAATATGTTGGGGCTATATGGAACACATGACTGATATGAAACATGTAACATTACCATAGAAACAGTAGCTCTGATAGTGAAGAAGTTGGCAGGTGAATTGAATTGGTGTAGGACATGAATAGTGATTTCTGATAGCAGGCAAGTGAATGTCAAATGTGATTGATTTATAAGTACTCAGAGGTACCATGAAAAGTATAGCAATTCAAAAAATGTAATACAAAAAAATGTAACACAAGACAGCTGACTGGAGGACATAGCCTATATGTTGAGGATGATAATAATGAGAGCAATAGGGGTGTTGCTTCATGTAGCTGTTTTATATTAATACACAGGCAGTCAAATATAGCTGAATTTAAATCCTCTCCTCTGAACCTGTCCTTCTCTCTCCAATGGCATTTTTTCATTGTCTCTGTGGGTGATATTCCTTGTGTACTTAAAAAAAAAAAAGAGTACCACTGGGGGTAAAGAACATGGTCAAAAAGAGCAAAAGTCTGGCTGAGGGAAGCCCTCTCTTCACACACTGCATAACCACTAGTGCATAATTGAGTGTATTGTAAGTGTATAGTTTAAATAGTTTTAAAAAAAATGGTTACACCTTTGAAATGTAAAACCAGATCACTCTTGTTGAGCATTTTTATGCAAATTGGGAAAAAGTGGGATGATTCAGGCTACAGTCCAAGAGGAACCATATGTCTCCAGTTACACCAGCAACTGAGAAACATATGTAGGGACTGGGGTGTGTTAATACTATGGACAAGAGACAGAAAATTCAATTCCTTCAGTCTTTTTCTTACCTAAAAAGGAAATTAAATGTTCATTTTAGCGATTGTTGGTTCTGAACAAATGTCAAACCTGATGAATATAAATCCCCTTCTGATGATATTATTGAGCACTGATGTCTCATGCGGTGTGCAGAGAATAATTTTTGTGTGTTGTCTCCATTGTGCAGTTTCTCAGTACCTTATACAAATCTAGTAAATTTCATTTTCAGTATATTACATTTATTTCACATCATTAAAGAGAAATGGCTCCACCAAGTGGATTCAGTGTACCTCGTGATTTACTTCACATTTGTTCAGTAGGCTTAATTTCTTTAATATCTTGACTCATTGAAAGTTGAACGACTCAGAATGATCAGACAGGAGAAAAAAGATGACATGTAGGGGAAACACAGTGAAGACAAATTTGTTGGGTTCATTCCTAAGTGTAAGTGCTGAGTATACATCTGTATACATCAGCTTGAAATTCTCCCTATCTACACCAAATAAAATGATGAATAAAAAAAAATGTCTCACTACAGAATTTAACCACTAATGCTGTGAGAAAGGTCATTTACAGTCTGATACGGCTTCACAGTAAGTGGTCTCCAATCATGTATAAAACTGTATTGTAAAATAAGGTATTATAACAGTAGGTAGGTGAACAGTTCTAAAACAAGCAGAGATTTGATATATCATTTTCGGTGTAAGATGATTCTATATTCCGTCACGGTCTGCACTAAGCAGTGCCCAAAAACACTCATTTTCAAAGCCGCTTATCCTAATTAGGGTCATGGGGGGTGCTGGAGCCTATCCCAGCATTCACTGGGCGAAAGGCGGGGAAACACCCTGGACGGGTCGCCAGTCCATTGCAGTGTCCAAAAACAATCCATTCATCTTTGTGATTCATTTCATCCATCCACAGAGTAAGAGTAGGAGAAAATGTATCCCTTAATTTCATTATCACACTGTCATACTGTTCAAACATGCGCTGCCTTTTAAATCATCTATTTAAATGATTTAATCTTGAATACCACTGCAATCTCAGAAACATAAATTTTGTAAGACAAAATGAAAATTGAATTATGTATTACATCATTTGACCTTTTAATTACCCCATGTACACTGTGTCAAATTCCTACTGAGAGCCATTTTAACTCTGAAGAGAGAAGTTAAATATGAGAGGATGATTGTTATCATGTAAACCCCAAATTAGTTTCCATTATGTTTTAAAAACCTGTCCCCTTATGAACTCTACAGCAGCACATAAACTGAAAAGGTGTTGAGATAAATAAGTGAATGAATACCATTTATTGTAATCAGCAAGGAAAAGAACAAATTGACATCACTAACACTTCTACATACAGAGGAACATTCCCTAGTGGGCAAGTCATGTTTACACAGAAACACAATTTATCAGCAGGAAAATACCTCTAATTTCATAATCAAGAATTCAACACTGTTACATGAGAGCAATGAGTTTTGCATATTTTAAAGAGGAGAAGTGGAAACAAACACTCTTATGAACATAAGAGCACCAAATGGTCCAACTTAAAGATATGAAGTAGTTAAGGAATGGTGCACCTGTGAGATGTGCCCTGAGCAATGAAACCTGTTGCATGGCAGATATTAAGTAGTCTAGATGACAGCTGGACCTGACTGTCAGTGAAATGAAGACTTAACATTCTTTTAGTTTCACATGTCAATACTAAGCCACTGTCAGAAAGAATGCTCAGCAGATAAAACAGATTATATCAAATGCGGTTCTACAAAAGAAATACACGTTTCATTTTAATTGCTCTTTACATTGTTTATCATTTAAAAAGAAAATAGGACTTATATGAAAAAACAAGCTTTTGGTGTCAGTATAGTCCTAGCAAACTCTGCACTTCCTAGTTTAGTATGAAATGAAACGATCTGTCAAAAAGAATTTATGGCACTTAAAATTTAAGTTCAGATGCACCTATTTGATGTTTTCTTTTGAAACGCTTCAACATCTACAGCCTGAATGAAATGACCTCATACTGCTGCCTTTTCTAGTTTACGTTTCGTTTTAGTTTAGGCAGCAATCTGGAGTGACAAGAGAATCATCATCATGTTAGAGCTGGGTATTCAGCATGTTAGAGCTGGGTATTCAGCATGGTGGACCAGGCATGAGCCCCTTTGGGACTAAAGCCATGCAACACTTCCCTGTTCCATATTATAGCTTTGGCTAATTTTGATGCGGAACAGAATTGACCTTGCTAGGCTCGTCTGTCTTTCTGCTGCTGAGCTTCTGCTGACACACTGCTATTCTCAATTATTATCTCACCAGCAAGACACTGTCCATCGTTTCTTCCTTCCCCTTCCCTTTCACAGAGCCCCGCGGCTGGCACTGGATTAATCTCTGGTGAGTTTACCACCCCTGCTTACTGCATCACAGTGCACAGGCCAGACAGGGGGAGGCCAAAAAGAAATCTGCCACATTTTCAACACTGACACCATGTAAAAAATGGGTCAACACACTATCAACTACAGATGAGCAAGCTGCCTGCTGTATAAATCTTCACCTCTACATGGGATCCAGTCAACACGAGTCTATGTATAAGAATTTCTCGGTGTCTATGGGTTTGGTCTTAATAACCATGTCAACCAGCAAAAGACCATCTACTGCTTCAAGCTTAATGTTGGCATACTTCCATGCCCTCTGGAAAGTCCTGGATGTTCCAGTTGCGTAGGTGGAAATCGGGTCCCTGCAGTACGTTGTAAACAGTTATGATTATTTTGCTTCTTGACAAATGGGACCATGCTCCCTCATTGCCCAAGTGCCTGAAAAGCTCTAGGGAAGTCTTTTTCCCCTTTTAACAGTGACATTTCTGCAAAGCACAGATATGGGGCATTTAGGAGCCCAACAACCTTTGACTTTAATTTGAACCTTTGTCCTCTATTTTGACTTCCTAATCTGGTCTGAGATCAGTTTCATTCAGCTTCATTTAAGTAAAAGTGGGGTTTTTTCCAGCTAGTGTAGAAACAAAAATTTGTCACGATCATGCTTGGTTTTCTCAAAGGTTGTTCTAAAAAAACAAATAAAACCTGCTTCATGAATCCATGGTTGTACCAAATCATATGATGCAAAATTTGATTAATATTTCATAACCATCCATTTGTTCAGACACATCTTTTTCAGTTTTTGAAGGGAGGTCCATTTTACCACAAATGAGTCCATTATAACATCATAACACTTTAAACTTCCAAATACGGAACTTTTCTCATTAATTAGCTCAGTAGACCAATAAATACCAATATTTTTGTTGCTTACATTTCACAATCCAACACCTATTTGACAGGTTTACAGTTTGTCTTTTTTAACCCTTAGACTTTAAAAAAAAAAAACATCAAATCATCCATCACTATTAAAGGTTCAACAAATCTATTTAGTTATCAGGTCATCACATAACCATAATTTTCCTTTTAAGCCCAATGAGATTTCAATGTTCATTATACCAACAATCATACATTATTGGCCAGGCCTGAAAATCAGCATCTAACTACCACGCCTGATTCTAATCCTGCTCCTCGACTATTCGTTTCATAGTGTGTAGAAATTAACACTCCTTCTGAAAATACAATAAATTTTGATATAACTTATCTTCAAATCTTGGCTTCCCCAACCAACACTGAGAGGACGAGAGCAGAAAATAGATTAATTTTTCTCAAGTGTTTCAATATGTTTTAAACCATTAGGCTATATTGCAGAAATGATAAGAGGAATAACTCAACTTGAGTATCCAATTCTGACACTCAAATTCTGGTGACAGTGCCTCAAGGGATACATAGGGGACAGAAACTGGCTGAATCAGCTCATAACAAAGTATAAGTACGAATCATCCCTTATTTGCTAAGTAAAAAGTTTTTTTTCATGTTGTTTACTTCACTGGTCAAAGTCACTCTTAAACTTCTCTATGTTAACTTGTAAAAAGGGAACAGTGAACTGGGCCTTTTATATATGAAAGCACTTTAATAACAGAATATACGGCATTGAAATCTGGTTGGCAAGACAGTGACACTAAATAGTGGCATGAGCATTACTTAGTTCTTGTGTCACTTAGAATAAGGTCAAGTTATAAAACATGCTTCACATTCACATTCCCACAAACAGCCACAAAACAAATGCCCACTGAAAGGATACTTTCTTCTTCACTGTGTAACTTGGGTTACTTGTAAATTCTAGGAGAACAAATCAAAACTAGTAATCAATATCAAATTCAAACCGACAAATCCAACATAAAACAATAGTGATTAGTTACTGTTTTGTATAAACCTTTAAAGATAATTCTATAATTTTGCAGTCAAAGTTTTCAGTTAAAGACATATCTGAATTGGTAGCATAATCACCTTCATGCTGTACCCTGAGCATCTGTGATCTTGTTTTCTCCTTCTAGGTCTTCCACACCAGCCTGAGTCATGACATCAGCAATGTTCTTCTCCAAGTCATCGATCCGTGTACTCATCTCATCAAGTGTTGTGATTAAGGAAGAATTAGCATAACATTTACATAACACAAGGTCTTGTAATGTATTAACATAATCATAATACATAAGTCAGCACAGACCAATCTTCAGGAACATACTACATCATGAAACAGTTATAACAGTCTTACCACAACAGTTCATTTGTATGTCAGTGATTTCTCTGGTGACAAAACCATGGACCAGTAATTGTCAATGTCCTGAATAGGCTATTTTTTTTGTTGTTGTTCAGAACTAGTAACCCTGATTAATCTAAGACATAACTGTCTGTTGAGGAGCTGAAGCAGGTATATTTGTCAATGCTGGTCTGAATAAAGATGCTGAAGGCTTGGAATCATTTAGGAATGAAAAACACTGCACATAATGCAATTAAGACATTAATAAACAACTGGCGACAGAGGATTAAGACCAGAAAGAGTCTGCAATAGTTATAGTTATATCCAAGACACAGGGAAATATCAATACCCAACAAAGAGCTCACACGTCATGCAGCCAGAAGGGTCAGAAGTAAGGGTAATGGTTATATAAAGACCTGCAAGGAGATTAACCTTATGTTACAGTGATTCCAACAAATATGAGTTGAGATGCACAGAATGCTTGGAATCTCCTAGTATAAGCAACTGTATTCCACTGTCTGTATGGAATGAGAAAAAGGAAGAGAAATTAAACAAAAGAGAAGGAATTTAGAGGTGCCTTTGTACATAAACACATGTGGTTAGGTAATAAGTATTTTTCCTATCAGAAATTTTAAACTCCAACACAGTGGAGTTCTTTGGGTTTTTACCTTCAAAAATATGAAGGTGTTCGCAAAGCATACACAGTACTGTCACACTCTGCATACATTCGCTACCATGCATTTTGTATGAACCATATAGCTGAAGAAATAAACTGTTGTAAAGCAACTGTCACAGTTAACAGAACATATATGAGGCAAATCTGTCACATATCCATTACTATTAATGTTGCGAGTAAAGATAAAAAGGCGGCTGCTCCAAATAAGATGATATAATGTATCTAATTCTGTTCTATAAGTCTTTTTATAAAATTGCTTCAATAAAGTATATATTTTCCCTTTTAAAATGTCCAATATTAAGCAGATAATGTCAGCATTCCAGTCTGTGAATATGCAAACAATGCAAATGTGTGACTTAATATTGCAGGCATTATATACCTTCAAACAAGACTGTTACTACAGAATCCAAGTAAGTTTCATCACATAGAGGTCCATCAGTGATTAAAATTATAATTCACTTTTGGATGATACATTTATTTGCATTATTTACAGTTTTGAAAGTTATTTACATTAAATGTACTAAGCTGTAAATAGTGGAAGCAGGATATTTCTCCCAATAATCTGGTCTGACATGGTCTGGAACTTGTCTTGAATCTGCTGCAACAGGGACTGCACCTTGAAGGAAACACAATGATTAAAACTCAAAATCTTGTGCCAAGTAAGCATGACCATGATAGCATAGAACACGATGGTCTAAATATTTCTTGTGAGTACACGGATGGACAGGCTCATATCCACAGGCACAAAAGCATCTTCTGAACTTTGTAGGCGTTAAGGTTGCTCCTCGCCGCGGATGAGCGCTAAAAACAGCTGCTGAACATGCTCCTGCGCGCGGGAGTATCGGAAACCATGGAAACAACGAGCATTTTAAGCGATCCAAGTTAGTTCAGAGGTGTTACACAAACTCCAACGCACATACACGTACAAATCAATCTGTACACTCCGCTGAAAACTCAGTGTGTATTAGATATATCACTCCCAAGCTCAGCATGCTTTAATTGCTGTCGACTTGAATATAACCCTTCACTTTCAACTGTACACCATTTTAAGCTGATGTAGAGCTAGTTCGGAGAAAGCTAGTTTGAGAATGGCCTAACCCAGTGATAAATAATATTATTTTCAAATTATCACTTTTCAAAACAACTCAGTGCCGTCGGAACACAGTTACGCCTAGTCCACAATTTGATTGATCATTCTGAGATGTATTTTCACTATCGACCTAGCAACACAACACGTTAGCTACGTTCATTATCATACGCTACTGGCACTGCAACAGTAGTAACCGGTTCGCTATGAGACAACTCGTGCGACCACTATTTCACCACACCGCATGCTAGCTGGTCGTTTTGGGGAGCAGTTAGCAAAGGTTACTCACCACAACAGTCATATCCTGAGTAGATTTAGAGTCCGTCGCGGACATGTTTATATTTGTTCAATTATTTGCCTCCGTTCCACGTAAGTTTCACCTAATATAATCAAGCTCAATCACCTTCCCAACCTATACACAACTCAGGTTCTCACACCCAATCTAAGAAGAACCAATCCACTGTGTTTGCTTGAATCGCTGGAACTATAGTACGGATTTACGACAGAGCCTGCTTTACAACGCGCATGTTTAAATCTCGCGAGATTAAAACGCATGTTTGCGCTCACATCTAACAAGTTCCGCGCAATACTATGTTTTATGTGGTATATGTCAACAGTAGTAATATTCAGCGCTCCATATAAAGCTTAATATTCGTGTACATAATTCTATGTTTGTATACGGTATATTTTAATGGTAGCAATGTACACACTGCATAGAGGGGTTACTGTAGGCCTACATGTACAGGTACACATGACGTGCCATGTATACTTGGTCCAGATTGTTTTTGAAATTGTTTAGAGACCATTTTACAATGTGTAATCTGCATGGAGTCGCATGGACGTGTCCGACAAGGTTTCCAGATTTGATCGAGCTCAATAAGAGTTTAGGAATCTTTGAATGAAGCTGAAATACGTATCATATTGACACTGCTCACATTGCACCAGCCTTTTTTTCAGTGGGGATAATTGTCCAGGAATAAGCACACGATTACTATTCCGTTGTGACTGCTTTGGAATTTGTTACTGTGTTATGGAAATATCGGTTTTGGTTGTTAGTTTGGTTGTTCTTCGTTGTTGCTGCAACTGTACGATTACAGCTTTTGCCCCTAATTTCATTCAGGATCACAGCAAACTTCAGCTAATTTGGGAAATGCGTAGACAAGCTCTAAAGCTTTAGTACATGACTGATGAATTAATTTAATATAACAAAACATCAGTGTACAAAGCCCTGCGTAGAAAGAAGAAGGAAAAAAAGAAAAAGGAGAGGATGACATTATAATTAAAAAGTTGTTCATGAAGATACCATTTTTGGTATTTCATTTATCCGTGTAGTATGGAAGAAGGAACAATTTATTGACTCCGCAGAACAAAGGTGAAATGTTGCCATTGCTATTATGACTGACCCTTTCAGTGTAAACCTAATTTTTTTCTACATGGAAAAAGCTATATAAAGGCTCTACTCCAAGTAAGTTTCTTGCTTGCACTTCATACGTATCACACACCTGGCAATCATAGAAGCATTGGATATGACCTTTTAATAATGTTTTGGAGGGTTTGTGACATTCGAAAAGATAACAGAACTATTATGCAGTGGAAGAGGGTTAAAGAGGCTTTGAAAATCTGTTCCAGCGTCTTAAACTTTCACTTCAATGTGTTTAATGAAGTAGTCTGGTGTATCTCTAGTATGACACAGAGACCCTGTTGCGTTTTGCTTGACTGCTAAACGTCTGGGTGTATATTGCCTGGTCTCTCCTTAGATATGAATATGGTGTACAACATAAAACTGAAGCAGTCTGTCTTAAACGGAAGAATTTTTTTTCGTGGTCTTATTTGAGACGCGAAGGGGGAGGGACATGTCTATGAGCGTTGAACTGCAGCAATCGCAGTTTGACAATAAATAGAAAGGTAACTGTAATTTATTTATCTATTTATTTATTTATTTATTTATTTATTTATTTATTTATAAGACCGAAATTAAAGAGAGTGCGAGAGAGAGGAAGAAAGGGAAAAAAGAAAAGAGGACAAATGAACATTATAGCGGACGTTGTGCATGAAACACCGAATTAATAGTAAAGGTGTACGTTTAACATTTTTAACATAAATATATCTGTTTGACAGTAATTTCACTGTTTAAGGACACAGTACAAATCGGACATGCCACAATTTCAGCAATCAATAATTTACCCAGGAAATCAAATCTCCCCAACTTGACGTCATCCAGAAGCGCCACTGGGGTTTCGTCTGCTGGCCTCTCACTGTAATGGGCAGAAATCATCAGCCCTGATTTGATCATTGATTCATTATTTTAACTCGCTAATAACCTAAAGAAGAAACAGGGGTTACATCATGACATGCGCAAGTAAGTATTTGTAAAGAACGTTGATCGTTATGTGTGAAAATGATGTGTTTATCCAGTTTGTTAAGATGCGATTAGCTTGCTAGCAGCGGGTGGCTATCTAGCATAAGCACCTAGTGTCCACTTAAACCACAAATTATGGCGGTGCTTAGCCTGCTTGTTGCTAACAGCGTTCGGGCAGTGCTCAGAGTGTTCTGTTGGAAATGTTTGATCCAGTTTTATGAAATGGACCATATATCACCATGCTCTAAAGGTGGTGGTGTTATCTGTCTGTTGTTTTGCAGTGTTGCTAGTAAGCAAGTGTAATGGCCTTCTTATTTAGCGTTAGCTTGCTAACTAGCTTGTAATGCTAGGAAAAAATCAAGGTTTGTGATTAAAAATAATAGTTTGTGTTTGTAAATAAAACGAGCTTGTGTTTCAGTTGATAATAGATCTTGAATCAAACTGAATGCATTTTTGATATCGTAACTATTACCGTGACTCATTGAAGAGGAGCAGAATACTTAATTTACTGATGATAGTCTACAGTAATGCCCACAGCCATTCTGTCATTTTCATTAAATGCACATAGTTAATAACTAATTTTCTGTTCCATTTTTGTATTGCTATCGGCAATCATAAGAAGTTACACACTGACAGGCTGACAGAAACTGCTCATCATAATGTTGACATATTTGATAAAGGCTTATTAGATTTTTATCTTAGCGTTGTCTACTGTGATCTTTGAATAGAAGTTTCATATGGGCATTTCTCCTTTTTTTTACGAATCGGTAGTGCAAGATATCACCTTGCTTTATTATTTACCCTTTGATCGTTGCACAACACAATCTGAGTCGGACTAGTGGTATTTTTGTTAACAAAATCTTAAATATTTTTGATGAATTGTATCACCGCTGGCAGTGTTTGTGTATTTCGAACATTGGAGAGGACTGAAAATCCGTGTTTTCTGTTTTCAAGTCGCTGTTCATCTCAGTCGCTGAAGAATAATCACAGAGGCCCGTGTTACAGGACAGTACAGTTATGTTGAGAGAAAGATGTTTTGAGTTGTTTTGTATAATTTTAATGTTGTTACTTTGTTAAGGCTACAGCTCTCTAACATGGCCTCACAAACATCACATATGTGATCCTTATTTTATATGTTGCATTTATTTGACTTGTCCTTTTGTCTATATTCCTAAAATATTAGGAATTTTAAGTTGAAAATGAATGTTCGTTGAATCCTTTTCACACCTTAAAGCCCCTTGTCCTGTGCTGACACTGTCAAAAAGGCACTACCCAAACCATGTGGAATGTTTAAAGATCTTTTTTTTTTTTTTTTTGCTTTGTAAATAAGATTAAATTCGTTATTAGCTTAATGTATATGAATACATTAGCGAGTCAGAGGAAGGGTACCTGGAGAACACTCTGGAATGGATAAAGCCAGGGAGCCTTGCCCCATATACGGTATGAACTTATGATCGATTATACAAATTCTTAAAGAAAATTGTTTGCGTCTTCCTGAAGTCATTGTTTAATCGCATTATACAGCTTTTCCTCTGACTTTAGGACGAGTGGCTCCTCGCAATCCATAAATTAGCCATTGTAATTATAGACGTTATGAAAATAGCTAGATCACTATAGAAACTGGTGTATGCTACAGTATGTACACTTTTCTCAAACAAATCTGAAAAGCTGAATCCTACTATGAGTAGTGTGTAAGGGGCTGAGCAGTCCATGCAAAGTCAGAACAGTGGCAAAAAGTGTAGGCCAAACCAGGCCATAGCCCTTATCTAGCAATGTGCCAGCAACTAGGGTGGAATTGAAAGCAGTTCTGTAGAAAGTTAATTATGCCATTTTTATGATGCAATTAACCTTTCACACATATAGATAAGCCAGTTGCATCACTCATCATATCTCTAGATAGCTTCTGTAGTTTATGCTTTTTTTCTTTTCTTTTTTTTTAAACTTTAACAGAGCTTGATTGGTTGCAGTGAAGTTGCAGCTTTTATTCCCAGGATTTATCTTATGCAAATCTCAAATCAGTTTACACCGTCTGTTTGATATACAGTGGTACTCAAGTAGATGCTACAGTTGGAGTAGGAATAGATTGACTTATTACTGTGGTTTGCTAAAGTGGGTTTAAAGTACATTGCTTAAATCCAAGGAAATATCACAATGCTTACTGATCACTATTCCTGTTTTGTATATGTAGGTGAGATTATGGATGAGGTCAGTAGGAGGTTCTCAGAGCTGATTCCAGTGGCGCTGATTCCCTGGGTGACAGGCCCTGCTCCTTTTACCTCTCAGTAACAACACCTTTAACCAGTCCAGACCACCATGAAGCCAGCACATGAACGCAACCAGGAGTGCCTCCCTCCAAAGAAGCGGGACCTTCCAGTCAACAACATTAGCAGCAGCAGCAGCACAGGGGGTAGTGGGGTTGGAGGAGGAGGGGGCGGTGCTGGCGGCGGAGAGGAAGCCCCATCGACACAGAGCCCTGGAGCAGGCGGCGAACCTCAGGGAGGAGGCAACAGTAGCGAATGGATGCGCGCTCAATCGGGCCTACGTTACATAGAGGGCTCTGATAGTCTGCAGGGGCTTCCGGTTGACCAGTACAGCATGCTCTATAAAGTAGCCGTGCCCTCTGTCACTTACTCGCCCACTAGCTTGCACCCAGTGCTGAGCCACATTTCTCCTGCGTATACGGTTCCCTCACCTCTGCTTCAACACACAGGCATCCCCTATCCGCCGGTTGGCTATGCCCAGATCCCCCATTCATCTTTGCAGTTTATTAGTTCACCTTACGCAGCAGTTCCCTATGCTGTTCCACCTGGTTTTGTTCCCAGTCCCTTGATATCACCACAATCTGCCATCCCCCAGCCACACCCAGTCTCTCATTTGGTCCCTTACCCATCAGTCATTCAGGAGGGTGTGGTCTCTTCTCCCCCTCAGCCCCAGGTGTCAGCTCATGCTTATGCCAAAGTGGCTGCGCCTGCTGGAGTCCCAATAGTCCTGCCATCTGAGCAGGCTGCAGCACAGCAGCAACTTGGAACGGTTGGAATGTTACCTGCTGCAGAACTCAGCCCCAGAGGTGTGCCTGTGTACTATCACCCGTCTGGTGGTGCCAGGGCAACTCCCCATAGTGGCTCACTAGAGCAGGAGAGGGAAGTGAACGGTGGGGAGAGGGAACAGGGTGGCAGGGAACCCCTGCAGGATGCCATTTATATGGCTAGAAATACACGTGTGCTACAGACAGCGCCTGGAGCAGCTACACTGGAGACCCAGCAGGACAGGAGCCTGAGGAATCGGAGGCAGGATGGAAGAGTCTCTCCAGGACAGCGCAGCACCCCTGACACAGACTTGGAAGTAAGAGGCCCCTGCCTTGTAGCATGCCAGCAATCTGTCAGCTCCGCATGTCGTACCTTTACCATAAATCCTTTCCATTTTATGTTGATTGTAATTTCAGTTATTGTACCAAAGGCTCATTCCACGTAAAGCTTTTATCATTGTGGATATAAAACACGTAGACATATCGCATAGATTATGTACAGTTGAAAGTTAATTGTGAGCCATCAAGTGCGTTCACTGTTTAAGTGTAATCAAAACTAGGTTTATCACTGTCACCCCAGAATGTGGCTGTTAAGGGAAAGTTTGGTAAATGTTTATATTGATGAGTAAATTATTAATAGACTGTCAAGAACAGCAGTGCTGTTACAGTAACTGGATTTCACATGCAATGCTAGACTGCTAAATTGAAAATTCTTTTGCTCAGCACCAGTTACACCAAGTTCTACTCCACTTCCTTCCTTTATCAGCTTTACCATGGATGTGTATTTGTCATTGAGCAATCTCTGGTCAAACTAATTCTTCTGGGAAAATTAAGAGAGGACTTTTTGAATTTACCCAGTAAATCAGCTGAAAATCAAATTGTAGGGGTTTGGAAACACAAGTTCATAGAAGTAGATGTGGCGTCAGTTATATTTGGCTTGGCAGAAGTTGTGACAACATCTCCTCTGTTTTATATTAAAGCAAATTCTCTCTTAATGGTTTGTTGCATTTCATTCTGGTCTTTAGGTACAGTTTCTCCCACATACTTATGCAGTTCTTGTTTCTTTTAAGGTTCAGCAAGTGGTTGGACGTCTTGCCTCACCAGTCCACAGTGTTAGTGGGAGTCGTAAAGATGCGCCCCATGGTCCCCTGAATCTGTCTCAGGGTTCCCAAAGGGATAGGGAGGCTCATGGAGAGAACAGAGCAGCGTTTGTGTCACATTCGCTTGGGCCTATGGAGTCCAGGGCTCAACCCCCTCAACAGACGGTGCAGTCAGGCCATCATGCAGTGATCCTGGCCAACGGGCAGCCTGTTCTTGTGCCCCTGGACTACCAACACCAACAGCAGCAAGTGCAACATTATCCAAGTCAACCTAATGATGCTGCCAGTGCAGCAACCATGGCCTCTCCTACTTCATACTCCAAAGCCTCAGATGCTGCAGCCTCAGTGTGCCTCCCAGAGCGGGCAGTGGTTGAGCTGGCACCCCAGCAGAGTCATCAGCCCTCTCAACAGGCTGGTGTCCCAGCAACGCCAGCTGTGCTACCAGCAGTGCCGATGGCTCCTGCTGCCTCTGGCCCCTCACACTTCATGAAGGGAGCCATTATCCAACTTGCAACCGGAGAGCTGAAGCGTGTGGAGGACTTGCAGACTCAGGACTTTGTGCGAAGTGCGGAGGTGAGTGGCGGCTTGAAAATCGATTCGAGTATGGTGGTTGACATCCGGGCGAGCCACCAGCGGCCTGGTCTAGTCGCCTTGCACTTCACTGTTGGGGAGCAGCAGAGCAAGGTGACCATAGACGTACCTCCAGAGCACCCTTTCTTTGTCTTTGGTCAGGGCTGGTCCTCCTGCAGCCCTGAACGTTCAGCCCAACTATATGGACTCACGTGCCACCACTTGCAGGTAGGAGATGTCTGTGTGTCCATTACACTGCAACAGCAAGGGCAGCCGCAGCAGAAAATACAACAGCAGCAACAACAACAGCAACAGCACCAGGTACAAGCCAGGACTTCTACCAAAGCCAACTCCACTTCTGGGGCCATATCCCAACCTATGGGGCCACCGGCGCCTCAGCACTCACGGCCACAGGGCCACTTCAAGATGGACCGCATTCACAGGGAGAGGGATAGGGACAGAGAAAGGGGAGACAAGGAGGAACCCATGCAACTTGTGGCCACAGGGCACGGTGATGTGCCACCCAGACCAAACAGAACTTCAGCAGAACATACTCGGAGCCAGAGCAGTTATTATTTGCACACGGAGGGTCAATCTCGGTCAGGGATGGGAGGAGCAAGTTCTTCGTTGGGCACATCTCAAAGACGCTGGTCTGCCCCTGGCTTCCAAAGATACGCCATCAAGAGTGAGGATGGGAGCCGAGCCTCGGCAGCCACGGCGGGCTCTTCACGCTCCTTTATCCCTCAGGAGGTCAAGCTATCCATTGAGGGTCGCTCTAATGCTGGGAAGTAGCAGCAGTCATGGCAGCAGACACAGCAGCCAGTGATTGTCCAAGGGAGCAATGTGTCAGAAACAGACAAGATATATGAGAGTAAGTGAGAGAGAGAGAGAAAGAGAGAGAAAGAGGGAATGTAGCCTCAGAATGTTTGAGATTTTGCACACATTAGAAAATCACACCCCTGTTCTTTCTTTTCACGTTTCTTTTGAGGAGAGCACTTGGGCGAGTTAGTGCCAGTTTATGGTTGTTACAGATGGCCAGAGTGAACATTTGAGAGGGCAGCTTCAGCTGGTAAATCATCTACCAAAGCCTTGAGTCCCACAGATAAAATATCACTTTATTTGGCAGTCATCATTTTCATAGAGCTGTCTCGCAAGTCTTTGATCCAGTTAGTCTGCTATGTTATTCAAGGGGTGTTGATAAGAGAGCTGGTGTAGTAATCATACTTTTTTTTTTCATCTGACCTCAAATAACCCTTTTCCCAAGACAGATTGTTTAGATACTGCTACCAAAAAGACACTTTAATGCTCTCTGTGTAATTTTTGAGAAAAACTTATCTCTTAGTCTAGCAAGTATTTGCCTTGGCTAAGAAATAGTTACTTGCTAATATTGTTTTACTTCACATCTCTGGCAAGAGACGTATACTTCTCCTGTCCCTTCATTTTACCCTTTTTTTGTGTCTTTTCTGGGTGGCTCTGCTGAAGAGAGCTTTGCTCTAGTTTGGAGTTGCAGAACAGTTGCGTGACTTCTCTCTCAATCGATCAGTCCAACAATCAATAAACAATCTTTTTTAGAAATAATCTTAAAATAAACACACACCTCTGTTGTTGTCACACCTGAGTTTACACTTTCCACAGTATCATGCTTGACCTGTGCCACTTTTTTTTTTTTGTTTTTTTTGTTAAATCCTTTTTTGTTTTGGCGTTATGTTCAGAATCTGCATTCCAGTATCAAAGTGATAGCTCATCCTCACACTAGAGGGATCACCTGTGTCTCTCATTAGAACCTGCCTGAGAGAAAGTCTTCTGTTTGCAGCACTCTGAAGCCTGGAGGGTGTCCCCTCGACTGTTGACTGGTTACTCTTATCATTTCTTTTGTCCTGGAGGCGACGTCCAGTGTCCACCAAAGTTGTCCCTGCTAACGAAGCCAAGACCAAACGTGACATAAGTTCTTGCTGCAAGCAGCTTGACCGGTGTCATGGAAACACATACAAATCTGCTCATTTTAATAGAAGTGTCCCCATCCCTGCAAACTACAGTGTTCAGTGGCCTAGAATGACCACTTTTTTTAGTTCATTTAATCCCTGCTCAGTTACTAAAATCAAAGCAATATGTCTATCAGAGCACAAGGCTGGGTTTATTTTCACCACACAGCTTTTATGGGGATTTTATTCTTTACACTATAATTTGTATATGTACAACAGCCGTGGTCTGTATGGACAGCCAAGAACTCTGTAACCTTCCTGCTTTTCAAAGGTTATGCACAGTTTTGACTTTTTTGTTCAACCAACATTCATAGAGTTCAAATAGATTTGCAATCAAAGCATGTGGCTGACCTCTTAAAGTAACATATTTTTTGTTTTGATAATGGATCTTTGTGGTAAGGTGGATTTTTACTTGATGGTTTACCAGAGACCCCCACTTATTTTCTTTCCAAGCACACCTACAAGAGAAGCTTATTCCAAAATCTTTGCTGAGGTTTTAGCAGTTTTGTTTTAGTCGGTGTATTGTGTAGGGTTCCTTCTTGTCCTTGCAATATTAGTCTGAATGATGTTGAAAACTGTCTTGTATTGCACATTGGTAAGTTTGCAGTTGGTTCACACTGACCTTGGAATGGGAATCCAATTTTTTATTTTTTGGGGTTTTTTTTTTGTTTTTATGAAGGGAAATTTGTGTAGTTTTTAAGTAACTGTCTTAAAAAATGTTTTTTTTGGAAGGTTAGAAACTGACAGGCATGGTTGACATTGTTTACAAATTAGCCAACAGAAAAATGCTGCAGTTTCACTTTTCATACACTGATTTAGTTACTGAAGAACTTTTAAATGGATGAAATTGACAAAGTGCAATTAGATCACCTTTTAAAAAAAAAACAAATCACATTTTATTTGAATTTCCATTCCAAAAAAAAAAAAAAAAAAAAGATTTTGACATTCCCATTATTACGTAGTGCAAATCACTTTTTTCCATTTCTCATGTGTCCCTTTTTCGGCCACGGTGCCATAGAATATAGATCCATCTCAGACAAGGAACATTAAGTCTCACTATTGTCTTGTTTCTAATGTCAAATTACCTCTGGTATTTGTGTGCTTGTCAGGTTGTCTTGGCATTGACAATATGTCATAATCTTTCCAGGTTCAATTTATAATGACTTTGGCTTTCTCACTTTCAAACAAAGTGTTAAAAAGAAGAAAGGTTTTTAGAATAGACTATAATGTCATGAAAGGCCTCACATTTTTGTAGCTCTCGTACTTGACCAATGATGTGATTGTGTGTTGCAAGTAGCATTAACTCACACCACTAATCTGTAAATGCAGAGTGAGGAGACCTTTTACCTCACTTTAAATAGCATTCTATAAGCGCAGAAATGTCATGCTTGCTCTGCATTGTCATTCACTGTTTCCCATGTTTATCTATCTTTTGTGTCCAATAAGAACGGTATATGTTTCTTTACGATTGTCAGTTGAGTTTAAGTATCAGTTCTATGTATTGGTTTCCAAATGTACTTAGTATTTGCATATCTGTCTGCATTTTCCAAAGTGATCCTACGTTTCAGAGAGTTTTTTCCTCCTGTCTTGAGGTGGTACATAGTGATGTGTGTGTGTGTGTGGAGACATTATCTGCAATTTGACATAGTCCCACTTTTGTGCTATTTATACTTTCTCCCAAATATAGTTTGTGCTCTTGCCTCTTTTTGTAGAACATTTCTGCGGAGTACAAGCCTCTAGAATTCAAAGTTCACTGAGGACACTAGCCACAGTCTTTTCCTCAGTGTAGAATGTCAGTCAGGGGTGGGTTCGTATCCAAAAGCAGTAAGTTACAGCTGGGCTGGACAGGCAGCAGTTCACAGTTTAAACAGGATTTTCTTTAAACTTAACAAAGAGTAGAGATGATTTGAGATGTGACCAAATATTATACAGTGTTGTGCAGTGAAATTGTGAGGTCATTGTACACAGTGGAACATTTTAAAAGATGTATTTCTTTTTGAATAATGCGTATGACACGGTTTTAATAAGCAATACCCTTACACAGCTTACCTGAATGATAACAAGTCAGTCCTTGCATGTGCTATGCAGTAAACTCTCTTGCGTAAAATCTTATCAGTATGTCCACCAAGAACCTTTTTTTTTTTGTGCGTGCGAGTGAGTACAGAGTACAGTGATGTAGCGCTACTTTACTTACCCCAACTGTACCCTTTTAAATTTGTTTTTTTTCTTTTTGTATGTAAGTGTGTGTGTGTGTGTGTATGAAACCCAAGTTATTGTTGCCAGTAGGAATCAATCGCATTTCATGTACTCTGTTGCAGTTCATATGGTTTATTGGTGGCTGACCATACGTCCAGGTTATGTCACTACATTGTCACCTGACTTAGCTTGTGTAGAGATGTGTATGTTGCTCTGTTACTGTATGTTGGAGCGTTTCACGAGGTGAGCTGCTCTATATGTCTTCTCTAATGCACTGCCTTACCAGCCATCTCCACCCGAAACACTCTCCTATCCATCTCCAGTTCAGTTTACTGTGTGCGGGAGATGGATTAGAGACTGTACGTGTTTTGTGAAAGGACTGAGCTTCAATCTTGTGCACTGTTAAGGAGAAGAGCTTGAAAAGCTATGTTTGTGCCTTCCCACTGTCCTACCTGTGTGTATGTGTGTGTGATTCCTCTGGTCTGCTCTCATTCGCTACTGCTATGATTCACTTTCTTTGATGTTCACTGTGTCACATATGACCTACTGTTCTGTCGTTTGACATATCACACCCTGCATATCAGGCTTCGTCTTATGGGCAGAGCATCCTAAACAGTGCATTGCCCCCCCGTATAGTCACCTCATGTTGCCCTGTTACTTAACATCAGGCGTGTACATGTCGCACAGCGCCCTCCACAGGTACATCAGGGAACTGACCTGTCCAATTATTGCTCTCTGTGTGCTGTTAGAAGCAGTGCCACTCCAGGCTTTGACCTGCTTGTAAGGAAAGAACATTGGAACATTTAATTTAAAATGGCATAATTCGTCTGATCACTGAATATAGGCCCCTGATATTTGATTTCTTTTTTTTATATATATAAATATATATATACTAACGACAATTGTGTTGCACTTATTTTCCCTCACTCATAGTGTTGAAAACTAACTGTTGGTTATTGATGATTTCTCTAATATTGAATCATATATAAAAATGTTTAAACAATCATTCAACAGTCACGTGTATGTTTGTGTAGATATAAAGATAGTATGTTTTGTATACTGTAAAGCTTGTTGATAATGCCTTAAACGTGTGTGATGCTTACAACTGACTCACCCATTTCTCACTTTACAAGGTCGTAGAATTTCATGTTGAGCCGATAGTTTCTATTGGTAGCCCCTGCATTTTATAAGTAGTAGCATGCCTTTCTGAGTGGCTGTTGATGTTGCTCTTAGTTTTTGGATTTGTTATCATTTGGCATATTGCCAGGGTGTTTTGTCGACACTTTATTACCACATGAACAACTCGGTAGTAAATGAAACTCACTGATTATATGATGGTATTTTGACAGGCTCCTCTGTTGCTGTGGTGAATACATTACGCTTTACATTCCATTTAGATTGAATGTTTGAGTTATTTATTTTAAGTGAAGTAAAGACAAATAGTAACCCTTACACTGTTAATGATGTGATGTACTGACAGTGCTACTAAAAAGAAGGAAGTTTCCTTCCCATTCTGATTGGTCCTTGAGAGTGAAGCACGAGAGCAGGTCATTGGAAGTGACAAGTTGTGTGTGGTGTCTTTTTATTTTTTTTTTATGTTCTTTTTTCTTTTTTTTTCTTTGTGCTGTTTCTCTGCACTCTGCAGTAGAGGTGGTTGTACATTTGGGTTAAGGATGATTGTTCGACTTCTGGAATCAGTGACATTTGTATTGGTTGTATTATCATTTAAAAATTTTGTTTAATAATTTCAACAGAGACTTTATGAAGTCTACATGTTATGTTGTGTTTTTGTCAGGCTAAATCCAGACTGAACATGATATTGCAGGCCAGATTTAGTTACAGCGGTTTAAAGTTTTAAAGAAGTAATTATGTACCCTCAAATTTGACATTGTACTTTTTGGCACTAAGTGACACTGCTTTTTATGTGACATGTGACACATTTAAAAGAGACAACATTTTTTTTAATGCATAAAATCTGCAAAATATATGCAATGATGTATATGTAATATTCAATCCTCAAGTATAATCCAGGTTGTATAAACTTTGTATAGTGAGTTTTAATATTGTATGGCCGTACCAATATGTATTAATTCTTTTGAGAAGCCTTAGAGTTGTCTACCCAAAGTGCTCCCTTAGAATACCCTACACCTACCTGAACTTTACAAAGCATTAATAACTATATTTTGTTGCGGTTTTATTTGTACCCTTTTGAATAAAATAGATTTGTACTGTATATTTGTACCTCTCTGTGAACTACTTAGGGCTGTTTTGTTTTTCGTTTTGCTGTTTTAATTCTATGTAAGGACACAAAGATATTGTATTTTTATTGTTACAGCTAACTTCTTGGAAACATTGCATTTATCATGTTTGTTAAGTAAACACAATATAATATATATAATATTACCACATTGGCTTGACTGCTTTTTTGTCACTATTTAGCAAACAAAAACCTCCTCCATTTTAGTTATATAGCAAGGTGATATCAACAAAAATGGAAATGCATGTTTCATCAAAACGGTTTAAACACCAGTTACGATAATCAGAGAGCCCTCTGATCTATAAGAAATACGTGGCAAATTTGCTAGTGGGCCAAATATGAACTTTTTATGCCTGTCATTTTTTTTTTTTTTTTGTCCATTAACTGACCTGACTGAAGTCTGATGCATTGTCTGTGGCTGACGTATAATGTAGTAACATCTGTTTTCAGTCTGCTCTGCTCATAGCCTTCAGTTGGTCTTGGACAAGCCCACATTGTGTAGAGGTGTTTGACTGTTTAATGCCTCTGTCTGGGTGTCGTGAAGAATAGAAGGTTCATTGTAAGAGTGAGAAAGCTGAGCACAGTGTTACTGACAGAGAGCCAAACAACCACAAGTCAAAGTCAGATTTTATTCCACATTCTAATCCTTTTGCATGGTCTTTACATCTGTTAATCCAGTAACAGAGAATGGTTACCCAAAAGGACCACTCAGGAAATGTGATAAATACAGTGTTATTCCAATACACTTCTCTTAAGCCTTCTTTTTTTTTCATTTTGGCCTTTTTCTTTTTGGACATTTCTGTAAACATGATCAAGAGAGCATCTTGAAAGACTGACAAAAAGGCAATAAACAATAGGGTCCCTATTCTTAGGTTAATTAGAATGAAACTTGGGCAAGCATATAATAAAAGTAGAACACAGGCTCATATGTTCAGTTCTAAGACGTATTTCCTGACATGCAATGTTATCCTACTGCAGTCTCCAACACCTGTCCAAGTTTCATAGAGTTATTTATAAGCAGAAACAGACAACGACAATTGTCAATTTCTCTCGACGCAGAAAAGGTCACACAGTAACGCATACCACTGGCATCATAACACTGTTACCACTAAAGCATAATGCAAGGGCCAGAACATTTCAACTTATTCCATGTCTTTAAATAAAACAGCTCAACAACACATTTAAGCTAAATTTCAGCTGTTCCTGACCAGTGGATTGACATGAGTCAAATGACCTTTTTATATACGCATAGCTAATTACCTGATCAATGACTAGATGACTTACATCTCACGAAACAATTAGATGAAAATAAATAGCAGTATGTTTTACAGAACATTCTATTAAATTTAAGCAAAGTAAATTCAGGTTTGCATTGATTCATATTTTTAACATGCCCATTATTTGTGAACATTTTACACAAAAAAAAAAAAGACATCCTTGGTTCCCACCAATCATGTGTACTGGGGAGGTCAAGTGCCACAAATTAGTCCTATAAGATCCCTTATGCCAGGTATTATGCTTAGGACCAGAGGCTGGCTGACATTAATTGCCTGAGATGTGTGATCTTGTATAAGTATATCCATATTCTTCCACACAATCTGCATAGTTCATAAAGAAAGTGTAAAATATCTTTTTGAATATAGATTTTTGTTGCATAGTGGTTTAAGCCACAAGTAAGCTTTTGAATGTTGTTTCATAACCTCACCACCGTTTGTTGGTAAGTAAAAAAAACTGCACGTGTGCAGCTGTACAACACCTGTGAACATCTGGCTCAAATAAGGGACCAGTATTCATGACTCATATTACAATGCTATTATTTGTTCCAGCAGAGTTCAGTTTTGAAAGATGAAAATCAGAGGTAACACCTGATATGGGAAGTCTAAAAAAAAAAAAAAAGAAAAGAAAAAGTCTTGGTAAACCATTGTGAGTGGCATGTTATTTTAGTGGTGAAACTGAACTGAGGAAGTAAAGGATGCTGAAATAAAAGAATGACTTTACCCTGTTTGCTTCTGTGAGTTCAGTGGTCATTACTGCATCTGTCACTCAATTCTTTTCCCTTTGTGATGCACTAAATTCTAAAAAAAATAATTACATATTAATTTAATAGGCATACTATCTGCCATAATTGACTTTTGAAAATTCATCAGTTGCCAAATATTTTGTCTGGTGCCACTGCTTCACTCTGGGACTTTAATTGGTCTCCCTGCGCAAAATATTATTTCAGAATTACTCATGAAATAAATGCATTTTCCTGATTGTTTTATTTTTCCTTAGTGCTATATAGTCTTATATATATCTGTATACAATAAAAAATAATCAGACCGTAACTTAAAATTGCCTAGATAAATATAAAACCATAACACAAAAAACATCTTTCCAGTGACAAAGGCAACATTATTATGCGTTTTACATAACTTCTTTTGTCAGGTAGACAAAATGCACTCTGGGTGCTTTAATATTAACAACTACACTAGCATTCTCAACACAGGAGTAGGGCCCCACTGGTTTAAGAGAGGTAACTTACACATCAAACAGTACAGTGACAGCAGCAAAAGAGGAGACCTAGTTTCAAAGAGCCAATTTTAACAGTGATAGAAGATGATGTGAAAAGGACTGTGGAAATTCTGGCAACAGCTTGTCTTGACTTCTTGGCTCAGCAATGTGCAAAGGAAAAGCGGTTAACTTGGATCCAGAAAGGTCAATGTGACCTGTAAAAGTAGAATACGTGAATGTGGCAGTGTTTCCTGAACTAAGCTAAGAGAACGAATGATAAAAGAGAGGGAGTAAAAGGCCTACGCTCTTCAGGCTGTAAGGATGGCGATGATTCTCAACATCCGTGTGCCTGGAGAATCAACCCGTGTTTTACTTCTGTAGTGTACAGAGACTTTGGAAGTTTTGAATCCTGTGACTTTGAGTGTGCTACAAACCAGATATCCTCAGAATAAATCAATTTCCAAATAACTGTTTGTATACAGTACACAATGCATGCCTACACACAGAAATTTTAAAAACTTTTGAATAGAGGACAAAAATAATCATGTAAAATGTTCAACAGAGAGTGTTTTTTTTGACAACCAAAAACATTCAGTGGAATGTGAGCCTTAGAAGAAAAAGAATATCATATACAGAAAAGACCACTTTAAGACTGTATGTATGTGTATTGGCATAATGAGCATCCAGCCAGTGCGTGAATCTGTAAAGCCCCTGAGGACCAGACAGCGGCCATGGGTCTGAAAAGGCCTCATGAGGGCCCACAATGAGGTAGTTGATTCTGTGGTTATGAGCGAGCCAGAGACAGTCCAAATCTGGCAGTAGAAGTGTGTTGTAGCTACAGTAACGTAAACTCCAGCCATTGGACTGGTAGACTGAAAAAGTGGGCTGGGTGTGGAGTGTGGCCACATGTTTCACACCCATCACTGCAGGTTCCTGTGCAAAGAAAAAAAGAAAAAAAAAAAACAAAACCATCCTCTTGTTTGGAAGTGTATTACTGCTCAGAAATAAAAGCGCTTGTTGTAGTCTGTAGGCCCTGAAAAAAGAACAAATCTCCATAAAACATGCTTTTTTTTTTTTTCATTTAAACAGGAAAATTAAGCATCGTTTTTCCCCGCTCTTTATGTTGTCTCTTCATTTATAAATAAACCCACAGTTTTTCAGGTTAAATCTGAAAAATCTCAAAATCCTTGGGCTAAAGCAGCGTGGACAAACATCACCTCATAAGAGTTCTCTATATAGAAGTGGGTCTGGTGAGCTGTGCTACTTTATCAGGACTGAGGAACCCCGTGCTCTGAAAGTCTGCAGCAGTGCTTTGTCTGCCTAAGGCAGCTTCAGAAACAGACCGTTGTCCATGGGTGGAACAGGCATAGTAAAGGGGAACTGAAAAAGGTTCATATCAGATGTGAGGGCAGCCAGAGCTGCAGGATCATGTTCAATCTGTGTCCGCAGCGAGGGGTCAATCTTCTCAAGACGTCGTTTTAGCCGCTTAGCCTCCCTCTCGCGCACGAGTCGCGCCTGCCTTTTCTCGGGTGTCTCGTTGGCTCTCTTCAGTCGCATGGCTTCTCGGTCGCGTTGCAGCCTGCGCGCTCGCTGCTCCTCCGACTCCTGCATCCTCTGCAGTCGTTTGGCCTCGCGGTCCCGCAACCTCCGCAGCTCCCGCTCCTCGGGCGTCTCGCACGCCCGTTTGGTCTTTTTAGCCATGCGCTCGCGTTCCAGCCTCTGCATTCGCGCCTCCACTGGCTCGTTCTTCCTTCGCACGGCCCACTTTCTCACTGATTGTGACTGAGACTCCACAAGCTGCTGGTAAGCCACACAGCTGTTACATACCAGCAGTACCCCAGCAGGGTACACAGGCATGGGGCTGAGAAGGTCTGGCAGTGGGGGCAGGCTTGTGCTGGAGGGACTTAGAGTATCTGGGAGGGAGGGAATGGAGGGAGCAGAGGACAGGAGACCATCGGGCAAAGGGGGCAGAGCCGGTGCAGGGCTGGAATCGGAGTTGGTCATGGGGTTGGTCATGGGGTTGTTGGAGAGTGACTGAGACATGGAACAGGTCTCATCACAACTACTGCTCTCCATGCCAGTGTTCAGAAATTCTTTCAGCTTCTCCCTTGAAAGAACACATACACCAACTGGTTAATATCCATCCCACAATTTATAGAAACAAACAAGTAAATCCCTTTTCTAAGCTTATAAGCTCATGTAGTATCTGGTGTACAGACCTGTTGAAGTTGTTGGTGTCTGTGAAACGTGCTCCACACACAGCACAGTTAGACAGACGATCTTCAGAGTGAATGAGAAGGTGGCGTCCAAGAGAACCTGGAGAGCTGAGGGCCCGCCCACACACTGGGCACACATAGCTCTTATTGCCACCCACGGTCGATGTGTGCTGTTCATTGGCGGAAGGGAACAAAAAAACAATTCAATTGAGGAAAACTAAGTGAGATAGTGTGGCAGTAGGACTGTATAGGCCAAAACCGTTATCACTTAACATTATGCTTTTGAAAAATTTCACAGTGTGTGCAACACTGTGTGCAACAACATGCCTTGCATTCAAAACAATGCACTGACCATAAGAAGGCATGGTATCAAGTATAGCACTAATTATTTAAAAACACAGATCAAATTTTTCTGGGATTAACATGTAACCTGTAAGCTTATAATTGGATCATGTAAAGCTTTTTGGCTTCATTTGCTCTGCAGATTCACACATGTGGAACCCGGAGCTGACTTGGGTGGGATGGAGAGGTAATTACCCACCACTGGCTTAAGAGGCTTTGGTAGTGAAGTCCTCACCTGGTAAACATGTGCAATGAGCTGCTCAGGGCTGCTGAACTCCTGAGTGCACAGGGGACATACATAACTGTTCCCGTGCTCTGTCCCCTCTTTACTCTCCTGAGAAACAACAAGTGCATACGCATGAGTATCAAGGACAAGTCACAGAAAGCAGACCTGAATTAGCTTTAGCAAGGTAATATAAGGAAAAGGATTAGCAAGGGGCAACAGACATTTGTGTCGTTAACACAAATATTTCAGAATGAATGTGGCTGTTTTTTTTTGGGTGGGGAGAGTCTGACTGTGTCTGTACTTTATCAGTCAGAGATGTTCTGAAGTTCATTGCAGGACTCACACTAACCCTCCTCTTTACTCCTTCAGTTTAATAACCACTGAAGTTCCCATTGAGCACGCAAGTGCATGTGTGTGATTTCTGTAGAAAGCATAAAAACATATCCCACAAGCCCTAGTGAGTCACACTTTCTGTGGTGGTGACACTCTGTACTTTGTTACCATAGAGGTGTGAATCACACAACAGAAATAACCTCAGAGGCGCCTTTCTCACTTCACAGAGGATCTTTTTAAAATGAGGATGTCAGGCAGTCCCCCCCCCCCCCCCCCCCCCAAAAAAAAAAAAACGATTTTTGAAAGATTTATCAAGTTTGACGGACATAGGTACCAAGTTGTGTCAAAAAAGCTTTAGCTTTTACGTGAGAAACTGTATGGGCAGATGAAAAGATCCTGGTGAAAATCAAATCCAAATGAGACAAGAAACACATATGAGATGAAGTCAGTCTAGCCAGATTACCAGGACCCTCTAATGATATTCTCCATTAACAATAAGAAACGTACCTCCTTTACCTCTCCATCTTGTAAAGAGCACAGCTTCCTCTTGTTGCTCGCCATGCTGTCATCGGCTGAGGTGTTTGAAGAAGAGTCCTCACCAGGATTATCCAAGTCACTGTCACTGTCATCTGCCGAGATTACAACAAAGCAAAGATTCAGTTAACCATGTTTTAGTGTAGCCTACAGTATTTCTAGTGAAGTCCCTTGAAGATTGTGAAAGCAATGCACACCAGTCATGCTGTCTTGGTCTTCAGGTTCTTGGGAATTGTTGCTGTGGCACTCACTGTTTTCAGTAAAGTCACCTCTAGAATTCATCTTCAATGTGCATTTAGGGCCAGCTGAGCCTGTGGTTTGAAACGGCCCTGTAAAAAAAATGGAGGGATATGGTCAATGTACAGAACTGAATCACCGTGCAAAGGAACCTTTTAACAATCATGGATTCATTTTCCTCTAAGCGGCTGAATGGAAGGAACCACATTAATATGATGAAGAATGTTCTATAGCGCTCTTATGAGTGTAAACAAGACATTTCCTGTTAAGAACGTCAACAGGTCAACATGGTTTACACTCAGACATGCTAAACATGACACTGGTGCCCACACAGTCAAAAAAAAATTCAAGATCTAGCATTTTAGTCTCCAAATATTTAGCTTGGAAATGAACGCTTCAAGAAAAGATAAAAAAGTATTTTCACACTGACATGCATGTAATAATAATTCTCAGGATGTGATAGCCAAGAAGTCTAATTTTTTAGGTAAAGATATGTGTGAAGAAAGATCTGACAGTGTGCTACTAAATACAAAGATGAACTCAACGCCTGATATTGCCTCAACACACTAAAAATATGGATAGTGACGCATACAGAGTCACTCACATAAACCCCCACTTTAAATTTACTGAACACATTACACATACTGCACTCCCAAGTGTAACAGTCTCAACCTCTTGCCTGCGAGTCAGTGCTTCCACAGTGAGAATCATCTTCAATTGCACTTCCACTCCCACATTGCCTCGCTGTACTCACTCTCTTTTCCCTCGTCACATGTATCTCAATATGGCACAACTACCAGCAATCTTTGTCTCAAACCCAAAGATGCCTATCTCCACGTCTTTGCCTCTGTTGGACGATAATATGTCGCTATGAATCTCAAGACATTCCAAATCGTTTCACGATGTGTCAGGCATTTGAAAACGCCTATATGAACAAAAGTGTTGTCAAAGCCAAAAGTAAGGCTATTTGGACAATTTGCCCATCCAAACAGAACGCAAGAGTGGGACAAATACAAAGTTTAATGTAGGCAAAACTCCATTTCCCAAATGCCTCTAAAAGTTCTCACATCAAACAGGAAGAAAATTACACCTTTTCTTTTTTATTTCCTTTTAAGTAACAGGAATGTTTGGTTCACATGAGAGCGAAGGGAATGGCAAACTATGAACAGTACTTTCGCTCTCCCGGCATCTTCCAGAGCCCTTCACTCCACTAAAACTGTTTGAGCTCAATTAATGAGGCTACTCATTTGCATTGGGAGAGAGGGTCTGAGTGTTGAACTATGAACTACCACAACAGGCTGGCTCCACGGAATACAGCCAGTGATTGATGTGAGAGAACCACCCATCCCCCATTGCTAGGCTCTGTCTGTACATCTGTCTCACTAGCCTCTCTCACTCCTCCACCCCCCCCCCTCCCTCTCACTCTCCCTACCAGTCTGATGTTATCTCTGAGTCTGTGTGTCTGTAGGCAGGAGGTGACGCAGTGTCTGACTGAATCTAGACAAAGAGACAAACTCATCAGCCATCAGACAGGAGCGGAATGGTGGTGATGGGGGGGGGGGGGGTGAAGGGGAGGGGGGAGCAAAACCAAACAGACAAAAGAAAGAATGCAAAAACTTAACTAAAACACGACACAAAGGGGTGCTCTTGAATTCACACCACCCCCTTTCAGAATACTGCTCACCAAAAGACACAGAAAGAATACAGAAAATCTGTCCCAAAATCTCACAAAACACAGGAAACAGTAGAGGTTACTCCATATCAACAAACATCAGCACAAGAACCCTTGCTCCCCATATCACTTTGCCCAACTGACAACAGTAATCACACATAGTTTTTTTTTTGTCTCTGACTGCAAATCCCTATTTCCAGAGTCACCTTGTAAAGCATGTAGAATTTAGAAGACACAGTGTTAAATCTAAAAGAGCAGTAATGTACTTCCACTCTTTCTCAGCATCCTCCCTCCCTGATACATACACGAATACAGACTCACAAACTGTTGGAGGATCACAAATATGACAGCCTCCATACTGATCTAGAGGCCTTCTCACTTCGTTACACAAGCATATCTGCGTAGATGGTCGCTCCACTTGTATGTTGATTAAGTAACATATTGGGGTCGTCAAGATCCACGGAGGATATTGTATTTAAAAACAACCTTTCACTAAATTAAGAAAAGAGGCCTACAGGCTGTTCTATAACTGCTCAAGCTTACTGTAGCAAATCCAATAGGGTGAACTTAAGTGTTCTGTGAGGTCAGAACCTACAGAAGCATGGGAAACACTGTGAAAGACTGACACTCAGTTATGTCATTATTTCATATCATGAGAGTTGTGTGAGCAGACAAGCAGCATCAGCTTCATCAGTGACTGGAGTGTTTGTTAGGCAAATGTCAAAAGAATGAACCAGGACAAGCTCACCGAGTGCCAAAACAGCGATCACGTACGTGATTTAGGTGGAAATCAGAGAGTTTGCTAGATGTGACAGTGACTCCTAGTAATCAGCGACAAAAAGTTACCTGTAATGATGGGGAAAAGAGATTTTTACCTTCAAACTCCTTGAGAACCGTTCTACTTTACAGTAATTCTCAACAAAAATTGAAAATCTGACATTTCCCTTCGTTTCCTGCCAGACATCATCTATTAGCTTAATAGCTATATTTCCATATCTTCTTCTGATTGACTGATATGGCCATAAACTGACACCTCCACTAGTGTCTACTCTCCCTGTAACTAGGTCAGTCTAGATTTCTCAGTGCTCTTTACACAGAGCTACAGTACAATTTGCTTAATGTCTGGATTTAAAAGCTATTTTAAACACCACAAACAGGTAAACAAAGTAGTACAGGATGATAAGAAAACAACATTTTGTCGGTGCCGGCATCACAGGACATGAGTAACAGTGGCTTAACTATGAGAGCAAATCAGAGAGTAGCCAGATAGTTAGTGCTATGTCACTTGGAAGTGCTTAGTATTATTGCATCGCCGAAAACTGAGTTATGTCATCGTAGTCATTAGAGTAGATAGGGGCAAATCCAAACAGTGAAGGATGACATGAACAGAATTAAATGAACAAACAAAAATGTTAAAGTGTGACGTTCAACTCATTGTATGCAGTATACAAGATTCCGGTTCCTTGCGGTTAATCTTGAAAAAGGTCTCATCTTCTTGACAACATATTGGTTTCAAAAAGCTGCAGGGTGTAACCAGCATGCCATCGCATGTTTTCATACAGCCTCAAACAAAAGCCTTCACTACAAACACATACGGTTTGAAGTCACATTAATGCTGTCGGCTAGGCTATCCTACTTTTAATATCTGTGCCAGGCAGAGAACACATAGTCTGAAATGAACTGCAAGTATCATTAATTTAAAATGTCATTTCCATGATAGATTTTAATCAAACGAATCCATATAGTGATTTGATGTGCCCATTCAAGTAAGACATTATAACGGATGCTTCTGCCACGGTGAATTACAAATAAGCTTCTAACCATGATGGTTAACATAATCGAGTCCCTGCACTCTCACAATAAGCGACATAATCACAGCAAGCTACATCAATTAAATACACCGCGACAGTTTTGATACTATGAACACCACGGTCGAAAGATGGTAAAATATTTATACTCACATATGAAATTAGAGACAGTAAGTGTTGCTAACAATAAAGCCTGAAATTCGGATGAAACAGTTCAAAACACAATGTCATGACTGAAGCACAAGCGACTCACTGAAAGACTCCCCACCTCATTCAACAAACC
Source organism: Chanos chanos (assembly GCF_902362185.1). Lineage (NCBI taxonomy): Eukaryota > Metazoa > Chordata > Actinopteri > Gonorynchiformes > Chanidae > Chanos > Chanos chanos. The sequence continues at coordinate 19,118,334 of NC_044496.1, forward strand.
AAAACCATCTATTAGTCAGTAACAATTCAAGATAAAACAGCATGTACAATACCTGAGATACCTACAATTGACTTTGAAAGGATTGGTCTGTTTTCGTCTGGACATATTACTCCCCACTCCCGGCTGAAAAAACTCGAGCCTGCTCCTTGCCCCGACAGATCTGAAGATTCCTTTCACAAATCCAGCTATACTCTATTTAAGGACTCCCTTTCGGAGGTGCAACTACAGAAAATAAACGCAAAATACCCGGTGATCAAAATGGTCCAACCGGGGTGGGCTAATACAGCTCGCTACATTGGCCAGCACAATCGGGTTGGTTCAGTTGGTTGAAATTTAAAAAAACATGCTACAAAGGAGTAAAAAAAACCTCACGTCTATTCGCTGCAAATATCTCACACATCTTTTAAACTAGAATAACCTGTACAGACAAATGGTTCCGTAAAACTATCGGTCAATTCGGCTTAATATAATCTTTGTCGTGTTACCCGCGATTCTTCTGCGGGCTTCCAGTGCTGTAGTTCTGCCAGTACACTGCAGAGCTTCAGGCATAGGGCTTCATCTCCGACATTCGTACAGCTGGCCTGTTTAGTTTCTAAAGGAAACACCGAAACGCATTATGGGATGTGAGCCGTAGCACAGGAGGATCATAAAATGCCGTTAAAGGGGAACGTACCCCTCTTTTGATATGGTTTTATTACAACATCTACATCGGTTTTGTCGGTACCCCCAAGATGTTTTTTTGACCCCAGGGTTGCTTAGTTTTCAGACTTTTCACGAAAAGCTTCCACTATCCGTAGCTATGCATACAAGCTAGATTTACATCACGTGGTAGCTGTTTCGAGATTTAATCAAAAATCAAATTAATCAAACAAAACGATGTTTGGTGCAAAATTTCAAACGCGTAAAATGCCATGGTTTTCCAAATAGTGTTCGGCTGATACTTGATCACTTTTATTGCATATTCTAGTCGTGGAAACGGAGTGTAGGCCTATTAAATGATGTATCCTTATGAATTGTGAACAACAAAGAAAATTTGCAAATATTGATTCAGTGCAATATAGTGTATCGTATTTAATTACAATAACACAACTGTAGCTATATTATCTGGAGCAATATCACAAGCGTAAACTTCTCCCCGTGTAATGATTGAAAATCCGACGCTGATGCATCTCACTGGATTTGTGGTAACCTGGACTTTTTTTTTTTTTAAAAAAAACAATGCACAAGTCATAATATACAAGGTAACAAGTTAGGTGGTTGGCATAGCATTAACTATGATATTACTACCGTTTGCTGCCTCCTAGGGGAAACAGGACATGTAGCTTTACCGTCCAATTTATTTTACAGCCTACACAAAATTTCTTACAGATGTAAATTTGGAGTGTACGTCTGGGACGACGTTAGCCTATTGCGTCGCCCCTTAAGCATTTTAATTAATAATGTATTTTATTGTTATGCAAGTGATTTTGAAATAAAATGTACCAGTTAAACCAGAGAGCAGAGTATGACATAGGCTATCTAACAGAATAGGTTTCCAATCAGGTTTTAAGCGGTAAATTTGCTGAAATGAAATGAATGCTGGCGAAAGCCTTAGTAAGTCTGTGGCAGGCAATCGGAAGATTATTTCGTGTTTTTGGTTTTCAACCCTCTCTCATGGGCGTAACGTTTCAAAAACTCAGGGTCCAGCAGATGGCGTTCAATAGCATCATTCGTCGACCCGACACCGCAGACCTTTTGCCTCAAGCCCACGGCATTGGACAATAGTTATTAAACTGTAAAAAAAACAACAACAACAAAAAAAAACGTTGCCAACGACATTCTTTGGTTCGAAAGGTTGCTAAATTGTCAAGAAAACAAACTGTTTAATTGCTCCAGTTAATGAATGATACCTCAAGTTTAATGAGGAAAAATACTTTACCAAATATATAATTTGCGTCTATAGAATACAGTCTTCTGCGACCTGTCCAGGGTGTTTGCCCGCCTTTCGCCTTACGAGCCTGGGATAGGCTCCAGCACACCTGTGACCCTAACTAGGATAAGCGGCTTAGATAGTGAGTGAGTGAGAATACAGTTGTCTAAATCCAGGCCTGAGTACAAAAATGTCTCCATCTGACCAGAACAGCTCTCGTTTAGAGTTCAGGAACGCAGGCATCACAGAGAAACTCCAGGTTTATTATTGTACACAGATAAAAAGATTTAATTTATTCTTAACTGAGAATCTAATCAAAGTAATTGACTGGGCAAGCGGGATTGCCATGGTTTCAGAATGTCCCCGTTTCTGCTAACTGGCTAATTAAACTTTTGAAGTGATGGAAATTCGTCATTTCACGAGCACTTTATGAGGAACTACTACAGTGACTCCTTAAAAGTGACACAATATTACAAGCAGACGTCATCACTGACTGCCACGAGGTGAGGTGCAGACCGCATCACCGCTCATAGGGCAAATGTTAATCATCCGCTGAACTGACACGTAGCGAAATAGTCTAAAATAACACGTACGCGGCGTTCAGCCGCTCTGTGTTGCTACTACTAAATTACAGTCACGTCTTTATCAGGAACACTTGCAAGAGTAAAGCTGATTAAAATATGATGTACAAAATCAAGCATACATAATTATTGTAAAGTCAAGTGTGACCACTCACCATTCATTCGTTGCTTGGTTACAAGGAAAGCGTAAAATGTATTATACCTAGAATACCATCTGATTGGTCCATTTAATAGGACAGACGTTCTTTAAGAAATGATGAATGTATCGTTTTTATCACACCTTGAAGTTTAGGATGTTATTCAGAGTAACCTTCCGCCTGCGGTAGAAGTGCTGAGGCTAGGTCCGCCGCCATTTTGAATGTCTGGTCTGTTCCTCCCTCCGTCGCAAATAGAGAAGATTCCAGTTGTCTTCTTGTGTCAGTACGGCTGGTGAGTGAAAGGTATTCGAACATGAGAATTAAACCTCGTTTTTGTGTGAACTAGTTGGCAACTATGAAGGCATTCGGAAATGGTCCACAAATTGATAACGGCAATGCCTACTTCGGCATCATAGGAAGTGGTACAAGCTAGTTAGCTGTTAGCCAATATTACTTAGCTACTAAGTGTACTGAGGGTGTCTGTCACTTAGCACAAGTGTCAGTTGGCCAGCTAGCCATCTAGTTAGCAAACGACAGAGTCTCTTTTTTGCAATGTTTTTGCCGGTTTAGTAGCCACTTTAATTACCTGGACATCTAGAATAGCTAACCACACTTTGTTAACCTATACTATCAGTACGCTTCCCGGGAATGCAGTGTACCGTAGTTAGCTAATGTAGCATGCTAACATTAATCCTTTGCAGCATCGATGTATAGTTTGAGGCCTTGTTTGCTAATTAGAAAGCTAGAAATGCAACGAGGAATGGCTTAATTATTCTTTTGGCCATCTGAGGCATAAATAAATATTTCATGGCGATGCTTAGTGTTTGAATGTTTCACTGAAAGGAGCTGGTGAGTCTCAGATAGTGATTTGCAAGTCAACTAAAAGAGGAAACTTGCCCTGTCCAGTGGATGACGACCTCATTCTCGCCAATGAGCTGAGAGCGCTAACGAATCATGAATTTGCGTTATTGTTTGGATTGTTGAACGTTATAATGTTCCTATCAAATTTAACCCCGCTAATAATTAATAGGTTATCAAAGGTGAATTAAGTACAGGTCTGTACCTTGCGTTACAAGGGACGCAGTACTCCATATAAGATTAAGCTCGACTATTTCCCTCTTTGGAACCTAGCTTTATGTTGCAGTTAGCTAACGAGTCGTCAGGTGAATCAAGTATTGCTTGTTAGAATCGCAGTTCGCAGTATTGTTTGCACCATCATTTAGATATATGTAAAGATACGTTCTTGTAAGTGAAGAGCTTTTCCACACTATGTAAACTGGATTGCTCTGCCGATTAATACAAGGCGGATTTATAGATTGGAATTCACGTTTTTAATAAGCTGAAAATGTTCATGTCGCCTACGTGGCACATTGTGGAAAATGTACAGCCAAGTGACCATGCAAGAAGAACACCAGAGTCCCCTTAGTTTCTGTTTTGTAGATCCTCAACTTCAATCAAGTCCTGCTCCTTTAAGGCTGCAGAAAGATGTGATCAGGAATCAGGTTTAGGTTGTGATGATTTCTGTAATTGGCTCAAAAGGGTCTGCGGTGCTAAGAGTTAATCTTCTATATAAGTGTAAACAAGTAGATATGCAGTTTCCTGTAAACCTTTGTGATGTACCCAGTCCACCAGGTTTGCCTACTGCACAGAGCATATTTGCATTGCCTATGAATGAGTTTCATTTTTTTTGACCACAGAGTTATAGAGGTAACAGAGGCCTATTGCTTAAACAGTTCTGTTGTATCCCTGAAATAAAACCTCAAAATATATCATGCCAGCTGTGCATGTATAGTTTCTCATTTGTATGGCAATCATTACTGTATTGTTGTCATTAATATAGGAATATGACAAACATAGAGACCTCAGCCTAGTTGTGTTTCATCAAGATGATTACTTATACCTCACTGATAAGAGCTGCTAAGCTACATCAAGCTGTATAATGGTTTTAGTGATATTTCTTCATTTCTTTCAATGTATATTCCATATTAATTATGATAATGTAATATCATGATACAATTATTACAGAACCACATCCATAATGATAAAGTTTGCAGATGAAACGTATGTCTCGAAGATAGTCAAATCAGGAGGGATTGATCCATGGGATAAAATATGCATGAGAATAGATGTATTGTGATGAAATAATTGCTTGTCCTGCCCAAATTAGTCACATTTCATGGACACAACTTGCCAAATATGGTAGGCCTGTTTTGTTCAAGGTCAGAGGTTTTAAGTCCATGAAAAAATCAAAGTGATTGGTGACACTTCAGCTAATTTTTTGTCAGCCCAGTTATCCCCTCAGTTTCTTCATTTTACTCATTTTGCTCCTGCTTTTACATAGTCATCACTGTCTTAGTAATGTCTTCGTTTGGAAGGGAGTTGCTAAATTAGCTATCAAAGCTGGTAAATAGCTGGCTAGGTTGCTGGTTAAGTGCCTACCTCAACATGTTTGTCTGAGACCTGCGCAGAGCTTCTTATTTGTTGTTTTTCAATTATCTTTGTTTACATTTTATTTTCATGCATTTTAACATGATTCTGCCAAAGGAGCCTGTTGCCTGCTGAGTGGGAAATTTTCCTAAAACCAAAATTACATCACATTTTGTGACCTAGTAAACTCCATTTATTCAGCTTTTCTCTCAGTGAAGTGGGTAGGGTATGTTCACTTTTGTAATATTAAGTTCATGCTTGTTGGATGGACGAGGTCATTTTATTGTGGTGGTTGCAGTTACCTCTTTGGAGTAGCTTGGTTTAAGGTGTGATGCAGTCTGTAGGTGGACTCCATTGTGGATTTCATGTGTTGTTTTTGTTCCTTTCTTGGTTGCTAGGCTCAGTTTCCATGTGACTAGCTCTCAGGGAAGAAGCTGCTAAGATGTCAGGTGCAGCCTGGCTGTGAATGGTGATCAACATGATTGTATTTATTCTTTTTTATGTTTGTTAAGCACAGTTTGCCAGCATTTTAGTGACCATAATCCTCTTTGGCCATAAGGAAGTGTGAAAAAGTTTTGAGAATGACTTGACCAATACATCAGAAAAAGTCACCTGTCTCTTTACTGCATTTTCAGGCTTGGCCTCAGCACAGCCCTTTTTCTTTGTCCTCCTGACAAAATGACCTGAAGTTAGAGTTTGAAATTGCCTGGCGCCAGAAATCTGAAGTGTGGCCACACAATGGAACAGTGGCCTTTTTGTCCTAGGGGTGGATGTATGACCACATAAAGTTGACCTTGTTGAGCATTCCTTTGGCTGTTGCACCCTAGCTACTTGCTGTATGTTAACTCCCCAACCCCAGTGGCAACCCTTAATCCATCAGAGGAGCTGTAATTTAATCAAAATTCTTTTTCTTCAAAATGACAAAAGATTAGTGGTCATTTGGGGCAGAACATTTACAAATGAAATGCCTTGAGCTTATACTGCTGGATAGAGGCAGATTGCAAATGAACTAGGCCTAAATCTCGTCAAGCAGAAGGGTATGTTTCTCCTTTAATCACTCCCATCTTTCACTGGTAGATTTTAAAATACTTGCGGTCCTTGGACTTCTTTAATATTAGACATCCTGAATTATATTCTGATACTGCCCGGGTCATGACTGGTTTGACTTTAATATTTTTTATTGCTGTTACTTAGTTATTTGTTCTCGAAGTTTCTTGAAGGAAGTGTCGCTGAAATTGCCAGTGGACAGATTTTGTTAATGTATTTAAACCCTTATCTGAAATTGGGTAAGTGCAGACTTTGTGTTTGTCTGCGTTCTGAAAAAGAACTGCAATGAAGTGTTCTCCTGGCTAGCTGAACCTCTGCATATCCTGATCAAAAGACATGTGAATGGATAGGAAGCCTAACCCCTGCTCTCCTTTAGTGGGCACTGCACAGGCCTCTTATTCAGCTTTGATCTTTGAATTCTTACATTAGCAGCATGTCATGTAGCCACGCTGATCCCTGCATTCTTCTCAAGGATTCCTCCTCCTCCTTCTCCTCCTCCTTGTAATGAAACCCTTTTTCTAACCAGATAAGTCATTTACAGTCTTTAGGTTTATTTTTGAAGCACGCCTTTTTGTCTGTATTTTCTGTCACTGTGATTTACAGAAAATCTGCTGCATGTATGTTTTAGAAGAGAGGTTTACACTCCATTTTCTAGGAGTATGCCAAGAAGGTGAAAGCAAACAAATAATAGGCGCTTGGCAGTGTTTCCCTCCCAGCACTTTGACCTTCAGAGATGAGACTGAAAGCTTTTACCTGAGCCAGTGTATACAATGAGCTGTTTTCCCTTTTTTTAATTCAGTTTAATGTCATGTCTCTGCAACAGTTAACATTTAGGACAGTTTGGTACAAATACTCATTTCTAGTAGTTGTGAGTTTGTCCTCATAGTAAAAGGTAGGACCCTTGGATTTTGGCGAGCTGATGAAGCCGATGACCTCTAGCCAATCCACAGCTTAAAATTTTATTGACAAAAGTGGTAATTTAGTGAAATGAACATTTAGACAAACCCATGGAAATGTAACCTAATAGGTTTGTTTTCTTGATCTTGATGTATCGCATATGTAGCTGTGTGAACTGCATGGCGTAGTGTTGTAAATATTTTTGTTTGTTGATTGAAAACGCCATAATTTTGGCTTTTCACAATCATGAACGCATTTGCGGAATGGTAGATGTGAGAAAAGTATAGCTTGAGGAAGCAGTCGAGAAGATAATATCTTGTATGTCTTTAGAAATGCTTGCCTACAAAGGAGTGATGCACCAATACTGCTCGTTGGTACTTGTATCAGGCCGATACAGCACGGTAAACACTTGGTATCGGCACCATAATTTAATGCTTCCAATTACGAGTACCCTGACGTATAATGACATAGCCTGTAAACTTGCCGCGAAACTAACAGCAGAGCCCTGGTATTGCAATCAAATTTGGAATCAGCGATTTGAAATTTCTTTAAACTTGAAAACAAAGAAAGTATAACTGCTAATTGTAATATTTGTAACACAACAATTTCAAGGGGAGGCACAAATACAAAGGACTACAACTACGTTTCCATCCTTTGGCTTCCACAGCTCAGAAATTTCTATCAGCGCCATGCACTAGTGTGGAGAGTGAGTGACTCTTCAGCGCAGCTTCTCAAGTTGTTAATGTGTGAGTTAATATGTGTGAGAGAGCGGAAATGCTCCTCTTTATTAAGGGAAACCTTCCCATTATGTCTGCGTTTACTCAGCCAAGCCAGATAAGCTGTGTTTGTTATCAGTTAGCTAGACTGTTTGTAGCTGGCTACCAGCTTTGTAGAGAAGATGCTTAAACGTTTCTGTGTTTTGAATAATAAACATTTTCTTTGAGTGACTATAAAGCTTCTTTCACACACTCACCCCAGCATCCAATAGCTAATAAACATTTGAAAGTGAGGCACTTATGCAAGTACCCTTTTTAAGTTCTGTACCTTGAATGATGTTCATGAACAAATTATAGATTCAAGATCGGTTTTGGCTCTCTGAATACCAGTTGTTGAGCTACAGTTGTTTGTAATAGGATCATAATAAGATTATTGGCATTAGTGTAATTCATTGTGGAATGACAAGACCTTTTCATTCCGTCTCTCATTATACGTTTCCAGCTTACATTTCTTGTTTGTCCCTAAAAATCAATAGTTAACTTTTTTAGTGCTTGAGAGCACTTGAGCTCCAAAAACAGTCGTCAGTTGTCAGTAATCATTTAGCCTTATTATTGAAGTATTTTTTCATGATTTGTTTTCCCAAGAAATGCAGATGCATATAGATAAGGTCCACTTTTATTCACCTTTTTTTTTTTTTTTTAATTTATTAGAAGCACCCCTTTAAATAGTTAAGGCTTTGTCAGGGCAAGGAAGGCCACCTGAATGATCATCAGAAGTGTTTTATTGTAATCAGATGTCTCGTTCTCTGAAAAGGAGGCAACTAGAGCTCCCATAGAACAGACTCTTCTAACCTGAAACCAGTCATCTGCAATGAAGCTCTTTTAATTTCAATGTGTTTCTTTCACATTTCTCGAAGTAACCCAGATGTTTTTGATCGGGATGGTCATGGAGTACTGCTAAGGGAAGTGACTGAGTAACTGAAATTTGTGGGTTTTAGCCGCAAGTATGAGAGCTCACTGCATCTAAAGAAGACATCTAACGTCAAGATTTCTCCAGTGGCTTGTGGCCCTCAATATAGAAAGTCTAACGATTGTCAGTTACTTTGGATAAGAGCATCAGCTGACTAAATGTCAATTACATTATTTTTGTTGTCTTTGACGACACACTTATGTATTTTCATCTAAGAGGATTTCTCTGTACGTCGTCAATTTAGTGAGTAGGCTTTTCTTTTGTCCTGTAGCAGCATCAGCTGTTTCACTGAAAGGCAGTGAGATGCTGAAAATGTCTTTGTTCAGCAAGTAATTACCGTAGTCTCTCTTGCTGTCGCAGCTTAATTATGGGCTGCATGCTAACGGATAAAAGAGCAATGTTCCTTTGCAATGGCCAACCATAAAGCACCTCTCCTCAGTGTGGAGGAAGAAATAGTAATAACGCCGTGTTTGTTCTAGTATTGTGTGTGATGGATCCCCTAGTGTGGCAGTGGGGATTAACACATACTTTCACCAGGCCCTTCACTTCAGTAACCATGACTCTCTTGGCCCTTCAGCTGCTAAAGCTGGGACTTTGTTTCAGGATTCTCTAGTTTCTCATTATACCAGTGAACGAAGGTTGGTTATGCATGAGCGTGGGTCACTCAGCTGAAAATGAGGATTGGTCCAAGCTCAGTTTTACCACACTTTGAAAACTAGAAAGGAGGTCTGTGCAGTGTTTGTTTAAAGCAAACCTACCTAGCTACAACCATTCCAAAAGGTTTGCCCTTGTGTGGAATGTTTCCTGACAAGTATCCAGTTGTTATGTTCAGATCCCACAAAACGGAGCTCCTGCACTCACAGATGTGATGTCATCTGTTCTGTCAAGGTTGTCATAAATTCACCTTTTTGCAGCATTTTTAGTTTGAGCTCTTGACTAGGGCTCTTCTGGTCAGTGCCATGCTGTCCTCACGCCTCATTAACCTAACTTGTTTATGAGCTTACGACAGTGCTCTTTTACCTGTGTGCCAAGGCTGGAAATGACCTGCACAGATTACGTTTATTCTACAAGGTAAAACGGACGGCATACTCTGGTTTTTAAAATACTCTCGGATTATATCAATTATCAGTTGTTTTTGTAAGTGACCTGTTGGATTTAGATGAACGGCTTTCAGAGGAGATCTTTTGCCTTGGATGCCTCAACATCCTCTGAAGTGAAAAGAGCCATCATGTTGTTGCTCTTACGTGTCTTTGCCAGCCATGTAATAAAGTGTAGACTCGTGAAGCAGCATTTTTTTTCTGTTCTGGACAGCAGTAGCACCATTTCTGGTTTGCGCTGTGTGGGTTTGAGCTCATATCAGATGTTCAAGAAGCAGGGTGTTGATATGACCTCCCTTGTTTAGCTGAATGTGAAAAGGCAAGAATTTAATCTAACCAGGACGCATGTACTCTTCTTAATTTTTAATCAGGCTCCACTGGATTGAAACCTTAGCACTCACCACTGTAGACAGTGAAGGAATGGAATTTCACATGAGGCTCTTCTGTGCATCAACACATTAGCTTATCTTATTGATTATGCTTTTACTGATTCATGCTTCCTGTTTGGTATTTGTCAAGATAAAGATGTCTAACAGATGTGTTTGTCATTTTTTAGGTGTAGCCTTGTCTGTACATGAGTGGGAGATAAATAATAAGACTTTGTGCCACAGATAGGCCTACTTAAAGGGCTGGCTCGAGTGAGTGGGACTGTGGAAAAAGTGATTCACAAAGCCATAGAGTAGTCCTCTGGGCAGAATTTACTTGTCTTAATAAAACACATATTCTGTCATAAACATCTTCTTAGTGGTCAAAATAAAGTGAAGTAAAAAACAGATTGTTAATTACAAGGTCACAATCTATTTTCATTTGTATAAGTTGAGCAGCCAGGAGATATGTAATGAGTAGGCTTTTGTTAAACTTCTCAGTTATTGAAAAGTATTTTCTTTGCCATTAGCTCTGATTATTGCAAGTCATAAACAGAAAACTGATTAAATTGTATCTGACTGATATCCAATGACACTCCAAGTTCACATTAAATAGTCTAAGATTTTGTATGAATATAAGCAGAACAAAGACATGAACAGGTTAAGAGAATTTCTTGGAAGAAAAGCACAGCACAGATGCATATGCTCCCATTAAATGCTGTTTGATTATTCCTTTGTGTGAGTTACTCAGTGTCACGGTGTCCCACTCATGGATATGCTGCGCTGTATTTCAGAGGATGCCAGCTCCGATCAGACTGCGGGAGCTGATCCGGACCATCCGGACAGCTCGTACCCAGGCAGAGGAGCGAGAGATGATTCAGAAAGAGTGTGCTGCCATAAGGTCATCCTTCAGAGAAGAGGACAACACTTATCGCTGTAGAAATGTGGCAAAACTGCTTTATATGCACATGTTGGGCTACCCTGCACACTTTGGTCAGGTAAAGCTCAACTGACGTGTCTCATTTTCACTACCAGGACTGTAATGTCTAGAGCAACTGAATGAGTGAGGCTGATGTTCTAACCTGCTCAAGTTTTTTCATCTTTGACGCGTTGATTTTACTTCACAGTTGGAGTGCCTCAAGCTGATCGCATCTCAGAAGTTTACTGACAAACGGATAGGCTATTTGGGAGCCATGTTGCTGTTGGATGAACGGCAGGACGTCCATTTATTAATGACAAACTGCATTAAGAAGTAAGCGAAGAATCTCAACAGTTTAAGATCTGCTCATGTCAGGCACATTTGGCAGCTTCGTGGGTGTTTGAATTTGTTAGAGGTGGGATTTAAGAGGACGTTGTGAAGTACAGGAGTAAAAGTACACTTGTCTGCCAAAAATGAGAAGTTTTCTTTGTGGTGCTTTGATGTTCTCTTTAGTATGGTATGTCCTTAAACCTGTCTCACCAGTTGTCATCTTTAAAAAAAAAATTCTCTTCCCATCCTTTTTATTCCTCGATGGTGCCTTTTTCTCTTTCCATCTGTTTTGAAATCTGCACTTGCATCTTTTCATTTGTTTCTCTCTCTTTTGTCCTCACTCTCTTTGTTTGCTCTTTGCAGTGATCTGAATCACAGCACACAGTATGTTCAGGGGCTGGCCCTTTGTACTCTGGGCTGCATGGGCTCCTCAGAGATGTGTCGTGACTTGGCTGGAGAAGTTGAAAAGCTCCTCAAAACGTCAAATTCCTATTTGAGGAAAAAGGTATTTCACAAGTGCTTACTGTCATACTTGGACATATTGGAAAGGCTGCCGAAATGTTTGAAAGCAATTTTATCTGAGAGCCTTTTGTCCGCAGGCAGCGCTTTGTGCAGTCCATGTCATCCGGAAAGTCCCAGAGCTGATGGAGATGTTCCTCCCTGCAACAAAAAACCTGCTGAGTGAGAAAAACCATGGTGAGACATGTTGCCGAACTTTGACTTTTGTGACAAATTTGGGGTTTTGCAGTGATTGTGTTTTGTGTGGGCCTATGAGGCTGTTGACATAGTTTATGGCTCTTTAGTGAAATAGTGTCACACTCATTTCTCTTCACTGTGGTCTTGTGAAATAGCAATACTGATTATTTTTAATATGCCAGATGACCTCTTCCAAAGTGACCAGAGTTCTCAATGAATTGCATTCCCCGTAACTTTGTTTTGTCCAAACAACTTTGTAGCTCACAGTAAATGAGGAGGAGAATGCTGTCTCATAGTATTTTAGATGATTTTGTGCTTGCTAATTTGCCCACTGTATGAACTGACTACAATGAGTCATGATGGAACCACACTTCTGTTTTACCCCACAAGCCAAATACATTTGCGCAGTGTCACTATTTAAATGTGCTCAACAAACCCTCACATTAAACAACTGCAGTTTGAGTTTGTGAATGTGTTGTTAAAAGGGGTTGTTCCAGTTGAATGCCTGGGCTCCAACAAGAGGCTGATAATGTACTTGAAAGGATGTGTGACAAACTGCTTAATTTAGTAGAAGGGCTTCACTGGGTGCCCACTCTTAATCTGCAGATATATTTCAACTGTATCGTTTGAGCGTAGAAAGTATGCTTCTGTCAGCTTGCTGCTACATTTGAATATACAGCAGAATAGGTGTTCAGGAATCTTTTAATGATCCAGCTGAAAGCTGTTGAATGGAAGCAGAACATTGACCTTTGTACCTGTTTCCTCTAGGTGTTCTCCACACATCAGTGGTTCTACTCACTGAAATGTGTGAACGGAGCCCTGACATGCTCTCTCACTTTAGAAAGGTAGGTTGTGGCTTTGTCTGGCTTGTATCACAACGATCTTTTAATGAATGGTCTTCAACAAAAACATAATGGGATGGAATTGAGTGTGTAGTCGTAGATTCTTGCACATGATGCTCTAGTGTATTATGTAGATGTTTGAGTTAGACCTTTGAAAAAAGAAGTACACCTCATTTTTATATTTGACTTGAACTGCTCCTACCTGAGGGTCTTAGAGTGCTCTTTCCTTGGAGATCAGTGCTTCTTCCTTTGCTAGTCCTTTTCTCTTTCTGTGTATCTACTGCTACTCCTCCCCTCAACCTGAACAGATAAACTGGCACGACCACCTCCCATACCCATAATTGAAACATTATTTTAAACTCTCTGAAACTGAATCTTTTCCAGTCTCCCCCCTAACATCTACCTCATATTTTTTCTGTCATTTGTCTGTTACAATTCCTGCATTGTGTTAGAATGAGAAGGTAAGAGTACATTCTGGTTTCATAGCTGGTGCATGCTCTTACAGAAATCACTTCACATGGTCACTGTAGAAGTAGTCAAATTGTTCTTAAGAGTAATGTTTTTTTTCCTGTTTATTATTGCCAATTTTATTTTTTGTTTTTGAATGTCATGACAGGGTAACGTTGTACTCATAAGCATTCCTCACTTTTGTTCGGAGTTCATGATCAGATTATTTTAACAGCTGTCATCCATTGAATCTCATTTAGTGTGTGTGAAAAAGATCATATTGTATTAATTGCTTCAGGATCACAAATTAATCTGTATGTCAAAAGTAATCTTAATAGAGTTATATTTGAATTTGCTTCTAACTTACAGTTATTCACAGTCTGTGGAAATTAAAACGTCCCAGAAATATAATCATGAGTGATGTAATAGTCTTATGTTCATGTCTGATTTTCTTGGAAGAAACATCCTAACCCAATTGACAAGGAGATTTAAAAAAAAAATGTGCCTCTTTCAATTAACATCACTTCTCTGTTGTTTAGACAGTTCCTCGGCAGTGCTGTTTCATTGACTTGTGTAGTTTGCCATTTTGTTCAGCTCAGACATTTTTAATTATCAGACCTGTGTTGTAGGTGGCTTTGCTGACACCACTTGTTTTTCTGGTTTTGTTCTAGCTGGTTCCGCAGCTGGTGCGAATCCTGAAGAACCTGATAATGTCAGGGTATTCTCCTGAGCATGATGTGTCCGGCATCAGTGACCCTTTCTTGCAGGTTAGTACCTTTGAGACATGCCCTGTGGCAGCTGTTTTGGCCGATCAGTGTGGCCTTTCCCAGATGCCATGTTTTCTCCTCTGAACGTTTTAGGAGTTTTGTATCTGTCAGCTCATCATATTTTAATAGAGATTTTTCAGATTCTGAAGTTCTGCAATAATCTGCAGTCTTTTATTATGGCATTCATTATGGAGACTCTGTCGTGGCTAAACTGTGATTTGATGCATTATGTGGGCTTATCTCAGGTGCGGATATTGAGGCTACTGAGAATTCTGGGAAGGGGCGATGATGACTCTAGTGAAGCTATGAATGACATTCTGGCACAGGTAATTTGTCATTTGGATCTGATTTATAATGTCAAAACTGATTGTAGTTGTCCCCCCGAGACTTATTCGTTTTGCTCACTAGGTTGCTACCAACACAGAGACGAGTAAAAATGTTGGCAATGCAATCCTTTATGAGACAGTTCTTACCATTATGGACATCAAATCAGAGAGTGGATTGAGGGTGAGTCCTGTTTTATTTCCTCTTGTCAATTTCTTTTTGGATAATACTTTGACATACCACTAACTGCATCACTCTCATGTTACACACAACGTAGTATGTTGGTTGACTGCCATTGAATGGAACGATAAAAATGTATCAAATAGTAATAGAAATAAAATAAGCTGGTTTAATATTGTTTTCAGGTGTTAGCTATCAATATCCTGGGCCGCTTTCTTCTGAACAACGACAAAAACATCAGGTTGTTTACTTTGTTGCTATTAGCAGTTAATTTATTTTTAAATATTGTCAAATTTTGACTCATGAGCAAAACTGACGTTTACTTTTCCCCTTAGATATGTTGCACTGACATCCCTATTGAAGACTGTGCAGACAGACCATAATGCAGTGCAAAGGCATCGGAGCACCATTGTGGATTGTTTGAAAGATTTGGATGTGTCAATCAAACGGTAATGAAACAGTGAAGGCTGATATGTTAAGCTCTGTTTTAACTGATGCGTCTGTGGTTGTCAGTGTGACAGCTGTTGACATTTGTGAAACCTTATGTGGCCTTTGTAGACGTGCGATGGAGCTCAGCTTTGCACTGGTGAATGGAAACAACATCAGAGGCATGATGAAGGAGCTGCTTTATTTCCTGGACTCCTGTGACCCAGAGTTCAAAGCCGACTGTGCGTCGGGAGTCTTCCTTGCTGCTGAGAAGTAAGGCCGAATTAGATGTTCCGTTGTTGTTCAAACTCATAAACTTTGCAGAGGCAGTTGCAGTGACAGGAATGCTGGTGTTTTCGTTAACAGCGCAGGTAATCATGGCTGAGTTGCAGAGAGATTGGCAGTGATTTCATGCTTAGCTGACAAAAAGAGCAGTCTGTTTACAGTTTACATGGTTGGAACAAACTCCTTGCTTGTAGTTTTATAACTTGAGTTAATGGGTAATGAGTAATTTATTACAGCCCTGTGTAGTGATAAAGCGAGTGATCCATTGTCAGAGCACAACCCTGACAGTTTGACCCTCAGTGACAGCATTTGAAAGTGCTCTGCTCTAATGGAATATAGTGAGATTTAAATGGCACTTTTCTGTCTTCACAGGTATGCACCCTCCAAAAGGTGGCACATAGACACCATTATGAGAGTTTTAACAACGGTAAAGACAATTTCACTCCAACTGTCAATCAACTCCAGTTTGACTCTGGTACAATATTGAATATTTTTAAGCTGTTGTATGATGATACCTAAGAGTGATCCATCGACTGCATACAGATGATGATCTCATGAATTCTGACAACAGCTTCTACTGGATGTCTTTCTTCTGTGCTTTAAAACATGCACGAACTGATATATACTACCTTTGCTTGATTTAGGCGGGCAGTTATGTCCGGGATGACTCTGTCCCCAACCTCATCCAGCTCATCACCAACAGTGTGGAGATGCATGCCTACACTGTGCAGAGGCTCTACAAAGCAATACTGGATGATATCTCACAGGTTAGTGGAGCTCTTAGTTGGCTTTTCTGTTACTGTTCTGCTGAATGCAGTCTTGTACTGTGCACAGCCATGTGAAAACTAAATGGTAATTTTGAAATAAGGTCAGATTTTAATATTGATTCTGTTCTCCACAGCAACCTTTGGTCCAGGTGGCCTCTTGGTGCATAGGAGAGTATGGAGATCTGTTGGTCTCAGGCCAGTGTGAGGAGGAAGAGCCCATTCAGGTAAACTTCAACAAGCTATGTTGGCTCTACGGGAGAATAAAACATTTATGGATTATTAGATTGTCACATGTCAAGATAAGTCTGAAATTATATTGCGGTTAGCAATCCAGGAGCTTCTCTTTCATGTGTCAACACTCAATCATTCACCACCTGTGACTCTGCTACCACATAATAGTGCTGTTTCAATTGTCTTTGCCCTGGCTGCAGGTTACTGAAGATGAGGTCTTGGATGTTTTGGAGGGCCTTCTGGTCTCTAACTTGTCCACTCCCGTCACTCGGGGTTATTCCTTGACTGCCATTATGAAGCTGTCTACTCGTTTCAGCAGTGTGAAGTAAGACCACCCCTGAAGAGTTCTAGGAGCAAATTGACCATTAAATGGCATAATGAGTCTCTCCAGGATATGAAAGTTTTTTTTTTTCCAGATTACTTTCAAGATACCCCCCTTTTATATTTTTGCTGCCTAAGCTTCCTTTAAAATTCATGATTCACTAAATATTTAATGTTTTCAGATGTTTTAGTTTTGCTTTTTCTTTGTGATGTTTCAGCCGAATCAAAAAGGTGGTTTCAATATATGGTAGCAGCATAGATGTGGAACTGCAGCAGAGAGCTGTGGAGTACAATGCACTTTTCAAGAAATATGATCACATGAGGTAAAAGCACAGACCACTTCCAAATCTTTCATCTCTTGTTGGATCTCAGCTACCCAGGTCAAATATTTTTTAATAGCCAGGATACCCAGGCCATCTGTAGACTGTAGGCTTATTAACTGTAACCTAAGCTATTAACATTGTTAATGAATCAGTTATCGTAAGGAAAGCATTTGATAATAGAAGAAAATATCTTGATGTTTTTGAATGATTTTGATGATACTAAGAATTGTTTTCCCTGCACTGTGATGTACCCCCCAAAATTAAAACTCTGTTTGGTTTTAATTTGCACAATTTCCGTACAATTCAGAATTATCCTTGCCAGTTTAATGTAACCAGGAATATAAAAATGAACTGTTTTCTTCACTTTCTACCTCTCATTATTAAGGCCTGCTTTACTGGAGAGAATGCCCATAATGGAGAAAACAGCAACTAATGGTCCTACAGAGATTGTGCAGACTAATGGAGAGACTGAGTCGTCTGTGCTGGATACAAAGCACCCAGCCACTGTTCCCCAACCGGCCAACCAAGTAAGAAAACATAACACGGTCAGAAGGCAGCTAGCCTGGATCACACCTGATGAGATTTACTCATGTCATTAGTGCTTTAGTTATCCACAACTGACAGATTTGCACATTTCTGAAGTCAAATAAGGGCCCTGCAGGCTGGGAGAATAAGTGATCCACTGGACTTGTATTGTTAAGATACAAAAAATGTGTAGAATGTGGAGCACAACGTGTTTTTAGCCTAAGGTGTGTTTCAGATGAAACATTTCCAAGTCTTAGATTTTCTAAATTAAAACGGGACTTATTGAAAGATTCTGAAGATCTCTTAATAAAAGACTCAATACAAAGTACTTGTTTGCTCAGAAAACTGGAAGGAGAAAAAAAGAATTCTGTGGTGTGTCCCTGAGGCATGGCTCATGCTTTCATATTCAGGAGGTTACAGGGAAAATAAATAAATGCCTTCATTATTAGTCACATCAACTACTTTCAAAATATATTGGGTGCATTGAGTTCTTAGGTGGCTTTCTGTGAGAATCCAACAAATGCATGAGCAGCAAAGGTTGAATTAAAAAATCGACATAGCACCGTCAGAACCAAGCTAACATGTTTTGAAGTACATGTGATCTTCAATATAGCTAATTTTGACCAGTGAGTATATTTCCTCAGATTTGTGTTCTGGGTGTCATAGTGAGTGAAAATATGAGGTCTGTTACTCAAGTTCCTGAAGAAATGAGCTAGCAGACAAGAACTGCTCAGTTGGTTAATACACCCACTCACTCAAATGTTCAACACAAATGTAAAAATGAGTTGAAATCTTGTTCTCATCACAGTGTCATTATAGGTTCCACAAAAAGAGCGCGTTAAAATAATTCTCATAATCGGACTTAGTGAGTCCTCAGCCACACACTTTGGTATGGCATTAATGCCTCGGTTATGGAATTGTGCCTTTTCTGTCACCACAGTGGTTTTAGTTGACAAATTCTTGTTATTTATCTTTGCAGGCAAACGATTTGTTAGACCTTCTCGGTGGTAATGATGTCGTGCCAGTGATCCAAACAGCCCTACCAACAAAACCTGCATCAGCGGGGGGAGAGCTCCTGGACCTGCTGGGGGACCTTTCTTTGACAGGTAGTCCAGACCCTCTCATACAGAAACCTCCCTTTCCACATCCACCATGTTCCTCTTCTCAAGTAGAACTCTCCCTTAAATCCTCTTTTCCTTACAGTTTATAGGTAATGCACTTGTAATGACACACCCTTCTGATAGTGTCTATTCCTTTCCCTTTAATCTCCTTCCCTATCCTTAGGTGGCCCAACTCCTGCACCCGCTCCCTCTGTACCCATTTCCCAGCCTCCTTTCCTCCTGGATGGCCTCTCCTCACAACCTCTCTTCAATGACGTTGCAGCAGGTGAGCGCCTTGTAAATCAAATCATAAACATGCCCCGAGCTGTTTTTGCATAGGTGGATGACTACTGCGAAGACTGGAAGAGCCATTAATGTTCTGTCTTGATTAAATTATATCAAATGAGTGGGTAGGAATGTTGATTCTATTTTGTGTATAACGGCCCCCAGCAGATGGTCTGAGTCATCCGTGCAGAATTTGGCCTTCCCACTGCATGGGAACCAGGGGAATCTTCGTAATCAGACAGTAGAATATGAAGTTGCTAGAGTCGTGGTCAAATAACAGTTAAATTGCACTTGGCAGTTTAATTTAGCTCCCAGGCAGTCATAGCTTATCTTATGGGACTAGGTTTTTTTTTTTCCCTTTTCTTCTTGGCATTTTTTTTTTACCGAAGCAACACCGTACCTGAAATTTTATATGGAGAAATTATTGTCTCTTTGTTTCTGCAGGTATTCCACCTATGACAGCATACAACAAGAATGGACTGAAAATAGAATTCACTTTTGAAAGGTCGAACCCGAACCCCAACATTGCAGTCATCACCATCCACGCCTCCAATTCCACTGAGGCAGATATGACCGATTTTGTTTTCCAGGCTGCAGTACCAAAGGTTGGTCTGCTTCACAGCCAGCTGTGCACAGATAGCATTTGCAGAACGGCAGTTATTTGCTGTAAAGTCTGTCTTTTTTTTTTTTTTTTTCTTCTGTCTTTACCTTTCTCATAAATGTGCCCTGTGTTTGCAGACATTCCAGCTGCAGCTCCTCTCTCCCAGCAGTAACATAGTCCCAGCACTTAACCAGGGAACTGTCACACAGGTCATCAGGGTGCTTAACCCACAGAAGGTAAGATTACCAGGACGCAACAGCAAACTGCTTCCAAAAACCATCGTCGTTTCTCAGAACAGTACATCATCCACTTTTCTGAATGAAGGAGATGCTTGAAATGAAAATAAGCCAGAGAAGTTAATGCAGACACCATCTCTTCCTTTTTTGTGATGACACATTAGTTTTGCGTCGGATTTGGTTTTGAAATGTGATGTCTTATTCCTCCTCTAAATTACAGCAACAGTTGCGAATGAGGATCAAGCTGACGTACACATACAAAGGCTCTCCTGTTCAAGACTTGGCTGAGGTCAACAACTTCCCCCCACAGTCTTGGCAGTGATTTGCTGCCCTCTCAATCTTAAGGACCCATCAAGGGAACTATGGGAAAGATCTCTCCTCCCTCCCGTCCCTGACTGACCCCTCCCCTTGACATCACTGCAGGCTGCTGCCCCGAGTTGCATGGGAAGCAGTGAAATCTTCTTAATACAGTGTGTGTGTATGTATGTATGTGTGTGTGTGTGTGTGTGTGTGTGTATATATATATATATATATATATATATATATATATATATATATATATATCTATATACACACACACACACACACATATATACATATAAGATATGTATATGGTATAAAGACCATGATGACGATGACAATGATGAAGCATCACCAGAAATATCTGAATACATATCCAATTGCTAATTACTTTTGCTTTGATTTAGGTCTCACCACAATTTTTCGAGTTAGCAAAAACACCTTCCCTCCCACTCACAAAGGCACTCATCATAGTGCATGCACACCCACCTCATACTCACTCTGGCCCCCAAACTCCCCCTTACTATCCTTGGATTACACCAGTCTTGGCCACTCTAGGAAGGAGCTATTTGGTATGAGCACTTCTTTAATCTGTCTGTTTTTGTTTGATTCTCATTTTTAATCTGTCATTGGGTCTGGGTGTTTTTATGGGGGGAAAAAAAAATAGAACTCAAATTAATTGCAAAGTCTATAGAGTTTGCACTTTATTCCACTGTTTTTGGCATTTCTGAATCAAGAAAAGTTTTGATAGGGCTTGAAAATTATTTCAGTGTGTATTTCCATGTTTTCATAAGTTGGGTGTCTCTTTACTTAACTTATGTCCTGTAATAAAGATGTCCAGATCTATACTCCAAATGCAAGCCCTGTGGTTGCTATACCATATCCAATTTTAAATGATTTGTTATTGGTTTAAAAAAAGTACATGTATGATTAAATCCATCAATGCTAGATCAGTTTGCATCTTGAACACAATTGCAGAGTCTGCCCATTACCTTTTCAATCATTTCAGGGCAGAGTAGTTCCCTGCCCCCCCCCCCCCCCCCCCCCCCCCACCCCGAGAGTCTCTTTTTCATGTGTTAACCACCTTGGTCCCTTTGGAGGCTGTGACTTTGATGGTTTTTAGCGGGGTTTAGATCCTTCTGGGTCCGAGTGCTTGGTTTGATTCTATTTGTATACATGTTTGCCAGTTAAAGGGTCTGATTTGCCTTGATTTAGTACTAAAAATCAACTTTGGATTATGTTTAAGCTCCCAGCCTGTAATGAATATTTTATTCTGAAATGTGTTTGACGTATTAGAACTTTTGCTTGCTGGGATCCCCCCCTCAATATGAAGTGTAGCTTCTCTTAATTTGAAATTCAGATGTCGGAGTTGCTATGTAAATATGTAAGCAAGAGTCACTGATCAAAATAGGCTTAAAATGTTACTATACAATGTGAGAGACATACATCAGGATGTCTTTTCACTCATGAGCAGAATATGTTTTACATGAATGCACTCACAGGGTATCAGTACAACTATTGACTTTGATTCCTGGCTTTGGATTGGTAGAACCCTCTTTAAAAATGTCAGATAGCTGTTTTAACAAGGCAGTGACACCATAGATACTGTGGACAAATATACTGTATGTAAATGAGGCTTATCATGAATGTAGTTTTATGCACTGAATACGTTTTCTTTTCCGTATCTTTTTCCTTTTTCTTTCTTTCTTTCTTTCTTTTCTTTTTCTTTTTTTTTTTGCTCTTTAGTTGAAAGTTTTGATGGGTGTTTCCTCTGGTGATTTGACATTAAATTATTGCCTGATTTCAAAGCAATGTGCCTTTTGACATAACTGGTTGATAGTAGGCCTTCAGAAGTCTTCATGCATGAAAGAACGTTAAGGTGACAACTTTATGCAGACTGAGCGAGACATTCATCAGAAGAGTGAAGGGGTCTTACCCTGTTGTTTTTTTTGCAGTCATCTTACTCTTGAGTTCTGATCACTCTGAGGGCTCCTCAAAACATATATCAAGTGTGTTGTTCAAGTGACTCTGTTGATAGTGTAGATGTGTTTCCCAGATAAAATGCAGATCAAACTATCGAAAACATTAACCTGAATACCTCACAATGTTTTCTTTGTTAACTCTTAGTTGCAGCTGACTTTTTTTTCATCAAGTCACATGATCACAAGCCATCTTTGGGACAGTGTTAGTCTTTGCATTTTTACACTTCATTACTAACAAAGTACTTTTTTGCTGCTCTACCTTAGTTCTGTCTTCACACACAGGCTTACAATAATCACTTTTGTGTATTTCCATTCACTATGATACTCTGTCCAAGTTTTGTGACCAAATCAGAGATGTTCTTTGGCTTTGGAAATATTGATAGCGATGTTGTGTGTTTATAGAGGAAGTACTTCACCCTATAGGTTAATATTTTTGTCTTTTTTTGGACTAAATGACAATGCTATCTTGGCTTTTTCTGTATATATTGAGGGCTTTTATGATGCATCAGCTGTTCTGCTCATCCCTTTTTTAGATACCAAGAGTTTTCTAAGACTGCACAGTGTATATTGTTTGAAGACCTGTCAGAATCACAGTCTAATTTAAAGACTTCCCTGTTTTAAGAAATGTATTATGTTCTGCCTGTATATTGTAAATAATTGTAAAACAAGGCAAAAAAAGATAAAAATCAAATAAAATTCCATTTGAAGACCTATGAAGATTAGTTAGGAGCTATAACTGTATCCATATTTGTAAAAACTTCTTGAAAGAAACAATGAGCTGCCATTCTTCTAATCTTAACCATTGGTTGCGTACTCAATTTATTTTTATTTATGGGTTATTGTTTTTTTGTTTTGTTTAGTTTTTTTTTTTCCTTTTCCAGTAGGCTAATCATGTAGGTCTCTGAGTTTACAGTGAGTCCTGTGTAATGTACTACTGAGAGTTGAGTGTGCAATACTGCACGGGATCACTGAAGTAGCTGTAGGTTTTGAATGCCTGTGATAAGATAAGTTGATTTTGGTGGAGATGGCCATTTGCTGACATTTTCTGTAATAACTCTGCCCTGTCAACTCCCCTCAAACCCCTCTCCAGACGCCTCCTCCCCAAAACTCATGCTCATCTAGTTTCTCATTCTAGCATAGAGAGTGCAGGGTGTGATTCATAGGGTATAACTGATGTGGGTGACCTGCCCACAGTGGTCAAGGTTAAGCATGTGAATTACTTCTCATTTCTTTGACTTTCCACTAAAGCAGAGCTGTGGCCTCACTTCATTTTGAGCTGATCTAAAGAGGGTTACTTTTTGGTTGTTACTAACTTATATTAGAAATGAATTGCACAACATTCCAAGATTATTCATTGTTAGATGTATGTATTCAGTACTTCCATTTCAATTCATTCAGAGCATGGTTAATAAACTGTGATGAACAGGACAAATAACACGGACTGGGAAATCATATATTACCAGTTGCTTTGATACAGTACAATCATCACTGATTGCTGTTTTATTAGTGCTTACTCCCTGGGCCAGTCATGTGGCCAGAGCACGTATGAAGAGAGACATTCTTGTTCTGTTTTTTCTTTTTTTTTTTTTTTCCCCTCTCCCTTCCATGCCACACTTAGCTGTAACAAATTTCTACCATATTGAATTAAAAAAAAAAAAAATCACTTCTTCAAAGGGCAGTCATTCAGAAGTCATGCAGTGGTGTTCGAGTCATTTAGAAAAGAGACAATGAAGTATCTGGAAGTAGGTGTTGAAAACCACATTACTCATGCTGTAAGCATATTTCCACCAGGGGGAGCTGCTGGATATTTGAAGTTTTTTGCAAAGAGAAAGTAAATCCAGTGGTCTCATCTTGAATGTTACTTTTTTGCTTTGTATCAATACGTCCCAGTCACTTCATTTGATGAGTGATTTGTTGTTTTGGTTTTTTTTTTTTTTTTTTTTTTTTTCCAAGATGCAGTGTCCTACATTTAATTATATGCAAATGTAGGTGATCTTTACAAATACAGTGATAATGCATCTTCTACGTAAAAAAAAAAAAGGAAGAAGAGTAAGGAAACCAGTTGGAAAACTCAGCTGCTTGTTAGCCTCTTTTGTTTAATTGCTGTGTGTGTGTGTTTGGGAGAGAGAGACAGTGTGTGTGTGTGTGTGTGTGAGAGTGAGTGAGTGACAGATTGTGCGAGTTACCATGTCCTACTGCACCCTTCTTCACCTTGTAGGACACAATGTTTGGCTGCAATGATTTTTCAATTCTCAGCTTTGAAGCTGCATGTGAGAACCAATGTAAATATTGTCATTTCTACTCTTTATGTAAACTTCTTTAAATGCAAGATAAAAAAAAAAAGTCAAATTATTCAACAAATCCGCAACACATCCTTGACTCCTGGAACTGATGCATACATCTGGAAATGTTCTGTTCAAACTGATAATAATGTTATACAAATTGATTTTATCCTGTGCTAAAGTTGGCCAACGGCATTAAGTTACCCCATTCATTTGGATGTAGATGTTTGGTCAGGTGAACACTCCATGTATTCAGTGCTTGGAAGATTACCTTTTCCATCACCCCATTCTGTCTGTAAAGTGTAAAAAAAAGTAACAGTTGTTATTTTGGATGTGAATCTACTCATGTACCCCAGCTCCCTAGCATTTTACACTTGGTAAACAACCACATTTGATTTTGTGCAGGGGGATATAATATTGACTTTTTTCCAGATGCGTTGAGCTGAGTCAGAGTCCCATGTCCTCAAGGAGTGAGTGTTGGACTGAAAATAATTATTGATGATGATGACGACGAACGACGATGATGATGAATGAATATAAGTTGTAAACTATTACATGGGATGTTTTAGACTTATGGTGTGTGTTATTGTCTTGGGATGGAGGGAATGATCAAGAAAAATAATAAAAATTCAAAACTACTTACATGGCTGTGTTGATTTTGACTATGCTTCTTAGGAACCACTTTAAGAGCTCTCTTTCTTGGATTAAAGTGTCAAATTAAGAGCATCTCCTCGCATACCTGGATTTAGAAAGAAGTGCAAGGTCCATGTACCTTTAAGCAGTGCACAAAGTACAACTCCCAAATCTAAATACCTCACTCTGGGTGAAAAGTATGCGTATCATCTTGATTAAATGGCATGTGGCCTTCAAAGTATAAAAGTCCCCACATTATTTGTAAGCAATGGAATATTCCATAAACATGATCTCACTGATTAATCATTTTCTGTTGTACTTTCCTCTCAGTTTATCAGCTATTACCTATCACATCAGCTGTTGAGAGACAACATGGTGACCAGATTAATTGTTAAAAGGTAACCTAAAGAAAAATACGACATTCTTTTGGATGAGATAAGTAACTGAAAAAGTTAGTTAAAGTACTCTTGTTATTTAGGTTCATGTGCAAGCACTTTAGTAACACTCAGTTGAAAGCATTTTATGTCTCTTGAACATGGTTGCTGTGCCTGACTAAAAGATACTTAAGCCTGTTCAAAGTTTAACTGTCTGATCTGAAGACGTTGCAAAAAAAGGGGATCATTTCTTCCATACGAGTTTTCACAGACGTCAGAGACTCCTGATAAGGGTTATGACACTTTTCAAGAGCAAACAGTCAAAAGCAGCTTTGATAGCTCTCTCGCTCTCTCTTTTAAAAAGTACTATCATTTGTATTATCTATTACTTTTCTGTATATTTATTTGACTTAAGGTCCTTATTAAAACAATACTTTTGAAGCCCTGATTATATGACATTATCTAGTTGAAAGTAGAAGTTGATATTCCACCTAGATAACAGTTCGCAGTATAGCCTAGAGTAAAAACAAGAATTTTCTGTGGCCAACTCAGAAACAGCATAGATTTATTGTGAATTTCAGTGCAGATGTTTTCGGTAGACTAGTCGTTCTACATTGTCCTAAATGTTTGGGTATAAGCATTCTTATGGATAATTCAGTATATACTGGAGGTCCTGAGATGGGCAGTGCCTCATGAATAATAAGTAGCCCTGCCTTTCTAATGTTTATTGATTGGGTCTATTTGACAGCCGTGAGATTCAGTCTCAGTATGGCGTCTCATCAAATCAGGATGGGGCTTTCCTCTTGCCTCTTGCGTTGGAATTTACCAGTTGTGTATTGCGACGCTAGATTTGGATTTTTGTGGTGAAATATTTCCATGTACGCATCATGAAGGACGAGGATAATACGGCGAGGACGATACAGAATACTGATATGGACCGAAAAAATGGAGCTGATGTCGAGAATGGAAAGGCTTGCAGTACTACAACACCGAGCCCGGTGGTCCACGAAGCGGGATCAAATCAAGGCGGTCTAAACGACCGAAACGGTCCGGGAAGCCGAGGTGGAACAGGAATACGAGTTTTAAAGGTAGTTAAATTGGTCGGGGGACTATGTTTAGTAAAAATATAGCCCTTTAAGGGACCGCACTGAACAGAGAAGATTATCGCTGAGAATCAGGGCGAAGAACATGAACTGCATCATCCTCAACACGACATTCACTTTATTTACTTATCATTATCCTATACTGATTTACATGTCCTCAAAATGCTAACGCACGTTACTGCAAATGCTGCTTACCTAGCAGCGTTGGTCTCTTTGTAACCTTAGTTTGTAACAGAATTGAATAGATTTTTTTTCTGTAGCGTTCGAGATGTTGCCACAGTATGTACACCTAACCTGTTAGCTAGTGCACTAAACCTTTCCTTTCGGGTTGAAGACAGTAGTCACTACAAACCTCAGACCATGCATAACGTGTAGACCCTAGTCTCGCATTAAGAACGTGCCTGCAACGTTTCCACACGGCATGCCCGCAGTTGTCATTAGTCAACACCCTGAGATGGCTTGTCTTTAGAATTACGTTTGACGGTACTGTGTTTTACGGGATATCTGTAGACACGGATGGCAAACGATGAGATGATTTGTGAGTTAATGTAAAAGAACATTCTTGTTAGGCTTAGCGCAATAAACGTAACATTTCAATCACTCGTCGCCGACTAATAATCGACTACAAAATTATCAATACAAGCACGAGATAAAGGTTTTCAAAGAATAGAATGATTTGTATTACCAGAGCAACTTGATCAATCTAATGTTTCATGTTGACCGGAGGCTAGTCTGTCACAGTAGGTGACACAGTATCCCTAATCTTCTAAAACAAATCTCTTAAAACATACCTTGATGTCCGTGCACTCAGAA
Organism: Chanos chanos; assembly: GCF_902362185.1. NCBI lineage: Eukaryota > Metazoa > Chordata > Actinopteri > Gonorynchiformes > Chanidae > Chanos > Chanos chanos. The sequence goes on from NC_044496.1 coordinate 19,145,572, forward strand.
GATGAAAAGTTTGTCAAAGTCGGCACAGTAAAAAGGATGCTTTACCTGTAGGCATTTTAGTGTATTATTTGGTTTTGTCCTCATTATAAAATCAAAAAGGTTCATATTGTTATTTAACCAGTCATTATGTATTTTCAAGAAACAATCACATGCTTTTGCACCGTTAAAACAACAAATGCCCCACCTGCCTAGTACTTGCTGGGTGAGTGAAGATAGGACACAGGTTAACTGGACCATTGTCCAGTTTATTATGTATGTATACTAGTGTTGTTGTCATGATGTGCTTCTGTACTAAGTCTTGGGTTGTGGCTCTGGCATGAGTGCTGCCACCTCTGCACAGTGGAGCAGCAGCCTTGGCCCTCCGCTGGTAAGCATGGAATTGTGGGAGAGTGACTTCATTGGGCTGACTAATGACCTGATGCCTGGCCGCCCGACTTGGATGTAGGGCCTAGCTAACGTACAACACCAGCGTGATTACACCCTGTCTAAATATTTGTGCCTTAAATTTCCACTGTGGAAAACAAGGCCAGTGATTCTTACACTGAATCTGTATATCTGGGTGGAGTACCTACAGTGAGCAACAGTTCTTTCCCCATGGTCACCAAAGCATGTCTTAAACCTAACTTGACTGTCATAATATAAAACAAATGTGAAATGGGTTTGTTTTTACATTTTTTTTTTTTGTTAGTCTTGTTAGCTTAACTGCTATGATCTTAAAATAGTAAATTTTGGGATTTTTGTCCCACTGATTAATATTCCCCCAAATTTCAACAGAACAGAATATATAATTATACTAATTTCTATTTTACACTGTATGGTTTACCGAGCAAGCAATGTACAATCATGGCCTTGTTTTTTTATTCCAGCGCAACATGAAACGGAACGGAAGCCGGAGTTGTGTAACTCGGAAAACTCGTTTTGGTTCGCGGGAGCGAGACTGGCTGAAGGGTGATGCTCAGCGAGGCTGTGTTTGCCTGTATGGAGCCTCTGACATTCAGCTTTCATCATCTGGTCCCCAGGCCTCGTCCACATCTCAGCCTGACCTACGACTGGTTCTCTGTTCCACTAGCACCACAGTGGAGGAGCTGTGTGCCCAGAGGGAGGTCCAGGGCCTGTATCTACAGCTGCATGGGGACCTGCTCAGGTAACATTTTTTCCTGTGCGTTGCAAAAAAGAATTCACGTCCGTGTAACTCTCTGATCTGTAATCAAGCAAAAATTATTACCTCAGTTTCCCTCAGAAGCAAAAAAAAAAAAAAAAATGTTTTATGTGCTGTCCATTTCACAGTCTCCTGTGCTCCTGATTAAATGCAGTGTGCGAAACTGGTGACCCATGGTAGAGATAGGTCGCTCGTTGCTGTCTGGCATTATGTGTAAGAGCACTCTTCTAGAACAACTCAGATCTCTGCATGAGAATGCCGCTAACACAGGGCTATAATCTGGTTACACCCACTTTCTCTCTCCTCCTGGCTTTTGGGAAAAGGCTTGGAAGGGCATTTTACTCCCCCAAAGTCTATTTTTGTTCTAACACTCAGTACAATATGGTGCATTAAATAGGTCATGCCAAGAGGACATGACGAGAAACATTTAGCATCTAATGTAATTTTGTTTTTGTTTTTTTTTATTTTTTCAACATTTATTACAAATTTGATGATTGAAGCTGAATGCACTTTACACCGTTCTCCGTTATCGATTTGCTTAGCAGATTCCCATATATCGAATGACTCGAATGAGTTCCACTTTCTGTTTTTGCAGCTGTGCTGATGCAATTCAAGACATGTGAATGGCCATATCCGCCTGTTGCTTAAATCCATTTAATGTGTTTTTTTTCCCCCTCAGTTTTACTTGCACATGTGATTGGAGATTTGCGGTTTCATCCGTACACATTCCTAATTCTGCGTTTATCTTTGAGCGGGAAAGAGCAAATATTCTGCTTAGTCACACTTGAGTGAGATGAATAATACAGTTTTAAATAATCTGGATATGCGTTACCAAAAAGGGAGTAGTTTTGCGAGTGACTGAGGCTGTCCTGTCTACAGAGTGAGGCATCAAACTAAGGGCTCTGCATAAAGAATCACCATCCTTCTCAAGCTGCCAGTGATCCGTCTAAATCCTCTGCCAGGCGTTGACACGATGGCTGAGTGCTGACATCTAGCCAGCATACACCTGATCCAGCCAATTAAACAAGGTTGTCCCGAGCGCTGGAAAAGAGGCCATAGGGACATGTTTTTGAAGCAATGTGATTGTTCAGCGGTGTGCTATGCTACCATGCATGCTCAAACCTATAATCTGTGTTTGGTAAATATACTTTAGAATTGTAGTTACTTGAGTGGTTGTTGAAGATGATGATAATGATCATTTCTTTGGGGTCCAATATCTCAGTAATTGTAAATAAGCTGTTGGAAAAATAACAAACCCCCCCAAAAAGCCAGATAAGATTGAGACCTTGAGATGCTTTGTCAACTCCTTTCCCCAGAAAAGTGACTATGTGTATATGTACTGTATGTGTGTGTATGCCAATCTCCCTGCTGTGTTTCAGTGTCCGTTTTCTGCAGTGTATGCAGAGATTTTGAATGTGTGCCTAAAAGGGAGAAGAGAGTCATGCTTTCCCCTCTTTTTGCCCTTGTCAGAATGACTGGACTGCTGAAATGGCTAAAATCATATTAGCCTTCAGGAAGTCCTCCAGGCTGGAACTGAGGTACAGCCAGGCAGCTGAGCCTATTTAGTTATTATGGTTTCATAGAATAAGGCAAACTCAGAGGGAGCATCTGGTGTTTATGTTCCCTTCTCATTGTAAGTGTGTATGTGCTTGTGTGTGTGTGTGTGTGTGTGTGTCTTTTTTTTCTATTGCTGTCTCCCAGGGTTAAGTTATGCTATAAGGAGCCATTAAGTATCTCACAAAGCTTTGTTGACTTTCATTTTAAAAGCGATGGTTCAGACCTGAAAGAAGCACTTATGATTTTTCATCTGTAAGTATTGCTGCAAATTTACTTCAAGATCATGACTAGATGTTAGCGCTGGCTGGAGTGACCCAGACAGCCTGTGATACAGCTTAATGGTTGGGCTGTAGCTGACAGGGCTCTGGGTTTGCAAGCAGATCAAAGACTCTGACTGGCACTGAGTTCGTGAGCTGTGTCAGTGACAGGCTGGAGTTGTCACAGATTGCAGTATTCACAGGCCTCCTGTTCAGAAGCACCATGAGGAGCTGTTAACAGGGTTACCAAGTGGAATGAGTTGATGATTTAATCAGGTGAAGAAGGCAGCGGCCTTACGCTGGGTGATGACTATGAGCCTGGACAGTTTCATGAAGTGAAAGATGCCATCACATTAAAAAGTGTCACTGGATATAGTCTTGCTAACGTGCTTGGTTCCATGGAAGTATTGTCACTCAGCAGCAGTAAGATGTTTGTGCTTTGTTTTTGTTTTTTTTTTATTTATGATAATTTGATGAATCTTCGGTTATTAAATTTGACTGTAGAGAAGCATTCTTCTCAGACAATTGAATATCTGTCATCTTGATTGGAGGGGGGGGGGGGGGGGTCTTTTTCTCTGAAAAGAGAGGCTGCCGGTTAGCTGCCGGCCTTATGCCCTGTTACTTTTAAACCGAAACGCCTGTGTCCTCTCATGCGTAATGAAACTAATTGCTATTTTCTGTTAGCCGCACTTGCATGGGTGCATTCACGTGTGCATGCGTTCATGTGAATCAACAAGATTGGCAGCTGTCTGACTGCTCTATTTTCATCCTGCAGGAGGCTGGACCCCTCTGAGCGCCCCCTACAGATGGTGTACGACTACTTGACTACATTGGGCTATGAGGATCTGCTCAGGGTCCAGCACGAAGCCGCCAACTCAGACCTCAGCTGCATGATCCGATTCTACAGTGGTGAGTACTGTCTCATAGGCTCTGACACTGGCCATCTGCATGCTGAGATATACTCTTCCCTCATCAGGGCCTGGTCTGGACACTGGCATGGCTGGCCCTGTTGGGCTGGATAGGAGCCCAGAGCTCTGCAAATACTTGTTGACCCTGCGGCTTAGACAGCAGTCCAATCTCAGAGTCTGGACTTTTTTTTTTTTTTTTTTTCCTGTTTCTTAGGAGAGAAAGATCTTTGTGTTCTCATTTTATTTTGTTGTTTGCTGCGTGTGTGCTGATTTTATTTGTCTGTACAACGGCTTGAGAATGGATGTCTTTGGGCTTTGGTGTATTTTTTTTTTTTACAGCACTTTTATTATGCCTTTTCAAAAAGCTAGAGCTGATATTCTGCTTTCTAGTGTCATGTTTTAATGTGTATGCTCGCCTCTTGGCAGCCGAATCGCTTTCTGTGACACTGAGTACTAGCTGTTTATGTCACTCATAGGCTTTCATGATGAATCTAGATAGGTTTTCTTTCTGCCGGTGATGCTCACATTCTCCGCCATAATTTCATGGATCTGTCTGAAAATACAGTGTTGCCTCCCCATTCAAAAGGCTACGCTTCACATTCCTCTCCAGGTATTGGTATTAATCACTTTGCTGTGGTATTGTATAATCGTGTGCACAAAACAGAATGCCAGTTTGATGTTTATCAGGATTCAGAACTTGTCTCAGGAAGCTTGTTTGAATGAGTGCAGAGTATTGATCAGAATTCTGGTGACCCTACTGTTTAAATGTATCCCACCCGTTTTTTTAGAGTGCCAAATCCCAACAGCAGTTCTCAGTGCCGTCCAGTGCAGTGAAAGGCAGCTCTTAACAGAGCCTGTCGGATGTAGATGTTGCTGTTGGTAACTTGCATCTCTCCTGGCTCAGGATTCTTTATAAAAGCCATCAGTCAGTGGCACAAGGTGATCGTGCCACCCCTCACCCTGCTGCAGCCTAGCACCTGTTGTGGCCGTTGCTCTGAGGAACAGCCTGTATGTCAGTATGATGTATGGCCACACACAATGGATTGATGGCCTACACTCTGTTAATTTGTAAACTGTGGCCTCCTTGGGAAGGTGAGACAGACCTCGTTATTGTGGCATGTGCTCGGTCCTTAGCGTTCATGCACACACATACTCTCCTGCCCCCACCCACTCCCCCCATCCCCTGTCCTTCTCTCTCTCTCTCTCTCTCTCTCTCTCGCTCTTTCTCTCTCTTTCCTACGTCTCCCTCCGTCTCCTCCTGCCAATGCGTGGTTTGGCCAGGCCTAATGATCCTCTTAGCTCCGCTGATAGGCTTTGGTGTAAGGGGAAACAGGGGACCTGATGTTCTGTAATGCCTCTCCTATTAATATCCAGTCTGTGGCTGAGAGTTTGCAGTGCTGAGTCAGTGTCACGCTGAGCTCCCAGGGCCGTGGTGGTGGCGGCACAGGCTAGAGAGATGAAGAATGTGACAAGTTGGACTCTGTGTTTATGTTTAACCACTGCTCCTGTGTCCAGCGCTTTCACTTTTAAAACATCACAAATAGCAGTTGACCAGTTAGCCAGTGTTCCTGTTGTGGAAAGAATATAATATGTTCTCCTTTTGGCTGATGAATCTGTGGTGCGGCATTTTTGCTGCAGTCATCCCTCCCAGTATGCTTTGGGGCTCATTTCCAGTCCCTGTGCGTGTGGTGACAGAAAAGGCTGACTCTCCTCCCAGTGAGACAGAGTTGTTGGCCAAAGACTAGCCGAGCCCCGGGAGATTTCCCCTCTCCTTTGTTAGCCTGTGGGAACACATGTCCCAGCCAAGACTGGCACCCCTGGCATCTGTACAAGGCCTGTGAAGAGCTGTCGTCGTTGGAGGATTTGATGCCCAGGCTTGGTGGTGTTGGGCAGGAACTTTCACAGGCTCTTCCACACTTATACTCACTGAGGAGATTGTCAAGCTATTCCAGTACACGCAGGACTGAAGTACTGGAGCTGAATTCAGTTCTTAACACAATCATTTTTCTAGAGGTACCACAGTGTTATTCTTGGGCTGTGGTGAGGCAGGTTTACGCTGTTAAGAAACAATTTATTTACAGTGCTGCCCAGAGACACTTTTCATGTGAATGGCTTTAGTTCACTTTGAGCCAGTTATATTTAGTAGATACTGAACGATGAGATACTTAACAGGCCAACACTTGTTTTGGTGAATATACTACAAAAAAAATAGAGATTTTTTTTTTTAAATTTCACTTTTGACACATAAATGAAATCTCACAATCGCTGTGTGATGAGGAGAATGTGTTGTGGAGGATGATTGACAAGGACACCGACTTCAAGGCGTAAACTCTAAGAACTACTTAATGAAAGGTGTACTCTAAGCAGATATAGCCCCAGAGATATGGCTCTGGAGCTTGTGGTGTTAACTTCTCCAGCTGTAGCTCAGAGGAGGCCTGTCAATTCTGGCCCGGCTCCATCAGGCCCGGCTGGGTGTTCCTCCACAACACTGACCCTCCTGGACACAAATCCGGCTGGAGCTGCTGCCGCCGCCAAACTGGCTGCAGAAAATAAATCATCCTTGGCTGGGTTTAGCCACCTAATGAGTTATTGATCTGCCAGGAGCCTAGTTATCAGAAAAGAAAATGAAAACTAAATAGAGAGTACTGTAGCCTGAGCAACGCTGACGGCGGATAAGGGAATCCTCTCTGTCGTAGCTCACATAGGACTGTAGAATAATGGACGTGGACACGCGAGCACAGATGGATCCTGACCACAGCTCACTTATAGTCAGAGGAGACCAGGGCTCTTACACTTGGTCCATCGTGCAGATGGATCCATCTGCTTGTGTCCTATTTTCTGCCAGAGGATGTAGCTCTTGGGGAGGGGCACTCAGAGTGTGCTGTAGTGATGCCACATCAGCATGCCAACCAACAACTTCTTATTATTATTATCCATTTGTGATTTGCCTGGAGAGAGCAAACCTCGTTCTCCATCTACAGAACTATAATGCTTTTCTCTGGTATCTCACCCATTGAAAATATTTTATATGGTGGTCGTACTTGTCCTTTGATATTTATTCCTTGATCTATGAGATTTGGTCAGAGGGAAACAGACGATGTAAAATGTTTGGAACAGGCTCTCTTGATTTTTGTGTTGTCATCATTGCAGTCCCTGGGGTAATGACATCAGGCTATTACTCTGTTTAATATCAGGACACTGCTCATGAGTTGGATGGGTTGTACACGTATTGTTCATGCTGATCTGGGTAATTGATTGGGTTTTTTTTTTTTTTTGAAGGGCAAACATTTTTCTCCAGAAGAGGAATGACTCAGCCCTTATCTTCTCCTGTAATATCAAACATACTTATCTTCCCGTAGATGATATTTTTATCAGTAATCCATTAATGATTTTTCTATTTTTTTTATACAGTTAATTGTTTTCATTATCTTTTCCTTTAAGAATTTTTCGATATGCTTTTGTTATGTATGCTGATGGTATGTGACATATCCGTGGTGGGAGTATCCCTGTATGAGGTTTGTCCTGAAGAGGCTTTGAACTTTGGTTTCCTCTCCCTCCACCTTGTGGTTGTTCTGCTCTGAGCCTGTTATCCTGGCAGACAGAAGAATCTGTCAATTGAAACTGAATTTGATTTCCCTATGATGTGCTTTTATGGAGATTTTATTAACTGAAATCCCCACAGTAAAATGCATTCACAGAAGAAGCCTGTGTCATATGTTTATTGTTATCCAAAATACATGAGGTTCTGTGAAAAGATGAAAGTGAGCATTATTTCCGCCCCCACTGGCACCCCCCCCTCAGAGAAAATCCAATCTATGTTATCTTACTTAGTCTGAACAAACTTTGTTATTCATTTCAGTAAATAAAAGGCTCTTTTTTTAAACTTGAATATGTTAGAGCCAAGTCATGTCAAGACAATGATTCTCTGTAAATGCCTAGAGCCAAAACAGACGCGCGGCTCAACTAGGAAAAGTTTTTTGACTCACGTAAGTGACGATTCCAGTTGAATTGACGCGTATTAATATTTTAGGACCCTTTCTTCTTCACTGTTCCATCCCGAGAGCTCAGGTTAAGTGACTATGTGAGCTGGCTCTCTCTCTTTTTGTTCAGTTGCTGAATGAAGTGAGGTAAAGCTTAGCCTCTGTGTAGCCAAGTCTCTTGTCAACAGGAAGCTGGGAGGTTTGAAGTGAAGGCTGGTGCATCGGAATAGGGGCCAGTGTAGAGAGCTTGTGCTTGGCCCCTTGTCATGCTGTCACTGTGGTATGGAAACATCTCAAGAGATCTTACTCTGTATATTAAAGAGGGAGACAATTAAGAAAGGCCAGAAATGAAGAATGATCATTATCTATCTGAGAGCTTCCACCTGCCACCTGCTGCTTTGATGTGTGGCTCGTCCTAGTCAAGTGTTTGCCTTAGATCTTACAGTGTGGCTGATAACCAGGGTTAAAAAGGGGCTTTAAACAGTGAATGCCAGACTCCATATGAAGAATTTATCATGTCTTTTTATCGGTTGCTGGTGAATATTGTATGTTGCTGTATCCCCACATTACTCTCTGTATCTTTGAGGAAAGAAGGATAGTGTTATTGAATTGGATCCCCTATAAAGAGGATCTGCCTGGTCTGTAGAACTAATTTGGTGCCTTGGAAACACTGCTATTCATTATGAAATGGATTAGTTGTATAAGCAAAGTTATTATTATGTTATTTTCAAGCAATTATTAATACCTGCCCAGATTACCACATCACGGTATGCTCCATTAAGGGATGTTTGTCCACGGTCTGGAGGAGAGGAAATTGAAGTCTCTTTTTAGACTTTAAGAGGTTTTGCTTATCTCTTAGTTTTCTACATTGTATTGTTTGTGAATTCTCAACTCTGCTAGCCGGTCTATTCAGGGTTTCTTCATGGTGTAGTAAGCTGTCATAGGGCTAAAAGAATGGAGATTGTGTGGTATCATGTGTGTAGAGCTCTACATATATTAGTAAAATTATTTCAGCTCACAAAGGAAAAAGAGGAGCATACTAAGAGAATGTCTAATTTAGAAACGCTTGTTGACAATCTTCAGGATAGCTGAAAGGTCACAAGTTTAATGATGATTTGAAGGGCTTTTGGGAACTAAACGTTTTTTATAAATAGCTAAAATAATGGGCTGTATGACTGTCCTTGAGCTTTGTCCTGCTTTGGTGTACACTGGAGTCTAACACACCTTTATTGTGTAACAAGGGCCCTTCATTTCCTTCTTAAAGCATGGCATCTGAAAAAAAAAGAGATATTTTTTGTATCTTCTTAAAGTAAAATGTTTTTTGATTTACCCATCTTACTTTCATGTGTGGTTTTCAAGCTATTATCTCTGCGTGTTTCGCTGTTTTGCTTGTTTCGAGTAAGCATATCTGTTGGGAAATCAAATCATCCCATCAGTTTTCAGCTGAAATGTTTGGTGAGAGCTGAAGTTAAAGATGAAAGGATGGTGAGAGAGAGAGGGTACGGGGTGTATCTCTGCATTTGTTGTCTGGAGTCACTACTTCAGTAGTAAAGTGTGGTTTGCTCTGGAATTAGGTTATGAGTCAAGTCACTCCTTTGGCTGAGGTTGGACACATTTGTGGTTAGGTGTGTGTTTCCTCGTAATTTGTTTTTCTTTGTTTTACATTTGTCTTTGTTTTTTTGTGTGGTCTGTTAATGTGTTCTGGTGATACATGTAATCCTATGAGCCTCCACGTCTGCAAGGGATGTCTGTCTCCTCCTGCTTGTGGGCTCCCTGCTGTTCCCTGGAGCTCTGTCTTTGACGGGTCAGGTGCTTTGGGCTCTGGGTTGACACAGAATCTCATCCCTGTGTGCTCCCCCTCCAACTACAGTCCCCTGTCAGAAACTGAGCAGCACTGGGCGGCAGGGGAAGCCTGGAGATGAAACACCACAATTGATCTCACCCCAGACCAAGTGTGCTCTTCTAGGCACTCACCCCTTCTTAGTTTCCCAGACAATAACATCTCAGACTGTCTGAAGCCTCAGTTTGATCCTTGCCATTTCCTAAGAAGTGCGGGAACAAAGAGCATATTGCATCTGTGCCATTTCTGTTGAGTCAGACACCAAGTATTAAGAAAACTGATATAGGACGTTGGCAAATAGAGTGAAATTGAGAGAAGGGAGAAAGGTTGTCCGTCTCCTTTGTGTGATTTTGACCAACAATTAATCTGATTGTTCTTGGGCTCTGGGAGAAGCGGGAGACCCAGTGCTTTTTGATGTATCCTTCAGAAGTGTGACTCAGGAAAAGTACTGCAGATGCCACTAACATAATTAGATTGAAAGAGGCAAGTTTAATGTGACAAAAGCCGTACTCATTTATCAACCTGACAGATGCATTTGGGTCAGAGCATGTCCAAAGAGAGAACAATCTCCTAAAAGTGTGTCTGTGCGCGTGCGTGTGCGTGTGTGTGTGTGTTCAGGTGGAAAGTGGCTCTGTTAAAAAGTTGAGACTCTGCTTGTCTGATCAGTTCAGCCCTCGTGTGTGTATATTACTGAATGTTTTCTCAGTCACGTTGGTCTGTGGGGATCTACAGTATATGACCTCTTGAAATCTCAGATTAGCCCTACGCTACATAGAGGAATGCGATAACAAAAAGAGAGGGCTTCAAAGGGAGTGAGATTTCGCATGAACATTTCATAAGCTTTGTGTGACAAATCACATGGAAGATTCTGGATTTTCCTCTGTATAACCTGTGCTACTGTGAGAAAATCTTGCCATCCTCAGTAATACCGTTAATAATAACTGCACTAGTATTAAATATGCAGGCTGGCTGTGTCTTGTGGTGAATGTGTTGTGTTCTTGACTGGCTCCGTCCGAATGGGGGTGTTATGACACAGCTGTGTCTGTTTAAGCCAGACCCCAGTGACCGTCCAGAGAGTGTCACACGCTGAGCTGACCAATACATGTGACATCATCTGCTGGCAGACACGTTTTCCTTGTGTCTGTTTCTCATAGAGACGACCTGTGCTTTTCACTTTATGTGACACTAATAACACTACGGTGTGTGTGTGTGTGTGTGTGTGTGTGTGAGTGGGTGTTAGCGTGTGTGGTTGTGTATCTCGTGTTGAGACAGTCTTGCCTCGGAAAAGCTTGTTTTCAGAGAGATCCTCTGAGGCTGTGTGAGTGGGTGTGTTTGTATAGTGGCGCCTATGCACGTGTGTTTGTGTGAGTACGTTAGCCGGCGCGAGGCCACGTTCTATGAGTGGTCAGCGGTTGACTGCTATGCGTTTGCTGTCCACAGAAAAGCCAGTGAACGCGGATCAGCAGGAACGCACTCTGCTGAAGGGAGTATTCAGTGTCAGAAAGGGAAAGACGCAGCTGCACAAGTGGGCGGAGCGGCAGGTCATACTTTGTGGCACCTGCCTGATCGTAGCCTCCGTTAAGGACAGCCTCACGGGCAAAATGCACATCCTGCCCCTGGTAGGGGGGAAGGTGAGGGGTTGATGTCTCCCACTCACATCGTAAACCTCCACAAACCACACAGTCCTCTGTAAGAGATACAATAACACAGCTGAGAATTGATAGGGGAGGCTTAAAGAGAAAGAAATGCAACTACAAAACTGTTTTACACATGGCCATTTTATACGTTTTCTTACAAGGATGCTAGACCAAACAATCAGTAAGAAAGTATTTTAAATTAATATTCTCCTTAATATTCAACCTAAAGTACATAGGCATTAACAAACCACATTGCCACAAGTCTGTACAGAAACACAGTTATACACACTGTTTTCCACGTACATACTCATGTTTGCAGAAAAAACATTATGAACAGTTTTACCTCTTTTCATCTTTATGTGCAGGTGGAAGAAGTGAAAAGAAGACAACACTGTTTGATGTTCAGCTCAGCGGGGCCCCAGGCTCAAACTTACTATGTGAACTTTGACACTTTGGCTGATCACCAGAGGTGGCAACGGCAGGCATCCAAGGTGAGTGTGTGTGTGTAATATATGCAGAGCTGCTGTGTTCTGTCTTACCTGGCCTTGCATTTAGTTTTAATCAAAGAGCCTGAGTGCTCTTCTTGGCATAATGAGTCCTATTCAGACACTTTTTGTTAGTCAGCAATGTCCCATCAAGAAATGAACCTCTCTGTGTGTGTATGTGTGTGGGTGTGTGTGTGTTGACTGGCACTGTTCCACTGAGATTCACAGTATTAGCCACATGCAGAGTTCAGCTTTGGTGAAACAGCTGTCTGGAAGAGAAACTTGATCTAACACATTTGTATGTGAGTGTATGTGTGTGCATGTACTTGTACATGTGTGTGTGTGTGTGTGTGTATCTTTAACATGTGACTGGAAAAGCACACACTCTCTAATCTTGACTATGTGTGTGTCTTTGTCTCATTTGGGCACTGTACTCTGCTTTATTCATCTTCATGCAAGCTCTATCATCCAATTAATGGGCATTCCATCCTTCTCTGGGCCCTAATGAGCCCTGAATACCTTCACCGAGGCTGAACACACACATACACACACACACTGAGCAGGAAAGGGGGCAAAACAGGAATTAATATCGAGTTAGCCAGAGACGGGTGCTTGGATCACTGGGTTATGCTGGCCTGTGTGAAGTGAAGAATCAGACATCAGTCACCACTAGAGTACTGTGATGGACTTTAGGAGAGACTGTCACAAGAAGAAGAAAAAAGAGGATGGAGGAGAATAGACTGAGAAGTATTGGGAACTGAGCCAATTTTTAAGACTCTTTAGGTGCCAGGATAGGTTGTTTGTGGCTGTGCTTGTGTGTTTGTGTGTGTTAGGGGTCTGAGTTGGGATGTTGCAGCTAATATGTACTTTGTGATCATTCTGTTGTGTAACAGGGCCTTGCTCAGTAATAAAGGCACCTTCTTTATGAGCCTCCAAACTGCCTGACAGCATCTAGAGCTTTAACTGCCTGACAGCATCTAGAGCTTTTACTGCCTGACAGCATCTAGAGCTTTTACTGCCTGACAGCATCTAGAGCTTTAACTGCCTGACAGCATCTAGAGCTTTAACTGCCTGACAGCATCTAGAGCTTTTACTGCCTGACAGCATCTAGAGCTTTAACTGCCTGACAGCATCTAGAGCTTTAACTGCCTGACAGCATCTAGAGCTTTTACTGCTGTCACTGTCCCACAGGGTGTTGTTCTACTGAGCCTTGACTCTGTCCTCCTTCTCTCTCTGTCTCTCTGTCTCTCTGCGTCTCTCTCTCTCTCTCTCTGTCTCTCTGCGTCTCTCTCTCTCTCTCTCTCTCTCTGTCTGTCGGTCTGACTGTCTCTCTCTCTCTCTGTCTCTGTCTCTCTCTCTCACCCTCCTCCTGTTTGTTTCTCTCTCTCTTTCTCCCTCTCCCTCTCATGCGTGCTCTCTTTTATTGCTCTCTATCTCTCCCACTCTTCCTCCTCTGCCTTCATAAACAGTCTAACAAAATATGATTCTCTTTAATGCAACTGGACATGCCTGTGAAGATTCAGAGCATTTCCATTTTCTCAGTACATTTAACAGTGCACATCACTGACCCCAAGAGCTTTGGAAATTGGTCACAGATCCAGTTATGGTCATATAATGATATGCTCTGCCAAGCAAGCTTTGGCTATTCTGACCCAGGATACATTCACACTTAAACAGATAAAAGGCTGAAGTGAACAATACATTCACTGGACAATGAATGCTCCTCTAGTATATCAAAGCAGAACCATGATAGTGATACATACTCAACTTATTTTGAGTATGTATTATTGATACATACTGAACTTGCACAACAGCTAGCAGGTCAGTAGCAATGGGAAAGTTCTGCTACTACTGACATTAAATGGGAGTAAGACTTAAAAACACTCTCACACACTTGCTCCTAATGACTCAGCGAGTGGAAGCTTTCATGGTCTGTTCCTTAATTGCAACTATCCCTATACTGCTGATGCATGGGGTGTGTGTTTTTGCTACACCACGGCCCTGTATCACAGTGAGTTGCTGTAGGCAAGACAATTTATGAAGTGAATGAGAAGTGATCGAAAAATCACAAAAACGTTATGTGAATTCTGACCATGACTCAGCACATAAGCTATTCATAATTTTGAAGAAGAAATCACTGAGTTTTCATGGCTCTGGAATTCCATACTTGTTTGTGTGTCTATGTGTGTCTGTCTGTTTGTCTGTGTGTGCCTGTGTGTCTGTGAGTGTGTATCTGTGTGTGTGTCGTGCTATGATGTGCTGTGCTGTGTTTTGACCACAGTTTCTCTCTCTTTTAAAAGATGGTTTCTCAGACCATCAGCTTGGTGGATTTATCATGCTACAGTCTGGAACAGGTGCCGGAATACCTTTTCTACAGCCAGGATGTCACTAATCTTAACCTACGTCATAATTTTATGAGACTGGATGGTCCTGGAGGACTGCTCAACCTGCCCAGGTAATACCTTACAGCTAAACTAAGCAAGTTAATCTGATGCTGTAGCACAAAATTTCCCCAGGTACACCCCTACGTGGCTACTCACTTTTTATTATCCTGACCAAACATAAGACATAAACCTGACTCCAAAGTTTTTGTCCTCCTCTCTCACAGTGCACTTATATTCAAATCCACATTTGATGTTTAAATGTTTAAATAATGCTTGTTGCGATGTTTGCCATTCCTGGACCAGCCTTTTGTATACTTAACAGTGAAATTCTTTTGGGTATTAAATATGCATATAAGGAATATGTCATTTTTCCTATTTTTTTTTTCTTTTTAAAGATTTGCAGCTGGTTGAGTTTCACCCCTGGTGTTGATGTGGAGGCATAATGGTTGAGTTAAGCATTGTCCTCTACTTGGCCAGAGATGCTTAGCCCCGTGGCTGGCCTCACTATCCAAATAGAACCTATTAGAATGAGTGGCAATTGGGAATTCACAGAAGAGATGACGCAATTAAATGTTAATCATCAACTACCCTGAGTTGTATTTGACTGGATGGCTATCGTTAAAGGGGGACCAAGCAGTAAACAGGAGAGAGAGAGAGAGAGAGAGAGAGAGAGAGAGAGAGAGAACAGGGTGGGAGGACATAAGTGAAGAGAGAGGCAAACAAAGAGAGACAGAAATGAAGGCAACCAAGTGTAAAAGCTTGCCCTATCAGTCATACACAGGAATACTTCCTCTAATGTGCCATTTATTACCTCTCTGTCCCCTCTGTCTCTCTCTGTGTCTCTCCCTCCCCCTTACTCTTCCTCTCTCTCTCTCTCTCTCTCTCTCTCTCTCTCTCTCTGTGTCTCTCTCTGTCTCTGTCTCTTCAAACCAAGCTCTTCTCTCATTCTTTCCTTCTCTGTGTGCCTGTCTCAGCTGTACAGTGTATTCAGTATATTTAGAAATGGCAGGCGTATCATGGGGGTGGAAGAGGGGAGGCTGACAGGTGGGGGCGGGGGCTCCCTCATGCAGTCTGAGCTCCAGCATATGTTGTGACTCAGGCAGCCACCTCCGTGGCTGTCAGAGTGAGGAGGAGGGAGCTGCCATTACTCCGCATCACTTCATTCATTGCCAGGCCATTCAGCAGGCCTTGAGCTATATTCTGATAATCACATTACTTTATGTTAGGTAATTCTGATTCTCTGTCTGGAGGGGAATGTCATAGGTTGGTGGTGTTTTGATCATGGGATACTGTAGCTCCTCTTTGTCAAGTATTAGTCTGTCTGATATGGGTGTAAAGGGTCTCTCTGTGTCTCTGTGTCTCTGTGTGTCTGTGTGTCTGTGTGTGTGTCTCTGTGTGTGTGTGTGTGTGTGTGTGTGTGAGAGAGAGAGAGAGAGAGAGAGAGAGAGAGAGAGAGAGAGAGAGAGAGAGAGAGAGAGAGAGAGAGAAGGAGGCTGATTGTGTTTGCTATGGGTGGGGGTTGTGATGGGTTTTGGGTCAGCTAAGAAAATCATCCACCCATGAAGAGAGTGAGTTGCCTGTTATAACAAAAATACTTTATTGCTCTGAGTTATTGCTATGATTTCAAAGGACAACTAGACACAAAGGAGGAGACAAGAGCCAAAAATTGCTTTTTGGGTTGAAATGCTTTTGATGTTGTATAAGTAAAAAAGTAGGGACAGATTTGTGTTGACTGTAACACGTCAGATATAATCAGAAGCAGGTGAAGGCATCTGAACCAAATATGTGAACTTCTGTATGTTATGTAAGTACGTTAATATCACATGCTAATCTTACCAGAGCACAATAATGTGTTCTACTTTATGTTCTATAATTTTCTCCCAGGTTTTCACAGCTGAGGAGTTTAAATCTCTCCCACAATCGCCTCGGAGTGTTCCCAGAGTCAGTGTGCGAGATTCTCACGCTTACTGAGCTCAACCTTTCCTGCAATGGCCTCAGCTCTGTCCCTGTACAAATCGGCAATCTTCAGAGGTGAGCAGTGTGCCCGGTCTATGCATCACAAATACGCATCACAGTGAAATACAAACCCAGTGATATAAATGCAACATATTCAGTCCCCTGTTTTAGAGATAATGTGGCGGGCTGTTTTGAGGTTGGTGTTCTTTTCTTGTTATATTCTAATGTTGCTCAGACACATACACAAGTAAATATTGCATTCACAAGTAAATAGAACATTCACAACTGCATATTTTAGAGACAGCTTGTATAAGAGTGAAGTGACCACATATGGTACTGACACGTGTGCCAGTTTGAAATTATCCCTTTGTTTGCTCGATAATGTGGACGTGTTTAGTTTTCACTACAGCCTTCAGCGTAGCAAGTTTTTGATTTTAACTGAACGAGAACTCCTGGATCCTATTATGCAACCAAATTAAATCAGAGTTTCAGATCAGCCAACTTCTAATGCACTAAGTCCATTTAAAGAAGGCAGGTGCTTAATATGAAGGGGCTGAATGGAAAGTCACAATTACTTGCATAGAAAACTTTTATTAATCTCGTAGAAAGGCACAGGAGCAGTTTAACCCGAGAGAAAGAACTGACATGGAATAAAAGAGAATTGACTTCTCTGTGTTCTCTAAAGCTTACAGACCCTTTCTCTGGATGGAAATCACTTGAGCTCTCTGCCTGAGGAGCTGGGTGGCCTAGAACAGCTCAGCAGCTTGGGGCTTTCCTTCAACAACTTCCCTCACATTCCCAGTGTGCTCGAGAGAGTCGTTGCTATGGACAAGCTGGCTATGGCAGGGAACAGGGTGGAGTCTCTGGAGCTTGGCAGCTTGGTTCGAATGAGTAACCTAAAGAGCATTGACCTAAGGTGAAGCATTAGAGAAACTGGCATTCTATCTCGCAGCATCCCATTCCCTCTCTCTCCCTCTCTCTCTCTCTCCCTCTCTATCTCCTTCCCTCTTCACCTCCCTTCCTAACTCTCTTTTACTCCTGTCTTTCTGCTGTCTCTCAGTTAATACTCTTGTCAGTCTCCTCATGCATAATGCACAATCAATATACAATGGTAATGAGAGCGCTCTATCGGTAAATCACAGCGTTGGGGGGGGGCAGAGACATGACAGACTGAGCACAATGTATTTCCAGCAGTGGCTCTCTACGACACAGGCGTTCTTGGCCAATTTCATATTAGACATATTTTCAACTTGTTTTTCCAGCATCTATCAGGAGAATCTTTTTTTTTTTTCTAATTTGTATGGGTTTATTTTAGGTTTCTCTACCTCACTGTGAAAATGAGATATTTTGTGGGGGTTTGGGTGGGGTTGTTGGGTTTACTGGGACCTGATGCACCTGCATTGGATTAGGTAGCAAGCCAGACTCTTTCAAGAACTATACTGCTGTGTGATCTGTGTCTGAGAATGCGTTCACACTGGGCTCCTTTTAAATGGTTAGGTTCCGTTCCGTTCAGGAAATCGTCTGTTAACTCATCTGTAAGTTATTTTGATATTCACTATAGTGCACCTGGATGTTTTCATTTCCTGTAGTTATCATTTCCCTTGATGAAGAGCAGGTGTATTTGTAACAGTCATTTTGCTGTATGAACTAGCCTCAGTTTGATTTAACCTCACCATGACTACTGACCTAGAGATCTCAGAATGGTTTGGTTCAGGTCACATTAAATGTTTTGTCATATCTAAAAATATATGGGGTGTACGTATACTAATTGGTTTGTTACTTTCATTCATGTTTACTTTCAGCAAGCCAAATTAGCTCTGCTCGGAGACTTAAGCTTAGAGATTAAAAACTATCGGGAGACTGAGATACTAGAACAAACTTTTTTGCATTCTGTTGTCCTCCACTTGTTGCCTTAGCTTCACACAATGCTGTCTTCTGAAGTTACTGTCAGGAAGAACTTGTATGGTCAATAGATGTGTCTTGGAATTTGGGACCACATAGGCCATATAGTGAAATAAACAACAGCTTTTTGGGCTCTCTTGGACCGTCTATCATTTGTCTTTGTATTTTCTTCAGCAAGTCACATCGTCCCTACATATTGCATGGTATCCATCATAAAGTTGTATTTAACCAGCTTTGAGTGTGTTCAGTTCCCTCTGAAATCAAGTCCAGAGCTCCAGTCATAGACCCTGTAGAACATTTAAATGATTTTTTTGGGGAAAGTCCCCAGAATATTAATCATACAGTGTGATCGGCCATCTTTTTTGTCTTTGCAGTGTATATTTGTCATTCCACCACAATAGTCTATCAGTTTGTCTGAGTGCTCCACTTCTGTGTCTGTCAGTAATCTTCTCTTGAATACTGTCTCTCTGTTTGAAATTTTTCTCTCTACTTTACTCATCCATACTGACAAAATGACTGTCTCAGTATCTGTTTGTTGATGTAACAGTATTTTTGTTGTCTGCTGCAGATTGAACGGGCTCAGTTGTGTTAAAAGTGCAACTCTTGAGCCAGTGAAGCAGCTAACTCACCTGGATCTGAGAGACAACTGTTTGACCTCTCTGGACCTCAGTTCTGTCTGCAATCTGGAAACCCTGCACTGCCAGCGTAACCAACTGGGGGCGCTGACTCTGAGTGGCTTTACGTTACGCACACTCCATGCCAACAGCAACCGTAAGCAGAGCTGCCGCTTCTACCATAACACCTGAAATCCTGTGCTTTAAAGCTCTTTCATGTAAACAACAGCTGCCTATGGAGTCAAAGTTCCAGTGTGTCTCACTTGCTCTCAATCTGACTTGTTCCCAATTAACATTTATAGCTCTCTAAATATGTCACTGCCTCCTTCCTTATCTGTGCCCTTTGAGCTGCAAACTTTCACCAGATAAATTTAACATTATGCAATGCATAGACTCCCTTTTAATCTGCCCAACACTAACAGTTTGTTGCTTTGTGTCTGTGCACTGTGGTCAGAACAATTAAACAAAATCAGTGAGATATTCCCCAAAAATACAATAAACGGACTCTCCCACTCAAATACAAATAGTGCTATTTGAAGAGGTTTTAGGATAAAACGTACTGTTTATGTTCATCCTCGTATGGTTGTTTTATGGCACATGCTTCCTGTTACACATCAGTGAACATGCCTCTTCCCGCAGGTCTGGCTACGGTGAACATTTACCCAGTTCCCAGTCAGCTGACTCATATGGACTTGTCATGGTGAGCTTTGCGTGGGCAACTGATTTGTTTTATTAATTGCACATAACGATTAGTAATATACATATTCATATTATCTGTGTAGCTTTGGTGTTATCTACTACTCAGTTGAGACTTTGCATTCATCATACTCCCTTCAGGTATTTAACCTTGTTTACGCGCATCTGTTTATATTCCCTCTTTCCTGTGTGCGTTCTGAGTTTTCTCTATTCATGACAGGAATCTTCTAGAATACCTTCCGGACTGGGTTTGCGACAGCAGGAAAATTGAGGTGCTGGATGTTTCTCATAATCACCTGTATGAGCTGCCAGCCAGGTAAGTGTGTAATGTTTGTCCCCTGTGGCAGTGCTGTTTGGATTCTTCCACTGCAGCTCGCTGAATAGGAGCAAACAAGAGACCTGATTTTCTCTGAGGCTTCTCTACTCACTGTCAGCATATAGCAACTGTGTATTGAACTGTGTAGCATATTATTATGATTAACATTGACTGGCTTTACAATATGGCAAGACTGAAAGTTGTACGAAAATGGGATGTGCTTGTCAACGGACAAATGATTGGGTAGCTGCAGCCAGTATGTCTGAATATTAGGATGCCAGAACAGCATTATGCAAAAGCACTGAGATGAAAGCACAAGCATCTCATATAATTCAACACTGACATCACAGTCATTAGCATTTGAACAGCCCAAAACCCTCCCAAATGACTAATGCTCAGTTTAATGCCTGGTCCCCATTTGGGATCTTTTTTTTTTTTCTCTGGAAGGAGTTGTGCTGTTTTGCTACATAGG
Organism: Chanos chanos; assembly: GCF_902362185.1. Classification (NCBI taxonomy): domain Eukaryota; kingdom Metazoa; phylum Chordata; class Actinopteri; order Gonorynchiformes; family Chanidae; genus Chanos; species Chanos chanos. Next base: position 19,165,735 of record NC_044496.1, read on the forward strand.
CCAGTTGACAGGACGTAGTTATTCTCTATGGAAATGTTATGCCTCAGTCTTCCCTCCAGATCGCAAATGCACAGAAAGAGACAATGGGTCTTCTCCTTCAGTTCCCTTAGCTCTCTTTCACTGTCTGTCTCACCTTTAGACTGCTCAGCAGCTTGAGTCTAAGGAAATTGCTAGCTGGCAACAATCAGCTACAGAAACTGCCTGACCTACTTGACCACATCCCTCTGGAAGCACTCGACCTGCAGCACAACAAGCTAGCCGAACTCCCAGAGAGCTTCTTCTACAAGGCCTTAAAGTAGGTCACTCCGAGGCTCTGTCTCTCTCTCTTCTCCTTGCACTCTCTCTCTGTCTGTCTGTCTTTCTCTCTCTCTCTCTCTCTCTCTTTCCCTCTCTCCCTCTCTCTCTCTCTCTCTCTCTCTCTCTCCCTCTCTTTTTCTTTCAGAATATGACAGGTGGTGTGAGAGCTGCAGTTGAGCTTCTCTGCCCTGTGGCCTTATGACATGGCTGTGTAGCTCTTTGGCTTCTGTGCTCCAGTAATTCTCAGTCCTACACAGGCTTTCCTAAGAGAATGCACGAAGAAATGTCTGTGAATCCGACTGGACTATCATCGTTTTAGATAATCATGTACTGACAGTAAAGACATGCAGTGCAATGTGGGCAGTAAGTGCATGCAGACTTCTTGGAACTGATGCAGTTAAAACATGTACTTGTAACATATTAACAGTAGACTGCCTGTATTATAGGCTCTGGTTGGTAGGGATTGGTTCTGTAATATGAGCCACAGAAAACTCATGCTCTCCCATTTCCTGTCATATGAATCACATATCAGCCATTAGGCAGCTCTGTCTCTTGGAGTAAGATGCAGTGAGTCCTTTAGAGCATCTCATCGTTTTACAGTAAATGTTCTGACGTACTTTCCATAAAGTGAGAGAATTATATGGATTTTCTCTATCAATCATCCTGTTTGGAGATGTTTTTGTAACTACCATTTCATAGTTGTTTGCCACTTGAGAGTTAATTTTTCACTAATTTTGTTCAGTTGGGTCACTCATTAAAATTTATGTCCACATCATTTGCATTAGCATCTGCATCGATCAAAAATATTGTTAATATGCATTTATAGCTATATTGCTAAATGTTTTAAGTATGTGTAAATATCTAGTATAAAATGTTTTTATTTTTTTGCTGCAGCAAATCTGGTTCATCTGGTCAAGTTTTGTTTAGTATCCCATGAATCTGTTTAATATTCCACATACTTGAATTGTATTTTGCCTTACTTGGAATCACTTTGCATTTGCTAAATGAATGAATGTAATATAATATTAGTAAAACCCTCTTGCCTGCATAACTATGTAATCCTCCACTCTTTGTTTTCCATTTAACTGACCTGCAGTTTAAAGTACCTGAATGTGTCTGCCAACGCTCTGGAGACAATCCCTCCCAGCAGCCAATCAGAGGAAAGTCTGAGTACTCTCCAAGAACTGTACCTAACGGGAAATAACCTGAATGAGAACTGTGCTGCCCTCCTGGTGGGGCATCAGAACCTGAGGGTCCTACACATTGCCTATAACCAGTTGATGTCCTTCCCTGCCAGGTATATGCATCCTATTTGTGACTAGATGCAATTATATTTCTCACTGAAGAGATGGTGGTATGAATGTTATATGGACTAATGTGTGTCATACATTGTAATAGTTATTAGTGATTGTCGGTTGTTGCAGTTTTAAACTCTTCATCGTGTGTGCAGTGCCAAGTGTAGGCTCTGACTGAACTGTGTTCGGTTGTTTGGATGTTTTAGTAAGCTTAGTAAGCTGGAGCTGTTGGAAGAGCTGAATCTAAGTGGTAATAAACTGAAGACCATCCCCTCTACTGTGTCCAGCTGTAAGAGACTACATTCCCTCATTGCACACTCTAACCATATCAGCGTCTTCCCTGAGGTCCTCAACCTGCCTGAGATTAAGGTCAGAATGAGTCCATGAACATATGCTTGTGAGTCTGTTACAGAAGCAGGAGGTGTGAGAGGATGAATTATGAGAGGAGTTAAGGGGTCTTTCAAGGTGGTTTTCATTTAGAAATGTGCACAAACTCAGTCATTTCTGTCAGTAGTTGCCATGGATATAGAAATGGTGCAATATGCAAATTTGCCACATGTATTTGAACTGCTGCTATGTGTGTTAATTACTTTTGATTTTTCATATTTTACAGCTGGTAGATGTTAGCTGTAATGAGCTGACTGAGATCATGCTTCCAGACTCTCTCCCGGCCACGCTGCAGGAGCTTGACCTGACAGGCAACAGCAACCTCATGCTCGAGCACAAAACCCTCAACCTGTTCAGGTTAGACACTGCACTGCCCCCGTTTACTGTGGACATGGATCTGTTTTATTACTAATACTGTAGTCTTTACATGTGGTACATTGATAATGTCTCATCTAAGATTTAAACTCTCACTCTGGGTCTTTTTCCAGTCATATTACAACCCTGAAGCTAGACCAGAAACCAGTTAATACTGCAGGAGACTCGCAGAGCTTGTCCACTTTCTGGGAACATGGATATGCCGAGATGAGCGGCCAGCGGAACAAGTGAGGAAAACAGCTGTCTTTCACACACTGAGAATGAATGAGTAATTGTGAGAATCCAATTACTCATTCTGTAGCTTGTGTGGAGGTGTTGGCCTGAGGAGGTCGGTTTGTTAAGATGAAATGTGTGAGCAGTGAATTATGTGCTTTAACCTTTAGAGACAACTGTGTGTAAAACTATGCGTGAATTTGTTTTTTTCGGATTCCTGCTATCACCTGTGTCCATTTTACTTGTGTTCCCCAAAACACCATTCCCTCTTTTTATTAGGCACATAGACTGTATATTTCAGCTAATGTTGGCATAGATTACAACATAGTTGTATGACTATGCCTTTGTTATTCTGCACTAGAAGATGTTTTCTTTTAGCATAACATGTCGTCTCAAGTGTTTGATAGCATCATCATTTACCAGACAACATTTTACAATCATGTGTACTTGTTTTAATGGCAATGCTTTAACTCTTTTGTGAGTGGCCATCATACACCAAGCCATCCTGGAGATCAAAGTTATAGGCAGAATACTTCCTGTGAGTTTAATGCAATGTACCTACATCTTTAATGATGCCCCAGTGTGCTGGCCTCCCTCTGAGGGCATAGCCTGTGCACCATCACTGGGATCAGTGTTGGGTTTCATCCTGTCTCATGTGTTCTTCCTAAACCCAGTGGGTTGCTCAAGCATGCATGTAAAAGTTAGAGAATTTGTATGCACAGAATCGTGTTTATGTAGTGTTACTTTGTAATTTTGTGGCTAATAATAATAATAATAAGATTATAGCACCATCACAGTTGTATAAGTTGTGCGTTGGTAAATTTAGGCCTATTTTCCTTCTTCTTGGGTAGGCTGTGTGTGTCAGTTCTGGCAGTTGATCGCTTTGGAGACAGCGTTGAAGCAGCCTATGGGATCTTTGATGGCGACCGTAATGAAGAGGTGCCTCGTCTGCTACAGTGTACCATGGGAGATGTCCTGTCAGAAGAGATCCAACACACTAGTGTGGACAGTGTGTACATGTGTAACACTTTCCTTACCTCACACAGGTACGCTGCTCTGCTCACATCTATGAAGACACAATTAAAGATGAAAAAATAATAAGCTTAACCTGGACAAGCATAAATATTCATTGTTGCTTTGTTTATTATTATCAGTGATGCACGCATTTTTGTTAAATTGTCAGTTACAATTGGTGATTTTATACTGAAGGTGCTGGAGGTAAAACCACATCATCTGCTGTCTAAATGTAAACAGTGACTTTCTAAAAGGCAAAAGCACAGCTAAGGGCTTTCAGTTAATGCAGTAGTCTTTGTATATCACTGGCTATCTCCTGCATGGTACAGGAAGCTTGGCATGGCAGGGCAAAAGCTTGGAGCTTCGGCTTTACTCTGCTACATCCACCATGAGCCATCCGAGCCTGGAGGTTACTTCAGTCTGACTGTGGCCAACGTGGGCACTTGCCAGGCTCTGTTGTGTCGAAATGGGCAGCCTTTGCCCCTGTCAAAGGTCTTCAGTCTAGAGCAGAGTGCCGAGGAGATGGAGCGGGTCAAACTGGCCAAGGCTATCATCACTGAGGTATAATGTAATCACATTATATCTTCCTATTCTACAGAAAAAGATTCATATGACTTGCTGACTAATGCTGAGAATACTGATATTTGTGTGTTTCAGGATAACAAGGTTAGTGGGGTGACTTGCAGCTCTCGCCTTCTTGGCTGTTCTTATTTGTACCCTTGGGTGCTGCCCAAACCTTGGGTGCACACAGAGCCCCTGTGTTCCCAAGATGAGTTCCTGATTCTGGGGAACAGGGCACTCTTCCAGAAATTGTCCTACCAAGAGGCTGTGAGTACTGTGCTTGCTGTCAGAGATCCCCGGGCTGCTGCCAAAAAACTCTGCACACTTGCCCAGAGTTACGGTTGCCGGGATAACGTGGGAGCGGTGGTGGTGGCCTTGCACATTGGAGTTGACAGCTGCACCTGTGAGCATCCTCTGTCCACCTCTGAGGGCAAAGGGCCATCTGCTCCAACCCCCGTGCCCATTTCTGTGCCCTCTAGCGACCTGGCCACACCTTCCTCCAGCAGTGGAATTGCCTCAGAATTCAACAGCGAGACATCTGCGTCAGAGGTAGGCAGTGAGGCAGGATCAACAGCCTCTGATGAGCATCCCTCCTCTGGCCCAAACGCCCGGCCTGAGCGACGTTGCAGCCTTCATCCAGTTGCCACTCTGCACAGCAGTGGGGGTCCAGGTAGCCTGGGGTCAGGGACCCACCCAGGTCTGTTCCAGCGGCAGCCCTCCTCAGCCACATTCTCCAGCAATCAATCTGACAATGGGCTGGATAGTGATGATGAGACCCCATTACAGGGTGTGATATCTAATGGTAGTAAGCTGGAGGTTGAAGTAGACATCCATTGTTGTGCTTTTCAGCTGCGCTCTGGACCCCCTGAGAGTCCCAAGGACCACGACCTTCGTAGTGAGTCTCGGAACTCAGACTACAGCAACAGTAAGATGCGTCGGCAAAACAGTGTGGTGGTGTCAGCCACCAATGGCTGCCTTCTGGCTGTATGTGGAAGAGAGATCTCTGACCTGAAAAAGTCACCTTCCACCTCTAGCCTCTTTGGTAAGAAGCTCTCCAATGGCTCAGTGGTAGCCCCAGAGGACAGCCACAACCTCATTGAGGTAGCTTTGGAAGCTCCAAAGAAGAAATCTGGTTATTTTGCAGCCCCTGCTCAGCAAGACCCAGAGGACCAGCTAGTTGTTCCCCCAAATCTTGAACAAGACGTTAGAGAGCAACTGAGAGGTCAGAGTCCTGTGGTGCTGGGACCACCACCTTCTGAAATGCCTCTGTCCATTAGGGACCCAGACTGGGGACATCCTCATACCCCTGCTCCAGGCTTCCCTCCACGAGACCTTCCTCCTACCACAGCTCTTCAGCAGGAAGTCTATGACACTGCCCTGTAGAAGAGCATTCTAGATGGTATCACATGGGCATTTATTCTGACAGAGTTCCACACCAAAGGGACAGATACAGCTCTCCCCAGTAACTGTGGGATATTTCTGCGCCAGTTTTCATCCAGCTTGGTCATAATATGTTGGAGCCTGCATGTGCTGACCTGATAGTATTCCACCTGCAGGGGATGGTCTGAGATTCAATCAGGTAGTGAGGTCTATATAGCAAGTTTAAAGAAGTGACAGGGGAGATGTATCAGGACCAATGATATGAGGTCTTGAAACAGGTTGGCTGTCTTAGACCAAAAACTGTAGAGTGAACTGGAATACATGGTATATGAGCTTGCAGAACTCATTAGCTACATTGCCCTTTACATTAAAGGTTGCTTCCTCAAGCAGGCTTTGATCTCTAGTCAGCCTGTTTGTCAGTCATCTCAGTAGCCTCCTGGCAGAAAGACACTCAAAGCTGAAGTGTGACCAAAAGGTGAAAAAAGTGCCTACTGCAGATGTCTTGGCACCAGAGATTATTCATTGTCTCAGTGCACTGTTAGTGATCCTACCTGGTACAGCCAACACTCTCCCTGCCTTTCTCTTTCTCTAATAGTTGCTGAAGGGTATGTGTTTTAAAAATGAGCAAATAGGAAAACTACAAATGTTCCCTGTCTGTGCTAAAGGAAAAGCTCATCTTTTCCTGAAGGAAAAGTCCATGTTTGTGTTGAAAAGGTGACAGAGGTTTCATCCAATTTAGGCTCCACAACAGTGGGCAACACCACCAATAACAGAATGACGCAGCCATTCTTGCTTTTGTCCAGTTGCTCTGAATCCTGCGCATACTGAAGGGAGATTATGGTTTGAGCAACAATCTCTTGAATATCAAATACACTGTAATCTAGCCATGGACTGAAAGCCCTAAAGGAAGCCCGCAAAGTGTCATGTCTGAAAGTTGAAAATGAAAATCAAAGTTTGATTGAGTGAGCAACTCAAGCGATTCCGATATTTCATATCTTCATGGAATACACAGTGGAAACATCATGATGATTTCAGAGCTGTGGCCCGAGGGCCATATAAAGACCATTCACCCGACAGACATAACGGTATGAGCTGTTATGATTCATTATGAGTACTTGAAGTTTTGAGTGTGCCATGGCTGAGAGACTTAGTGTAAGAAACTCTACACAATGGGGACAAAAGTACACTTCTTGATCTTTGCAAGAATGCAGTACTCCAATGTTACACTGGTACTGTAGAGATTGGTTTGGATGTTTTCCTCTCTACAACTAAAGTAGTCATTTGAACAAACATAACAACTAGTGCCATGTATGACAACAGAAAACATGGTACTCCTTTGCATACTAGTGTACAAGATATATATTGTTTATCATGCATTGTGTATGTATGGTACCAAGAATATTTTTTTTTCCATTCCTTGTTCTAGAAATATTGTGTTGTTGGCTCTTTTTATTTCCGTTTAATCAAGGGAACATTGTGAAGAAAAGGAAATATACTGCTAGAGTGACAGTATTTTCATTTTGTGTTTTTTCTTCAAATTTGTTGCCCCTCATGCACATCAAATTCACAATGATTTTGCCTATTATGTCACTAGTGAAATAACTTGGTTCCAGATCTCTCTACCAAACATCAGCCCAGTTATGGTATAAAGGGACATCTGGTGGTGAGCATTGTCAGTGACTGCATTGTTATTTGTAGTATACACTGTGTCAGTGGCGCTCACAACAGTTAAACAACAAAGTCGTCGAAAACATGCAGAAATTTTATTGTTTTACTGTAACGTATTTAACACTTTGTTCAGTACATCTGAATGCTGTTCAAAGACACTAGTTCATGAATGACACTTGCGGTAATGGTACTGATGCCAGTAGACATTGTGGTTTTGGATGAAATTTGTTGTGTAAAAGTACATGTGTTAAACACCTGGCTGACAGTATGAGCTTTTAGAGGGACTCACTAAATTTCCCATGTGTCCAAGCTTTTTTGATGCATTTAACTTAATGAAGAGTGTTGCAGTCTTGAAGTGAAGTCTGCCTTTCTTCCTGGATTTTCTGTGGTATTTGAATTTTTCCAGCAGGATTAAGGTATGTAGCCCAATACAAAAATCCCTAAACATTTCACTCCTCCTGACTCAGGAAATTGAAGGGGCCTAATATAACCCCTGAAAAGTATAGACAGTATGTGAAACAGGAATGTTTAAAGCTGAAAGTGCCCTCTCAAAGCAGAGCTTAATATGAGATCATCAAAGTGTTGAGACCAGATGATTGTTTTGAAATTGGACATGCTTTTGCAATCACTGTTTGATATTTCCATGCCACTTAAAAATGTGCACCCTAATTACAATTATAGTTCAAGTATTATTAAATTATTATATTAACCTTAATCTACATTAATCTACAATCCACAGCTAAATTAAACTGAAAAATGTAAAGAAGCACTTGAATGGATAGCCATTCTGACTGTTTTTTTTTTTTTCTGTAATCCTGATCAGTTGATTTTATACTGTAGAATAGAAGTATTCGCTTGTTTTTGGGGGTTTTTTTTTTCAGTTATGGATTTTTGTAGTCATGGTTTACTGGTGACAGCCCATTGTGCCAAAACACACACGTACTCATAAATCTGTGCAATGAATGAAGTACGATTTGCTATGCTGTATTTCTATATTTTTGTCTTTGGTGAATAAGATTATGTGAAAAGGAAAGATTATGAAGATTATGTAGACTCCTCACTCTCAGAGTGAAAATTATTTGAAAGCTGCTTGTGGAATCGAATAACACTAATAGCTGCAGACCTAGGTTCTGTTGCCTTGTGCCAAAAGGTGGATAATGCAAATGAAAGGTAGTGGTTTGGGAAGAGAATCCAGTATGATATGGTTCAGTATATCAGGGGTCCCTGGGTGCTACTGTGAGCTGAAGGCAGTGGTGTAGTTGTAGCAGCCCAGCAGGTTAAGCTCTTAAGTACTTTTTGAGCTCTGCTATGGCCTTAAAACAGGGCTGCTATATGTTTGTTCTTAAAGAAAGTCCTGTGCTCTATTCAACCTTATTTGTTTTTCTGTTAACCTCTTTCTGTCCTCTGTGTCATGGTGTATGTAATGACCCTCTTTAATTGTGTGATAAAGCACACCTCCTAAAAGCTGCTCTGTTTTGAGTGAGACATCTATAACCCTGGTTTTATGTAGGAGCTTGTAGTTGCTATTCCCTTTAAATCGTGTTTATTTTAAAACTTAAGTTTAAATCTCTGTTTGTGTCTAAACATGAAAAACAGGATATTTGCAAATCATTTACCTTTGAAATTATTGGAAAAGATTCATGCCTCTACTGTACTTGAGTTTGTATGTTAATACTGAAACTTTTTGTTCAGCCATTCAGTTTGTAAAGATTTAACACTGTTTAAGCACTTTGTATGTAGTACTAAGAACTTATACGGATGGTAATATACAACTTAAAATAGTTATTTGTTTAAATGCACATTCTCATAGGCCTTGGGTTATGATTGTTGTGGCCTCCCTTGGCCAAACATATGCAGTCTTCTCTAAGAGAAAGTAGCCTATGAAAATAATATATGAAATATATGAGATAAATTAGACCATTACAAAAATGCTGTTGTATCGGATGTGTTATATTTCTACTTTCAAGTAGTCGAGCATTTATTATCTGTGCAGTGGCATTGCTCCCAGGAGAGGGGTAGGGAGGTGCACTTAGGTGAGAGATACTGATTCATGTTATTTGTGTGTACTGACAGAAATCAGGGCATTTCACTCTGTGCTTTGTTTGTTTGATAAGATCATCTGCCCAGACTAAGGCACTTTATCACAGGTACACACTGAGCTTCAGCTACAAGCACACTCAGCCCTCTCCATACTTCAGGAATCATTTAGGAATGAGAGGACCTTCTTAGGTGTGGAAGCAGGAAAGGCACACTTATATGGGTTTCATTTTTAATGAAAGTTGATCAAGTGACAATTTGACTCATTAAATTTCATCATGACACAGTCAACATACAGTAGAACTAATCACCACAGTATATGATATGATGAATATCAGCATTATCAACGTGATAATATGCAATGCATCCAAGACTTGCGTGTATATTTGTCCTTCTTGTAGTTTCATCTTGAAGAGATTTTCTCTGTAAATTCTCTTAAGATTAGATGAAAACTGTAACTGAGCAGCTTCCTGTATGTTTGTCTTTGTATGAGTGTATGCATGTGTGTGTGGACCGTGAAGTGCAGTGTTCTGCTGTTGTCAACTTTTGTCCACTCTCTGCTTGTTTCATGTTGTTGAAGATCTTTATGGTGACTGCTTGCCTCCATGTTTGGGCCCTTTGTTTGCCACGTTGGGACGAATATTGTACTTGCAAGTGCTTTAATTTTCAATATGCACTTCCAAGAAAATAAATAAAAGTATTAAAGGTGATTCTCTCTAAAGAGTGCATCTGCAGAACCTTAGCCAAGAATGATTTGCTTTGATGTTTACAGTCAGATTTTAGATTTTTGTACTTGACCAAAAAATAAAAACCATCTGACAAGATACAGTGCAACTCAGTGAGAGTGTTTAATGCTGTGCTGAAGAGAGGAATATTAGGACAAAATGTTATGTCCAGACAGAAACACAGGGTACAGATCAAGAGAAGTATAATAAAGATATTCCCTTTAAATAGTTATTTTCAGAGTGGAAATCGAACATGTGATCCAAAAACTACAACACTATGTAAATATAATGGAGACACGTGATCATTTAATTCATGGAAGTTTTTACAGCTGTAGGCATTGTGACAATTGTATTTCTGTTTTAATTTGAATATTCCAATGATATTTAAATTTGTCTGTTAGCTCAAATTGTATCTCATGTTCATCATTAAGCCTTTGTGTGCTTTGATTCTGTAGCTAATGTGTAAAAGAAACTGCCTGTTTGTCATGATGTGCAGAAATGCCAGACTGTGCACCATGAGTGTGTCTGTATTTTTATTTTTAAAGAGTGAACTGTTAAGTGCAGAAAAATGTCCTACTAGTGGTCATAAGCTCTGTGACTTATTTTGCAAATGATTATAGATAACTCTGGATAGAAAAAAGACATAAGAGATGTTCCACTTCTTTGACATGTGACCAAAGTTTATTCTCACTATAATTTCTGTACATTCTTTTTCTAGAGATGCTTAAATATTTTCTCTCAATGCCAAGAAGCTGAGGTTTATTTTTGTACTTCATTGTTTCATGCAAATGTATAGGAACTCCAGAACAAAATTGAAGATTTAGAGATTCTATGTTATACTGTCACCCAGGAAAGTATTATCTTTTGCTCAAGATATTAATTATTAATGTATTTAATGTCAAAAGCATGCCCTATATAAAGGAATACATATAATATGAAGTATATGAACATGTGATTACTTTGTACAATTATTAACATTCATGTTTATAAGGCATTGTTTTAAATATCTGGAGCATACAATATACAATATTTTATGTTTTTATTTTAGCATGCAGAGAACTGCTGAATATATTTCAATTCTGTTAAAAACTTAACATAACTAATTTAGTTGACTTTTTTAGGAACAGAATGGGAGGGGTGGCACTATTCTAAGTTCTGAAAGTGGATGATGGGTCATTATTTAATTTCAGATGCTGCTATGTCTAGGTTTGAGCAGAAAAGCTGTATTTTAATTACCTTTTCAGCCAAGTAGCAATAAAATTTATACTGTGAATCATCTGTGTATAAAAAACATTTCTTTTATCTGAGGACATTCTTAGTTCCTGCTTTAGAATAGTCAATATAAAATTCTAAATAAAAATGGTATTGCTACTATTTATTTATTTATTTTTATCATTTATTTGTAAGTAGTGCTTTTTGTGTTTTTAGACTGCATTCATAAACAGTAGAGCAAGACTTTGAGATCATAGTAGATGAAAATGTACTGCAGTCGGTGCAGACCACAGGTAACGTTTCCAAGAATAAATGCCTGTCATGTTGAGAAACAGGTGATCCAGCGATAATTCAACTCTTTATGTAGCAAATCTTGCACCCAAAATATCCTTTGTGGTAAAATTCTGATGATTTCTGTAGTGTATTTGAATATAAAGCATAACTAATAGTCTTTGAATATTTATATAAATCATTTATTAAAAGTATACAAAAGTGTCTGTAACAGTAAAAACCTTTAAAAATAGAATAGCTTCAGTGAAGTAACAGTTTAAATTGTTCAGAGGAACTAGGTGAAGTAACAGTTCAAACAAGTCTTCAAACAAGTCTTCAAAAATTATATGTTCAAAAGACATATAATATGCAGGTGACCTCAACTATTTCTGTATTTCATGAAACTATGCTAAAATTACTAATATTCATCAATCCTGGTTGTAGTCTCCCCCTAGAGGTTGCTAGATAAAGTTGAATTATTCTAAAAGTTGCTGTTCTCTAATGCCCTCTGCTGTTTCTGCTTCCGGACTGCTCTGAATGCTCGGATAGCTAGCACGGCACTGATGGGGAAAATGATAATGCACAGGACACCAAATAGACCCCCTGCAACATCTGCCCCATGGAGATTACATTCAAAGCCTTTGTGGCCTTTGCTCTTGTACATCTCTTCTCTCTCCTTACAGATTGGATGGTTGTATGTCTCCTGTAATTTGATGAAGTAAAAGGCCACAGCAGGAATGTAGGCAAGACCTATCAGTCCATCCAGTAGAGCCTCTACCAGAAGCAATAGGGGCCGACGGAAGGGCACACGAAATACTCCCAGTGCTAACATGGCACATGCATAAATCATCAGTGCACCTCCACATGCCATACTGAAAATGTAAGGGGGCAGCTTAAGCTGATAGAACAATGTATCCAGCTCCTTGACCCGCTCTGCTTCTGCCCCAGTGAAAGCACTGGCTCCTCCAAAGTAATAGTGATACAACCCCCCAAGGCTGGCCAAATCACGGTATCCTCCTGAGGTACTATGGGACACTCCAGCACAGATGACGATCAATAAGTTGAAAAAGAATTCAATTGCTTGACATAGGCCTAAATAACATAAGACAGAGAGAAAAGAGGGGATGGAGTCAAACACACAGTGATCTGCTGTATTCTCATGGTTGGCGACAACACACTAGGATTTATTCACAAGAGTCTACTGAGATCAAATGAAAGCTCTGGAAGGACAATCTCAAGTTGAAGTGGCTATATTGTATTTGCTTGTAATAGATAATGTATGAAATCGCTGTGCTCACATGACTGCAAATCAAGTATGTGGCTGTAAATCACTGCTCACCTCTGGCAGTCGCTAAATATCTGAGGTTATAGAGAGCTTCTTTTTGATGCGGGTAAGAGTCATCGTCATTTGACAAAGTGGTGTCTGTATACCTGCAGTTAAAATAAGGGAGACTGAGTATAATAGTGATCTAAATGCCACAGAACAAAACAACCATGTCAGTTAAATGTACAGAGGAAAGGAAAAAGTACAGACTTGATATATGACTGCACAGACCAAGAACAGATTTGTTCTCGTGCAGCACTGCATGCAGAGCTTAATGTAATTTATATGAATCACAACATTTATCTTACAGGTGCAGACAAAGCAGGTAACAATTTTTCTTACATTCTCTCATGACGATGGGGAAAGGTGTCCTCAGATTCACGAGGATGCCAGTGAGTGGAGGTACTCCTCTGTTTGTCTGCATAACCCCTAATTTGGTCTACATGACCATGAACAGGGTCCCTCTTCTCTCTGTATCTGTCATCTCCTCTTTCTCTCTTAAACTCTCTAAGTCTGTCTTGGTCTTTCCTTGCATAATTTTTTTCTTTGCCCATTTCTCTGAGATGATGTTCAGTTCGTTGATGATGTCGATCATTTGACATTGTCTAAAAGGAAGAAGTACAAGAAGAAAAAGAAGTGATAAGTTGATTGTATAGAAATGTACAAAAAAAGTATGAACAATATAAAGTGTCTGAACGCATTTTGATTTTAAATTAGGCATGTCTGTAACCAACAGCCATTGTGAATTTATGATTACAAGACTGTGAGCAAGAAAGTAACAGGATGTCTTTAAAACATATACCCAAAATGCTAAGAAATTCGTTTAATAGATCGTTGTTCATCTGACAGTATAGGGCTCTTCCTTTAAAGTTTAACTATACCTGAGTGAAAAGAATTCTTCGATAGCGCATCCAGCTAAATGTTCGCCAAATTTCTGAACAGTGCCAGTCTCTCTCATATTTACCATTTCAATTCCTGTCGGATGCGAACTGAACATGTATCATAACCTAATGAAAACAGCTCCAAGGCGCCCCGTACTCTTTTATATACGTAGATTGTAAATAGTTTACAGGAACAAAACAGACAACTTCTGATCAACGACTTGTTTCGATACAAGTGATTACCTGTGATTTCTTTATTTTGTTTAACAGAACGTTGATTTCTGTTGTTCCAAATAAATAGATTTAAATGTACCGGTCAGCTGTCTAACGATATAAAACTAGATTTAACATACCTCTTGATATCTCGAACTTCTTAAAATCGATTCCACCGATTCCGTAAGGTGTTTTTCGACGAAACTGTGTTGGAGAATTAAGCTCCACCCCCTCACCTGTACACCCTTTGCACACCACCCAAAGAGTCACACCTAATTTCTACACTGGAGAAGACGTAGGACAATAGTGCTGAACAGTCGTGACCAACTTCATATTTTCTAGTTACTTTAGTAGCCCTATATTATACTAAATCTTTAAAAGGTAACGTTGAATTATTTAATCCTTTAAATGCCGCGCTTTAAAGTCCTGTATACCAGCCACAGACTTAGGTGGTTGACCCCGACAGCAAGGCATTACAACCTTTTTTAAATGTTTTATGATTGAAACCAAAGGGCTTGATAATGAGGCAATATTAAAATGATCGAGTGGATGGTTGGGAGGTTATCGACAATAATGCTCATTATAGACATTTTATTTCCAAGAGAAATCAACATGGCTTTCAAGGTTGCAATGAACTCTGACCTAAAATTGCTGGTGAAAGATGGGAATCGGGGTACCATGCCGACAGGGGGAAACAAGCCGTTATTCCTAATGATAGGCCTTACAGACTGACAGATTTCTCTCGAGTAAAAACAAACACTTTCTTCTCTGGTTCCACAATGTATCTTTAGGTAAGCTATATACAGACATTACCTCATCGAGAGAAAGATTATGCTGCAAAAAGGATCAAATATTAAATTATGAAGTAGGCTAGAGTAATTTTGGTAATGTCATTCAACCTGTCACATCTAACACTATCAACTGAAACCCTGCAAAGTCATTTAAGCTTGGACAGTCAGATTACCACTGCATAAAATCCAGGCATATCGAATGATGAACACTAGTATAGTGTTAATACACACACACATATATATAAGTATGAAGCAAGGTCACATGTAACCACACCAATACAAAAGTAGAACAGACTAAGCGGTTCAGATTAACATTTGTACATCTTGAGCAGTGGATGTCTGTGCATAAATCTAACATGATCTGAACGCAATGAATTAAGGGAGAAATTTCATGATTGTAAACAAGTAAACTCTGCCTGTTTTGTGTTGCTCATAGTCGGACTACCACTATTATGTTTTCACCAAGGGGCGTGGTCTCAGAAGTTCCGTCTTCTCCTTTGAAGCTCTATGGTCTATGTTAACTGCTCCTCTCCTCCTACCCGGACGTAAACGCACGCGCTCTCACGAATAGCAAACGCTCAACCGCGCGCGCGCAACTTACTAGCAAAGAGGCGAGACAAAGATGGCGGCGATGGCGGGGCAAGCAGCGTGATAGGCTGGAGTAGTCGAAGACAGTCCAAATTTTACAACTGTCAAACTTACGAGTGGAAATGGAAAACATGTCGCGTTAAGCGTGTGTTTGTAATAACAATTACAACAAAATTTACCTATTCCCCCGAGAGAATATTCGTCCTCTGATTAGGGAGAAGAAAAATCTCACCGGGAGCATGGCTTCGCACAGTAACCAGGTAGCAAGCCACAGAAAACTATTTGATTCTACTCGTAGACGATCATTTAGTCCATCTACATGCAAGTTGTTCTGATTGTTATTTCAGTTGTTTGTGTGTTTGATGTGCGTGATGTACGTTACAGGAAAGAAGTTAATGCTGTCTTCAGCACTAAAACCCTGTTCCCCATTGAAACTCCAGCGTGGTGCAGGCCTAGAGCCTTGACTAGCTAACAGTTGGTGCTTATTGATATTAGCAGCGCGTAGTAAGCGTAGCCCGCTACCTAACAGGTGCTTGGGATCATTATTCACAGTGTTTGGTACTTATCATAATATTGTATCCACATATGATAGAACATGTATCACATTACCACTGAGTTTTTAAAACAGTATTTTCCCGTTGCGATTTTGTGTTTGGCCCACCTGCTCTACTTGCTGATGCAGGCCTGTTCAAACCACGAGTGCAGTTTTTTCAAACGGGTTATGGTTTTGTGTCTAGTGTTTGTAAAGACCAAAGCGTATAGACAGAGACTAGCTCAGACCTACACTGGTGTCATTTTGCACTGACTTAATGTGTCATTCCGAATAAATTTAATTCTTGCGTGAATTGTCGCCGCTGCAGGTAGTGTGGTTGTGTGAGAGGGAATGGGCCTGTTGACTGGGGGCGGACTTGTTTTATGTGTCAAATTCCATTCAAAATCTCTAATTGGAGTAGAAACAGCTGTATGGTACATCCACATTTTTACTGTTTTCAGTGTCACTGTATTCGTCAAAATTATTTGTTTTCCTTTTATTTATGTCTAGTCGCGTTGCTGGTAATATTGTTTGATGTATGTGGTTTTCAGTGAACTTTGCTTTCCCTTAATATTCGCCAGGCTCCCTGCAAACCAAGTGAGTCCATAATAAAGTGAAATGATACCTTATGCTTAGCTTTACACTTCAACGTGGGTGATGGCTTTGCTTCCTTGCTTAGCGCGTTGGCTAGCTCGGGTGCTGTGAAATGTTTTGACAGTCTTTGTACGTCATCTTAAGTTGATAGTGTGGCATTTTATTTGCACGATACTTGTGGCAAAATGTAGTTCGAAACTTCAATTAACTAACTTGTAGATGTTCTTGCTCAGACGGTAATCCCAGTGCGTAAGCCACTTGAGCCTGATGGCTAGCTTGATTACACTTTTCAGCACTGGTTGAGAGAGGCTAAACGTGGATAACGTTTACCGTGTGAGGACCGGTGAACGAGCACATTATTTTGAATACATATGCCCAGCACATTTTAGAAATATTACTGCCAACCGTGGAATCCTTCAAGCCTCATCACTGATTTGCAAATACAAAACAGTTGCTAACAGAGGATAGACTTCCATGCTAGTTTAGCAAGCCAGATGCATTAGCTAGTACAGGTGAATTGGAAAAAGCCCATTTCGTGTCGAGTTAAGCCGTAATTTTGGATTTGATCGATGCATGCCATCAGTTTTAATTGTCTCAGCAGTTGGTGGAGACGTGCAGTAGTTTTTTTTCCCAAACACGAAAGTACCCTTATCATACAGTTGAAAGTTTGCTTGTCGGCTTTGAGGCGAACGTGTTCAGCCATGCTTAGCACATCAGCGGTTGATTCACAGATAAGATCATTAGCTAAGCGTATAGATATAAGGATCGATCAGTTTTTAGGCTCCGATTTCCAACACATTATTATTTTTTATAAAAAAATATATCCATCTGATTGAATTTCCATTGCAGTCCGTGTTGTGATGGACCCGAGACAGAATTCAGCTGATTCATAGTTGATTAACCCATCCCCCTCCCATGTAACAACTTCAGGGTTGCTGATCGAACGACACAGTTTTCGTTATGAATTGCCGTTTGTAGTAACTGCCCGTTTTTCAGACCAAGTGTCCATTTTTTTAAATGCAAGAAGTATGAGAAATTGCTTGCAGTTTATTGATTACGCCTCCACCCAGTCTGTCTCAAGAGCAGGACAAGCATCTAAAGTTTTGCGCTTATTTATCAGACATTAAGTGTTAAGAATAGCGCGTAACTAGCGGTGTGCTTCTGGAATCCTGTTTTGCATAAACAAGACTTTGTGAGTGACCAAGTGAATGCTTGCAGTGGCTCCTCAGCTTTTCTCATTCCATCACTGTGTGTCACACTCCTTCCTCTGTTGATGAGTTTGTGGAGTATCTAATAATGGTCTTCACTCGTTGGTGAAAAATTGCCTGCGGTGATGTGGAAGTGCTGGATTGTGTCAGTGTCATGAGATGGAAGGGGGATTGGTGAGATTCCTGAATAAAGAAGTACTGACAATTTATTACTGAAAAAGGAAGAGGGGAAACCCTGTGTGGAACGTTGAGACATCAGATGTGCCTGGTTCAGAGGGGTGTCCCTATTGATTTCCAGGAATGGAAAAGGGAGCAGCTGATGAACTCTTTGTCATTATAGTTTGATGTGCTTGTGGTGTTCTGAACCGTCACATCCTGATTATATTTGAGATATTTATTTAATACGTGTTTGGTAAATGGCCCTTAAAAAAAAAACAGATGCTCATTTGGCCCTTATTATTTTTGCCCTTGTTTTTCATGATGATTGTTTATTGCAGTTTTGTTTGTTCCTATCGATAGCTCACAAGTTCAGTTGGTGTGTCAAGGCCTTGCTATTGTGTGGCAGTTTGTACATCTTCATGCATTCTAATCATGATTTGGCATTGTGTTGTTTAACATCTTAATCTTTTAATGGACACTCTGAGCTCATGGTGATATTAGCCCTGTCAAAAAGTGTGAAGAGTTGCAGTAGTGATCCTTTTTTTTTTTTATTGGCCAAAGGTTTATTTAACGCGGTGAGTCATGTAAGTTTATCACCTCAAAGCAGTGCTGTTTTTGTAACCTGAAAATCCAGTGAAACGGCTCCATTTCCCTGTTCTTATCAGGCAGAGATTGATTTACATATTTTAAGTTACTATAATTCTGAGGTATTTGTGAAGTTTCACTGTTGCATGTTCTGTGGTGGATGACCTTGATTTTTTTCCCATTTGTGGGAATTAAGTATGACTTTTCCCTGAGGTAAACCTGGGTCTGTGCCTCTTATGTCACACTAAGCCACTTTTATGAAGTATGTTTCCAGTCCTGTGTTATAAGGCTGGATAGCATGAGCCTGGCACTTGCCATGGCTCTGTCTTTTTCATTTACTAAAAAAAAAGAAAAATGCATGTCTGTGTTGTCGTTGGAGCATGTTTAAATAATACAGATGGCTAATTTGCAGTAATCCCCACTCTAAATGAACAGTGAGGGGGAGCTTAGTGTGGTACGTGTGGCATGCCTGCAGAAAGAGTCAAAGGGACATTCTTTCTGTTGTGATTGTATTAGCCATCCCGAGGCCACTGGATTATGGCTTGCTGTTTGTCACTTGTACTGCCATTTCAGCACTGTGGGTTCTGCAGTTGCATATGCTTGAGCTGCACTTTCTTTTCTCTGTGCCCCCCCCCCCCCTTTCATGTGGCTTTAGTTCGATGAGAAGAGGTTTTTTTTTTGTTTTTTTGTTTTTAATAGAGTTTGGCCCCCCTTTTTCCATACATCTTAGCTCCTTCAGTAATGAGCTATGTCTCCACATTAAAGATTTGCGGTAGTCATTTTGTAGGCAACATTGACAAGAATACAGATTGTTGGCAATTTTTGCATGTTTGAAGCTTGGTTTTTACTGTCCACCTTCTTTTCCTCAGTACACTTACCATAGTTTGGCTCTGCGGTCCTCCAGTGTAGTGAACGATCAGGAGACTTCAGATGCACTAGTACTGCACCTAGGATTAAGTTAATTATAGCCTGCCAGGGAAAGCAGGTTATCTACTGAGAAGTGTGGTCAGCATGAGGGTGAGAGTGGGATCAAGCTCAGGGTGAACGGGTGAGCGAAACTACATGATCAAAAGGTGCCCCAAGCACTCAAAAGTTTGTCGTTGGTCTAACATTGACTGAGTCTCTGCTTACAGTGTTTGATGAAGGTTAAATGACTGTGGTTGTGATAACAATTTTTGAGGAAGTGAGGAAGAGGTTGCTTTTTCTGTTCTTTTCCTCTGAGTCTTAATACTGTACTTTTTTTTTTTTTTTTTCAAATGACATAAAGACTCTGAAATATATAAAACTTGCCATGTAGATTTTGCCTACATTACAGTAACCATTCTTCAAGTTCTCAAATCTTAAGTGGTGTTTGTATGAAAGACATCCCAATTTCCAGCTGAACTTATCTGTGCAGCTGAACCCCAGGACGGACCCAGGAGCCTTGTTTAAGCAAACAGCTAGCAGGGGTAATCTCTAGTTCACACCCATGGGATTAAGAGTCAGAGGTCCAGTGTTTTAAGCCCTGCCACTTCAGTGTCCCCAGTGCTATTCATACAACATCTGTACGTTCTTTCTGCTCCAGCACCTCATGTGAAAACCTGCATCAGGAACATTTTAGTATATCCAGTGAAATCTAGTTTAACTGAAGGATCAGTCACATTTTCATGGCCGCTCAAGAATGTTGTTTGTTGTCTGTTTAGAGGCCTAGGAAAAGGGACTGAAGCCACTGTACTGGCTCAGATCTGATGAAGGCTCATAGTATAATAACAGCTGACGATAGACGTAAGGTTTAGACCTAATAGTAAACATTAATGTGCCTTTCTTTTAACTGCTGCATTAAGCAATTTGAGACCATTAAATAAATGACCAAATTGGAGCATATCTGAAGTTGTCCAGAGGCATAACCACGGCTTAGATTTCAGTGGGAATGTGGGTATCCCAAACAGTAAGGTTAGGTTGGTGTTATTCCTACATATGCAGCATTTTTAATGTCAAACAATTTTTGATCACATGTATCGAAAACCACAGGCCAACTCTGAAGTAGCCTTATTGTGTGTAGTCACTGCACATCTAATCACTGTGAACAGAATGACTTTTTCCAGGGTGCTGCTCAGCATAATGTTAAGCAGGTCAGAGCAGATAAAACTGTGTTATGCATCATATATGGTATTGCCTAATTGTGGTGTGTCATTAATTTGGACATGTGAAATATGTAGGCATGTAGTGCACTGATATGTTAAAAGAAAGCCTTTTGATTTTGTTGAACAAAAGACTATTTTTATAAAATGAAATCAACAACCAAACTTGGTGTGGCCTAGCATTACAAATAAATAAGTTAACAAAAACAAATAATAAAGCAACACATTTTAGAAAGCATAAGAAGCAAGTATGACAGATACAAAGCGAATTTAAAACAAAGAAACAAAAACTGGGAAATACATAAAAGAATTACTTACCAGTTAAAAACTGCCCGCAGAACAGCGTTAAGCAACAAGGCAGAGTTAACGGAAAGGAAATACCTAACAGAAGGGGAAGAAAAAGAAAAGCTGTTTAGTGATGCCCACAGCAGAAGTGCTGCAGTAAGTGGGTGTAAGAATATGACAGCACATAAATGTAATTCCAGTACTTATTTTTCACAACCTGGAAGATTTTAGAACAATTTTACCTCACCAAATGGAAAAACAGCAATATTACATTTGAAAGAAGAGTCTGAAGATATAATGTGTGTAGTTTAGGGAGAAAACACCTAAGAAAGATGAAGGAGAGGGAGACACTTTTACGGCATCATCCTTGTTCAAACTTTCTCACGTTCTTAAACTGATTCCTGTTGTGTTGTTGAAGATGGGTTTGGCTCTGTAAGACGGAATGGTCAGAGAGTCAACGTGTATAGTAGCTTTGAAAGCTTGTTTTGTGAAATAGTGTGATTTTATGCCCTTCTTTTGTGACTGGCGTTCCCCAGAAAAGATTCGTAACTGAGATATAATTGATGGTAGAAGTCCCTGTTTTCAAAAATGAAGTCCTAATATTTTTATCTGAGCAAGGCACAATGAGGACCCTGAGTTAGTGATTTAGACAGTGTTTGTTGTTTCAGGTTGCCTCTCATACAGTGTGTTACACATTAGCCTAAGAGAATGAGTCAGAACTGTCCACTAAATTAAAAAAAAAATAAAAAATATATATATATATATATATATATATATATATATATATATATATATATATATATGTGTGTGTGTGTGTGTGTGTGTGTATAAAAGAACTGTCCACTTGGCTTTGTTTATCTGTGTTTAATTGGAATCACAGGAGCCATTTTGCTATGCTAATGCTAAATGACTCATCACTTTCCAAGGTGCCCTTTACTTTTTACCCAAATTGGTATTGCAGTTGTGCCTGAAAGAATTGTCATTGCTGTTACCTCTTTTACCCTCACCAACAGTCTGATCTTATAATACATTTATATCACTCTTTTGTTTTGGAATTTTTTTGAATCTGTGTGAAGATCTAAGTAAATATTAGTCCCCTGAATGTTTCAACTACTTAGCGCAGATTAGATTTTGAACCTGTATATATATATACATTGCATCACAGAATATGGAAATGTGAAAATGTGATTATTTTTTCTTGTGTTTTCACAGTATATCTTCGGGGAGTTCAGCCCTGATGAGTTCACTCAGTTCTTTGTGACTCCTCGCTGTTATGTTGAGGTAAAGCAATCTCAGAACACTTTCTTAGAGGAGTTGTCATTGAAAAGTTGTGAGATGAGTGGTTTTCCCCATGCACAATACTGTCTACCGCAAGTCATTTGGAATTACCAGTTCAGCATCCGTACAGTCTCCCTGGGGGAAAAAAAAGCCAAATCATCATTACGTGGCACATGTCGCCCCATTTCTCTTCTAGGAGGTGGAAATTTGGTGTGAAGAACTTTTACATTGTAATCACACACCCGCTTTTCCGCTCCAAAGTACACCTAATAAAAGACGTTACTCATTTCAGATAAGCAGATCCTTTGATAAGCTATGCCATGCTCTTATGCCTAATTTTATTTCTACAGTGTCCTGTCGATATGTAATATCTGTCTTAACTCTACGTAATCTCTCAACAGCTTCCACCATTCAACGACAAAGTCACCTGCATCAATCATTCTTCAGGTAAGAGAACTGTTGAACCTGGAGCAAACCGTCTTTTTATAGAGCCATGGACTTTTCCCATACCAGGGCTTCTTCGACAAGGTGTCGCATGCACTGCTACAGTGTTGGATATTGCAATGTGGAGAAAGGAGAAGAGTCCCTCTTCAACTTGCAGACATCATAACCGTGAAAATACGTTTGAAACAGTTTGTTACAACTCCCCTTAACCAGACTGGCTTTATGGCCAGATCAAAAAGAAATTAGGCTTCACTTTTCAGAACATAAATACATCCAAAACATGTGTCCCACATAGTGCTATTTACACTGAGATTTACACTGATCTGTATTAATTATTTAGGAAGTTACTGCACTCCTGTTGTGCCTTACATTACGGAGTCAATGAGACGGCAGGTTTGCGGTGAGTTGTGGGTCCGACAGACGGTGCCTTATTCCTTTTCAATGCTACTGAGCTCAAACCAAGGTCTACGTAATGACGGCTTTCTTAGTCTTATGCCCTTACCTCTCTCATTCCTGCCTGCACATACACAATCTGTGAAGCTTTGCATGCCTAGATGCCTTTTCAACATTTCTCTGGCGCATATGTGTTTTGCACAAGAGTGCTTTTAATTTTCTTACAAATTAATCTTTTGAAGACTTTCTCTCAGTCCTTACTGAATGGATTATGCGAGCTGCTATGTATGACTCTGGGATATAGTGATAATTTTCCAGAAAATTTAACACACACCCATTTAAACAACACATTTATCAGCTTTGTCACTCTTGATGAATCCTTCCTCCCTTTGCTCTTTCTGGAATGAGACTCCTTGGAATTAACACTAACTCAGGACATTTAAATCATGAATGAATGAGTTGTTATTCAGATCTTGGAAATGATGTTCTTTAAAATGAAAAAAGCAGTGACTCATACTTGGTTGTGGTCTGTTTATGCGTTTTCTTGTAGCCACCCTTATCTTTTTCTGAGGATCAGTTTGAACTGCCCTTACTAACGCTGTTCTCATTTCGAATTCTGTCTTCCTGCTGAAAATCTTAATATTTCAATGCTTATCCATTAGAGGTGTAACGGTTTACCCTATTCACGGTTCGGTTTGTTTCACGGTTGGGCTCGAAAGAAATTTGAACCAAAATAGAACTGAAGATTCTCTTTCTTTTTAACTTAAAAATATTGAAATTTAGTACAAAAGAATGAATTTGATACAAACAGCCACAAAGCCCTTCATAAAAAAAAGAAAGAAAGAAAACTAATTTTGAGCACCCTTTTTCAAGCTTTTTCTTTTGGAAAACAAGTGTATTTTAAGGGTCTTTGCCATGTCAGTGACTGAAATACTAAAGATATAAACACCAGTGCATTTAAATTTAGGATGGTTCAAGACTGCTAAATGACAACTGACTGCTCTAACCTTTTCCAGATCACCGTACAGTTATTTCAATATTAGAAAACAAATTTCCACTTAGAGGAGCCTAGAAATTCGATTTCCTTTATTTGTTTGTACTGGTTCATGTATTCCACGGTAACGTATTATTTTTCGTCTGACTAACGGCAATGTGTGTTTTGTTGACATTTAAAACGGCCAGTTGTCATTTAAGTTGTCATTGTCGGCTCAGTTAAAGTTTATGTGCACTGCATGAAAAGCATGACGAATATTTTCTCTCAGTGAGAAATGGAAACCAAAAAAAAGGCAGATCCACTACAAACTATGATTAATGTTATACGGAAAATGTGTCTGTTCTTATACGAAGAATATGTATAATATGTATTCCCTGAGATATTGTGTTTAGTCAGAAAAAAACTACACATGAACACCTCCTGCGGTTAAAATAAATAAATAAAATCTGAAGTTCACTACACATGCATCGTGAACCGAACCATGCAATCCAGAACTGTAGTTTTTGGGTTCAGTACAAAACCGTTACACCCCTAATATCAATTCATGTACCAACCAAAGTTAATAATAAGAAGCAATCACAGGCAGGTTATTTATCAGCTTTCATGTCTCTGAAGCTGACATTAGCACAAAATGGATAATGTGATGGTTGTGGTGATAAGTTTTAGTGTTGTTCTGCCTAACTACATGACAATTTTATTTTGTTCTTGTGGATCATTCTGTATTAAATCAGACAACTTAGCTGTGCCCCAATGATTAGTTGAATCATTTCACCAATGTGTGCCCAATTGAATCAATACCTGTTGGTGAAATGCAGTGAACAACCACTTAAGAGACAGAGGGGGTCTAGTCATCCTGATTAACGTGTAAAGAATGGTATTTTTGAGCTAAAACAGGCTTGTCAAAAATTTAATTTTTTAAACGTTCAGATCTGTTTGAGTACACTTTGTTTAGCAGAAGTACCTGCAATGGTCTGTTTATTTGTTGACCACAGCTTTCTTTTTTCATTCATTCATTCTCTAAGCCTCTTATCCAAATTAGGGTCGCAGGGGGTGCTGGAGCCTATTCCAGCGTTCATTGGGCAAAAGGCGGGGAAACACCCTGGACAGGTTGCCAGTCCCGTGGTAGGGACTGACAAGCACATTCACACACACATTCACACCTAGGAGCAATTTAGTATCTCCAATTCGCCTGACCTACATGTCTTTGGACTGTCAGAGTAAACCAGAGCTCCCAGGGGAAACCCGCACCCAGTTGGGTAGCACGGTGATGTGGTGGGTAGTGCTGTTGCCTCACAGCAAGAAGGTCATGGGTTCGATTCCTGGCCTGGCAGCCAGGGTCCTTTCTGCGTGGAGTTTGCGTGTTCTCCCTGTGACCACAACTTTATCACATACAATTCAGAACCACGCTTCTGACACTAGGCACTGCTAGTTATTTTATTTGCATACTATTATTGACCTGTAAGTGTTTCTGATGATAACATTAGCCACAGTTTTAGGTATGCAAGAATAGCACCTGAACCATAAATCGCGGTGCACTTCAGGAAGCTGTCACTGTTCCAGAGTTTGTGTTGGCCTTTGACCCAGTGTACAGTCATGTTAGTTAATTGCTTTGGAACTTAAAAGCTTGAGTTGGTAGTGTCTTTATCTGAGACAACATGAGACTCAAATGAATGTCCTTCACCAATTGGGATCTTCAAATTGTGGAATTTCCAGTTTAGTGGTGATGCCCAAGTAGTCATAAAGCAAAAAACTGGGAGAAGTAGATCTCAGCTGTGTTTTGTCGAGGATGTGGAGGATGCCACAAAAATACTACTACTTGAGGTAATCTACTAGTTCTTGTACAAAATGAGATCTCAGGCAGCAGGTCATATTTAAAAAAAAAAAAAAAAAATTACAACATTTGAATTCCCTGGTGTCTCAGTGCAGAGGCCAAAATCTCTGAAATGACACAAGCCATTTATTGTACTCCTCTTTGGATTGTAAAATGAGAATGAGAGAGCTTTCCCATCAGCCTACAGATTGCCCCAAGTGAGGAGAGCCCAAATGACAAGACTGTTTTGGCGTTGCTGCCATTTCCTCAGTTTCTTTTGTGTCTTCAGTGCAGTGTAAAAACTGGTGGAGACTGCTGTGGTGGTTTGTATCTGAGTAAAATTGATGGTCCAGCTCACACTGATCTCTATAAAATTAGTTTTTGGGATTAAAAAAAGTAAAATACGGTCCTAGATCAGCAGTCTGAGATGCGTTACACTTTTGGCCATGCTCTGACACAAAAGGTTGTGACCTGAGCACCTCTGTCTCCTAGGTAGTCTTTCTGTTCTTTGCATCATCAAACGGTGTAAGTAACAAAGCAGTCTTTTTTAGATTTATTTAATACAGAATGATCCTGTAGTCCTTCAATAAGAGACCTATAATCCATGTGAATAGACAGATGAATTTGAAGGTAAGTCAAAGGAAAAATATGTAGGAAAAGATTTCAGGTATCGGGTAGAACATTTGTGCATATGGTATTGGGGTGTTTTTTCTTGGTCCCTGAGCTTACTGTGGTTTACTGTATACAGGAGAAGACTATCAGCACATTGAGTTTGGTGTGGATGAGGTGATGGGGTCGGATGTTGGAGTGAAAGACCCAATGTACAAAGTGTCCAGCACTCTGAACCCCCAGGCGCCAGAGTTCATCCTGGGTTGCCAGTCTTCTCAGAAGGCCTTGCAGGCAGCCCCAGTCTCTGACGTCCCTGATGGCTCTGACTTCAACTCTGTGGACTGTGCTGATTCTGAACCCTCTATCCTGGGGAGCCATCAGGTCTGTTCAGACCTGGATGGTGTATCAGGTAGCATGGGGCAGCGGGAACGAAAGAAAAAGAAAAAACGACCACCGGGATACTACAACTATCTGGAGGGCACTAGCAGCAGTGGTGGCATGAACACAGATGGAGTCCCAGGACCTGGGCTAGTGAATGGACACACTCCAAGTGCTTCAACCCTGGGTTCCGATGAAATGGTTGGGGAAGCCCTTACAGGGGCTGAAATCATCACAACAGCCTCCATCACATCCACCACATCAACAACCTCAGCTGCCCCTCCAACCAATCAGAGGACTTGTGATAGCCCTGATGAGTCCTCTTTGGACTTGACGAGCGGAGCTGCTTTGTTGTCGGATGGTAATAACACTGCTCTCTCGTCATCCTCCTCTTCGTCTTCTCAGAGCAGTGGAGTGGTAGAGGGGGGCAGGACTGCAGAGCAGCAGATGGAGCCTCCGGTTACGGAGAGCCCTGAACTGTTTGGCAGCGGAGGGCACAGCCCCGTCCCCACTTCCCCCCCTCCCACTTCAGCTGCTGTGACCAGCCCCCCTTCCACCACTGCTACTGCTACTACTGATGAAGGGGAGACTGGGGTCACTGGCAAAGCCAACGGGCTGCCGGAGCCAAGCTCTACTGTCCTCAGTGCAGAGAGACAAGGGGACTTATCTGAGACACGCACGGCACAACCACCCCCCTCAGCAGCCCTTACCTCCACAGACTCTGAATCCCGCTCTGTTGCAGAGCAGGCCCAGACGCCAGCTCCCCCTACAGCACCTGTGGCCAACCCTCCCAAATCTTGGGCCAGTCTCTTCCACAACTCCAAGCCTCTGCCCGGAGGACCTCAGGCCTATGTGGAAGTGAAGAATGTGCCAGTGGTGGTTGCAGTTTCTCCAGCAGTCGCGGACCTGCCTGAGAAAGCAAGCGAAATTAGGGAGGGCCCTGTCCCCATGTCTGAAGATCCCATGGCCCATAAACTTGCAGGTAATATATCTACAAAGCTAGTCTGCCTTGCACTTAGAAGAAACTCTTATACAAGTGAAATTTTCAAAGTGTGTGTTTGTTTTTATTTGCTTTTACTGAACAGTACATCCAAAAACATTATCTCTGAAAGAGTAATAAATAACTAGCTCAAATTTAATATCATTCTGTAACTTAGAACTGAAGTTATGAAATTCCCTTGGGCTTAACATCAGATGCATTTGACCTGTGCCTAGGTGTGGATCACCTCTGCTTCTGCTTCCCAGCTCTCTCACATATTGGGTAGAATTTTATTTAGATGGCTTGACAGGTCATGTTGATCTAAGGAACCAACAAAGTATGCATTGCATTACAGTTAAGGAATACTGCATGTATTTGCTATTTGTGCCCTGCTGTCCACAGGATGGCATCAGCAAAGCACTTTATCTCCTCCTAATGGAAATATTACAATATTACTGCTTATTCAGAGTGAGAAAAAAGAAATTTCCCTCTTTTTAAACCCATATAACATTGTCAGCTTTGAATAAACACAAGATGAACACCAGGTGGCGCCAGCATATAGTGTGAGATATGAACAGTACCACTACAGGCTGTTACCCGTCACATGACCAGGGGTTTACCAACTTATGGTATGTTAGAGCACGAGTGCCGGTCACTTTTTTCTGTTCAGTAATATGTTCAATATTATGGTGATATCATAAGCGATTCGTTCAGGACAATCCATAGTTTCCTTCTTTTTCATGTTTGACCAAAATAGCATGCAGGTTTCAAAACACTAGTTGCAAAATGAAACAAACAGTTTTGATCTCTGCTTGTAAGACAATGACCATTCTTTTCCATGTGTCCTGGGGGTAGATTTAGAATTTCATTGCGTGGCAAAAGACACGTTGGCTTAAGTTGATGGATTTTATGGGGCTTCATGATTTAGATGTGGTTTTCTCTAGTCATGCTAATGGATCTGAAATGTTTTTTTTTTTCTACTAAAGAATCTCTGTTTGTTCATGCCTCCCACATTTATTACAGTGTTTTATTTTCTTCAGTGACTTGTCTGAATTCATTCCAACAAGCCATTTTCTGTGCTGTCTCCCTGGAGAAAATGCACAAGGGTTGAATTTAAGTGTTCTCAAAGTCAAACTAGAACTGGTGTTGGACATGCATTGGGACCTCTCCTTGGTCAAAATTTTTTGCCACGAGATGAATGATCTCCAAAGTCAGTGCATATCTGTGTAGTAATTATGAAAGTGGGTAAGGGGTCTTTTTGTAAAATTGCAGGTGAGTCATATTTAACTGTTCATATTTATTCAGACTTTTTGGATATAGTGCAGTGTGATTTACTGGCAAATGTTCTCCATCTTTACAATAACCTTTTGTATGTTCCATGACACCACTCTATAGGCATGTGTTTGAAACCAGTTGTGCCTTCTTTGCTCTTGCACCCCTGGTATGGGCAGTACTGGATAATTACAGAACTATTCACGGATCTCTGCTTAGTTTCTTCTCAAATTTACATTGGGAGTATTTATGAAATATTTTGTTGAAGTATGGAAGCCAGTCATTAGAGTTACACCGCTCAGTTTTAAACTATGTGGCAATATGCTTAAGCTCTGAGTTTCTGAGTCACATTACTCAACAGCAGCAAACCCACAAGGTCCCCCAACCCGATCCTTTCTTTTCCTTCTCTTTTTTTTTTTTTTTTTTTTTTTTTTTTTTAACATGTACCAGATCTTTCTCTCTCTTTACGTTGGCCTGGACGTCATCATTGGCATTTGAGGAGAGCAAATGTAATGTAAATGTACAGTCCTTAAGCTGAAGATATCAATTTTACAACTACAAAGCATTGTATGGCACCCAAGTCCGCCAGAATTAAGTTGTCTATGTAAATAAACAACCAGAATGTAGGACTTTCAGCTCAAAATTATGCTACTTTCAGCTTGAAAACAGTTTACTCTGTCGTGAGTGAGTGATAAACAATTTGCAGATGTTTACTTTGTTGTTCTGGTTAAACAAACAACTAGTAGCGCCTGATTTCGTAGTGTTGTGTTGCAGACATTGAGGCGGTAAACATAGGCAGCTTTGATTGTGGACGGCTGACAAAATGGAGAGTGGACAAATGAACAGCTCTGAAAAGAATCATCTCACACTGAGCTGCTTCGTAGTGCCGACTTCTGACCGTTGAATGACAATATCCGTTTGCTAGTCTTTACTTTTTGGGTTCTGGTAGGGACTAGCTGTATTTGTTAAGGTTGACTCTTCACCTGCAGTTAGTAGGGCTGCAGGGGTATAGAAATTTCCTCATCACAGTATTCAAAGAATGCCACCTTGCGGTTTGCGGTCATGCTGCAGCCAAACCCCCCTGTGTTTAATTCTTCGTTCATTTGAGCCACTTGTAGCCATCATGGTTGTATTTCATAAGGTTCGCAAAAGCTTCTGCGACTCCGCTGTCTTTGGCCGCTCCTTGACCCTGCCAAAACGGTCTCCTTTGATAGCCTCTTCTAAATTGGCTGGTTCCCCCTTTTCATTGGTTTCATGGCGATGACACATTTGGCTTTGGAACAAAAAACATCGTCTCTACTGTTTTATCGCTTTCAAAAGACAGAAATCCATCGATTGAGCCCTAGGCCTTCGCCTAGGCTAATTGTATTAGTTTATTCATGGCGTGCATTTCAAACACCATGTAAAATGCTAAATATTTGGGTGATTAATACAACGGAGTATTAGGGCTACATTGAGTGGGGGGAAAAAAAATTCTGAGATTTTGAGAATAAGGTTGTAACATTACAAGAATAAAGTTGTAATTTTACAAGAAAAAGTCATAATATTACAATAATAAAGTCATAACTTTACAAGAAAAAGTCATAGTAATACGAGAATAAAGCCTTAATTTTAGGCTACGTGTTATTTTAGAGGGGAAATATCAGAGGAGCAGCCTGCCGCCTGCGATAAAATGAGGAACATGGAGCATCTTGTGTAATACATAAGTAAAGGTTTCACAAGTCGGGGCTCCAGGCAAAAAAAAAAAATCCAAAATATTTAGGAGCCAAATATATAATATTTTAGCAACCAAAATATGGTGATGTCATATGCTACATTGTTAAAGGGCTGCCTCACACTGCCTTTTCTTTCCCCTCTGTACCATCTGCTTTTGTTTTCTCTGCCTTCCGTAGTCACTGCACAATATATTCTTTACATGCACAATATGTGCAAAGTTCAATATACTGCAGTCATATAATCATACTTAAATGTCCACACTGATTGAATTGAGCTGGGATGACTTAAATGTCACTTGAAAACTTTCACTCGAGTTGGTCACGTCTTCATCGGCATCTGATGTAGAAGAGGTTGGGTTTGGTCGGGCAAGGAGTGAGGAAAAGTCTGATATTATTCACTTGCGCATTTTGTTTTCTTGCCAGCTGGCTAATGTTAGCTAACTATGCAGTAGGGATGTGCAGAGAGCCCAGTATTTTTATTTGTATCTGTATTTGTGGCGGCAGCAAAATTAGTTGTATTTGTATTCGAAGAAAAGTGGAAATAGGCGTAACAATCCAGTTTATTGTATTATGCTTCTAATTTTAGGGTATCAAAGTGTTAATATAGGCTAAGCGTTCCTCAATAAACTATTAATGATAATGAACACTTAAATGTAATATTAGTATATGGTTTTCAGAAACCCAGCAATAAACGTGTATAACCATGAGAATCATTTTAAAACTAGAGTACTCAAGCCAGTAAACTAAACTCTAAACTAATAAATGCCTGTGTGAACATTGTGAACCTCGCCACCCCCCATCTTAATTGGAGGACACAAACGTGACACACAGGCTAACTGAGCAGTGAGCACAGCGTGTAGGTGAACTACACTGCCAGAGTTAACGTAGGCTAATCTCCTACATGGGGCATCTTGTGAACTTCAGCCTAACATAGATTTCACAAATAACAAATTGGTTAATCTTTTGGCACCACATTATCGTAAGTGTCAGGACTTTGAAAAGATTATGCAAGAAACTGTCTATTTTGAAAAAAGAACCACATGGACTTGGAGGAAATTGCAACGAGAATAAAGTCATAATATTACAAGGATAAAGTCATAATTTTAGGCTACATGTTATTTTAGAGGGGAGGTAGCAGAAGAGCCGTCTGCTGCCTGCATTAAAATGAGGAACGTGGAGTATCTTGTGAAGTTATACTTTAGTAGGTTGCACGACTAACGATATATTTCATCTTTTGGCACATCAGCACCACATTGCGCCAGGCTGCTCTTCTGAAATTACAACTTTGTTCCCGT
Source organism: Chanos chanos (assembly GCF_902362185.1). Classification (NCBI taxonomy): domain Eukaryota; kingdom Metazoa; phylum Chordata; class Actinopteri; order Gonorynchiformes; family Chanidae; genus Chanos; species Chanos chanos. The sequence continues at coordinate 19,197,616 of NC_044496.1, forward strand.
AATATTACGACCTTATTACTGTTTGTTCATCTGTACAGCTGACACTCCAACCACCGCTGGACAGGAGTGCAGAGAAGTTTAGGCCATGTATTGGAAACCTGACAGGAGTTCACACGATAGGGCAGCTATATGAATGCGCAGGATGAGAGTTCAGTACACAAACAAAACGTATGGCCATTTCAATTCTTTTTTTTTTTTTTTCCCTTGTGTGTAATGGTGGCGACTGGCAGAAAAAAATGCTCGCAAAATTGGCGCATTGGCGACCATTTTAGTCGCCATCTGGAGCCCTGCAAATAACAAAATACTTAATACTTTGACACATCAGCACCACATTTTTAAGTATCAAGACTTTGAAAAAACTGCAAGTTTTGTTGGTTGCTGGTAATATATTTTATCAAAGTGTTTTTTTCCCCCCTCAATCTTACTAATTTACTTTTGTAATATTATGATTTTCTGTCTCGTAATATTACTTCGTAAATTTATATTACTTTGTAAATATTACTTGGTGATATGTAAAATTATTCTTGTAATATTACAACTTTTTTTTTTCTTGAAATGACTTTATTCTCATCAAATTACGACTTTATTCTCGGAATATTTTGACACTTTTTTCTCAATTACAACTTTACTGTCGTAATACACTGCCTGGCCAAATAAAAAGTCTTACACTTTAATACTTTGTTGGACTGCCTTTAGCTTTAATTATGGCACACATTCGCTGTGGCATTGTTTCGACAACCTTCTGCAATGTCACAACATTTATTTCCGTCCAGAGTTTCATTAATTTTTGGCCGAGATCTTGTTGGTGACAGAAGAATCTAACCACTCTGACTTTCAATAGGGTTAAGGTCAGGACTCTGTGGTGGCCAATTCCTATGTAAAAATTATTCCTCGTGCTCCCTAACCACTCTTTCACAAATTAAACCTGATGAATCCTGGCATTGTCGTCCTGAAATATGCCCGTGCTACCAGGGAAGAAAAAATCTGTTAATGAGAGAACCTGGTCATTTATTACATTCAAGGACTCAACTGACTTCATTTTGTTGCCACATAACGTTGCTAAGCCTAGACCTGACCAACTGAAGCAACCCCAGATCATAACACTGCCTCCAGAGGCTCCAAATCCAAATTGTGACTTTTTTTTTTTTTTGCCAGGCAGTGTATTACGACCTTATTCTCGAAATCTCAGAATTTTTTCCCCTCAGTGTTGCCTTAATATTTTGTTGTAGATTAACTTAAAACTAAAATAGTTATTACACACATTTAAAAGTGTTTTATGTGAGTTTTGTTACACATTATAATTAATAAACATGGGTATAGACAGGGCTTATCATACACTGAATGTTTTCCTCCATAACATTAATTGTTGAAAACCAGTGAGCAGCTGCAACTGTCAACGCCAGACCCGCAAACCGCTTCTCCTCGGTGTCAGTCCTTTCAATTGATTTGATTGGTCATTCGACCAGAAGGTTACAATGACATGATGTGCTTGCTAAATGTTGTGTATGCTCAGTGCAGAGGTCTGGGCATTTTAGAATTGTTTTCTCGTTCTCGTGTGGAGAGATTTGAAAAAAACAAAAACAAAAAAACACCTGTGGACGTGATTCTCTTCAAAACTGATAGAAAAAAAGTGAGTTTTTGACAATACTGTATCCGGATATGTGTAGACTAGGCCATAGAGCAAGCCAAAAGCTACAGGAGGGTGGCAGCACTCTCTGATAAGGGGGGGGGGGGGGGGCTGTTATGAAGGTAATGGCGGTGGCAGGCTCAACGCCGCGGTACACCTCCTAATACCGCGGTATGTCGGTGATGTGGTTGTTGTTGCAGCCCTAGCAGTTAGTGCATCAATTCAGAATCAGACATTGAAAATATCTAATGCACAGAATATTTTGTCCACCTTCGAGTGAATGTTTCAATGTTCTGGTTATCCACGTGCTCCTCCTAACTAAAATGACCAGGACACATGGGTCTATAAGAGTATATGTTGAGTTCTTCGGTTGATTATAGCACAAGTATGTGACTATTTGGTGATCAGGGAAGATCCTTATCAGATCTGCCTAAAAGAGAAGCTTAATGTCTGGGAATGTTCAGTGGATGGTATGCTTGGTCTGACTGTATGCACGTTGTCCAAATTGCAGAACTCCATGATGATATTAAGTTGAAAATTTGAGCCCAGCTATTATGTATGTAACATTTTTGATTAGGGGTGAAACGATATAGTTTTTCCAAGGCCAGTAAGCATACCAAGTATCAGTAATCAAGGAGGGCAGTAATCAATATTTGGCGCCAAATCCAGTAAATACAAACATTTTACTGTCAGAATTTACATGTTGAGTCACACAAACTCCCAACACAAAGCTTTCTTTAAATGAAACTATGTTGAATGAAATGCGTTTGAATGTTACATTTAAAAAGAAATCAAGTGTATCGATCCCCTGGAAGCCACAGCAGCGAGCTTCAGCCAGAAACAATGGTGCGAGTGGGGAATGGTTGCATATATGTGAGTTGGGCATTACATTACCAAGTGAGGTCTGTAACTTTAGTATACTACTTTTGTTAAATGTTGAATGAGCTCTGCAACTCTAGCATGCTCTACTTGCATTTCCGTTCGGTGAAGGAGATGCGTCTCGGAGCTTTTGTTTCCCTCATCTGCCACTCTTGCTGAGAATAGTGTTGATTGGATATTTACTCCTCATTGTGAATGTTGAGCCAGACTACAAAATTGTACCTTTCAGAGAGTGGTGGCTGCATCATAGGAGCCCATGCATCACATAGAAAGGGACCTTTTTTTCTCAATCAGCAGTACTATCATTTGAAATGATGATTGCAAAAATGGCAAATATTTGCTTTTGATTATCAGCCAGAATAGTATTCTCTATGTTCAGTGTAAGCTTGCTGCGTGTGTGTTTGCCATATGTTGCCCATCTGATATTCTTGCACACAGACATATTCAAAGTTGAGACAATAACCTGTTTCTTTCATCAACAGAAATAGTCGAGAATGTGAAGCTGATACATAAACCAGTATCTTTGCAACCGAGAGGACTCATCAACAAGGGAAACTGGTGCTATATCAATGCTGTATCCTTCGCAAGCCCCAAATGTATATAATGTGTTCAGATACTGTGTTGTATTTGTTGTGTTCGTTTCTCTGTCCTTAACTCTGACTTCAGACCCTGCAGGCCCTGATTGCTTGCCCCCCCATGTATCACCTCATGAAGTCCATTCCCGTGTTCAGTGAAGCCCAGAGACCCTGCACCTCCACACCCATGTTGGATAATTTGTGAGTACATTATGACCAAGGCTTGAAGTGAATGATACAATCTTGCATTCAGTGATTATTCTCAGTTGTTGAAATTTTAATTAATAATAACTTAGTAAGAAATAATGGGATTTTTTTGCTCTCACGGTAAGCCCAAAAGGCAAAATACTGAATTGCTTTAGTGACTGTGTACCTTTGTCTTAATGTGTGAATTGTCTCCATGCCGTGCTTACTGTTGTGCTCTTGCTCTTCATACCCCAGTGTGAGGCTTGTGAATGAGTTTAACAATATGCCTGTACCATCCAAGCCCAAACAGCAAGGTAAGCATTTGTATCACTTATCAGAACCCATTGGCTCTGCCATTAAAGTTGTGTTATCCAGTTAAGTTGTAATGAGCATCTTTGTGTGTTACAGCTGCTGGAGAGAAAAAAGACATAAGACCAGGCGTTCCTTTTGAACCTACGTATATCTACAGACTTCTTACTCTCATCAAATCTAGCCTTTCTGAAAAGGTGAGCTATTTTACTGCTCGCTCATGTTTGACCTCCCCCAACACATTACAATGAAAATCTGAGTTAAAGTACAAGACAAACGTCTTGCTAAGTACTTTTTCTTTTCCTTGCAAATTTAGCAATACACGCTTCCCGAATAAACTGGAATGCTAGTTTATATTGCTAGTTTAAATTTCACGTGCCTTTGTCAGTAAATTGCACAAACTGAATGTCTTGTTCCAACACTGTCTGTACTTTTATGCTTATACACCCACGTACAGGGCAGAGGTATACACCTATGCTGAGTCAGTCCCCATTTACCAAAGAATATGAGGCCCTGAGCCATAGCATTCTTCAGATCATTGTAATCCTGTTCACTAGACACAGACACTGTATCAGCTGCTGCACAGAACCTGTGTGCTGAGTCACCGGTGTTGCGGTAAGCCGCAGGCAGACTCTCGGCATCTTGGTCTAATTAAAGCACCGATGCTTCTCTCTCAGGGTCGACAGGAGGATGCGGAGGAGTACCTCGGCTTTACCTTGAATGGGCTGCATGAGGAGATGCTGGCACTGAAAAAACTGATCTCTCCGCAGGAAGAGAGTAAGCACTCTGATTTGGTATTTTGTGGAACACTGAATTTCAATCAGAATACATTTCCTTGACCCCTTCACTTCAAACCGGTTTTCCTGTCACCCCTCATTGGTTGAGAAGTATTCAGCATCACTTTAGTTTACAGCTGCTGCGTTTCTCAAATAAAGTTTCAGGACATTGTAGATTTCCTTTATTGTCTGGCATTAGAGTGACAGTCTTATGTTTCCGAGCAGAAACACCCACACCCAATGGGCCTGATTCCCACCAGGGAGTGGACCAGGACTCTGCAGAGAAAGAAGAGGAAGGCAGTGAGGATGAATGGGAGCAGGTCGGCCCAAGAAACAAGACCTCCATCACCCGCCAGGCAGACTTCATTCGTACTCACATCACCGACATATTTGGAGGGCACATCAGGTAGACTGTACATAGATCTCCATCCTTAAATTAGAGAATAGCTCTCACACACTGCTGCCATATACCACCCATTTTCATTATTTTAATTTAAACAGTTTAACATTTATTTCTAATGGCCTGTTCACTTGTTATTTGCAACTTCAAGAGACAGGCGTTTCTTTTAAGTGGGAGCATTAACATTACCTGTCAATCCTTTCTCACTGCTGGGATAAAGTTGGTTTGCACTATCAATGTGTGAAATTCGAACAGGACATGAACAGGAATTAATAAGAATTTTGTAGTCTCTTTGAATTATCACGGTCTTATGACGGGGTAAAGACATTCTTGCTGAGCTGGTATTGTGAGTGGTTTTCCTAACACATTCACATTGCTTGTGCACCTGATCTTCTGGCAGATAAAACCCCATGTGAATGGTTAGTTTCTTTTCTTTTCTCTGAGCTTATTTTTCTTCAACTGAGCAACAGAACTGTGGCACCAGGAGCAGGCTTGCCCCTCTTTTCCTTGGCTCATTCTCTCGTGCTTGGTGTAAGAGCTGGGAGAGCGTGATGCCATCATCTTTTTAACCCGACGTCCCAGGTTAACCTGAGGGCAGCCTCACTCCAAGCTCAGCGGCTGTAGCCATCACAAACAGCTCTGCATGCCGCTGTCTCTGAGGTTCCCCTCTGCAGAATAACAGCTATTATGGCTCCGTAGTGTTGCCTTGCTGCCCTGGCAGGCATGAGGGCAAAAATGCGAACACTGTGAGGGAGTAAACCCAAAACTGGCATTTATTGTGCTCCTGTGTTTGACCTGTTCATGACCTAATGAAGAAACAGATTGTCTAATTGGTTTATAATTAGAATGTTAAGAATGTGAAATGCAAGACTTTTAAGAAATTTCAGTTGCGTAGGTTCTCTTTGCTGTCTTCTTGAGGGTTAGATGTTGGTGTGGAAATGATTTGGACGTCAAAGTGACTTTGATACGGTCCCTGCTGTGTTGTTAATGGGATCTTGCATTTTGTTGTAGATCTGTGGTGTACCAGCAAAGTTCAAAGGAGTCGGCCACGTTGCAGCCGTTCTTCACCTTGCAGCTGGACATTCAGTCTGAGAAGATCCGTACCGTCCAGGAGGCTCTGGAGACACTGGTGGCACGAGAATCTGTTCAAGGCTATACCACTAAAACCAAGCAGGAGGTGGGTGCACTGTTACAGTTGCTCACTCCATACTTCATGGGACTACATGTGTCATGCATGGCTTTAATAGTCTGACTAAACTTGTAGTTCATAGTAATAATAGTATCTTACTTGATCTGTAAAAATATTGAATTTCAGTGTTTTGAATGGTCGATTCCTTTGTTGACTCAAAATCAATAAAGGAAATGTTTTGACGAACAGCTAAAATGTTTCATTGCCAGTGGCTGAATGGTTATGATGGTTAGCAGACTCTTTGCCCATGGTCTGTTTTTACTTAGGTACCTTGGTCATTGTCTAGAATGGCAGTGGCATAACAGTTGTTTGTTGAATGGCTGTGTGTGTCCTAGCATTGCTAGAAGATCCTGCCTGTAAGCAATTGCTTTGTAAAGTCAAATCTGTCTCTGCCGCTCTCTGTCTCTCTACCCATCTCTCTCTCTCTAGATTGAGATCAGCAGGAGAGTCACTCTAGAGGAGCTTCCTCCTGTGCTTGTGCTTCACCTCAAGAGATTTGTATTTGAAAAGACCGGCGGCTGTCAGAAGCTGGTCAAGAATATTGATTACCCTGTTGACTTGGAAATCAGTAAAGGTATGTTTGATTCTTTGAATCTGTTCTTCTGTCCCAGACTTCAGAATCTCTGGTTAATATGAAGTCCTATATTCTGTGTTCCTTTGCTCTATGAGATTGTTCATCCGAAGAACATTATCTCACTGTCTACCTGCTGACAGGAGATTTGTACACTACCCACTGTACAATATATGGGGGATAGCTGACGGACCCCTTTTCAGGACCTTTAGCTTGTACTGTTGTGCGTCTTTGCCGTTTAAGTTAGGAAAGATCTTTACATGGTAAATCAATGTGTGCTCCATTCGATAGATTGGTGATACATAGATGTATAACCAGATGAATAACCAAAACCGATTAGAGTTTTTGTTTTTAGTACTAGAGTTGAAAAAAAAACTGCTCCAACAAGTGTCCATGCCCTTCTTTAAAATCAGGCCAGTTCTTAGTTCTCAGTTAAATCACAGTCCACGTCACATTAGTCTACAACAGCTAGCAGGCTGTCTGTGTTCAAATCAGTTATTTTTAAGCATATTTACTGCCCCCCATCTCAACCACCAGCCTTTCACCCTTTGAAAACCAGTGCATTTTCTTTTGTCGTGCCAAATGGGTTCCTACCGTTCTCTGGGGGAAATGAGTGCTTCTGAAGATGATGCATGTTGTCAGGATGGAAGCCTGTGTCGGATTTGTTTGGTTCTCTTCAGAGAAACTGATCCCCCACAAAAAAAAAGAAAAAAAAAAAAAACAACACAAAACAGTGCTGACCAAACTAAACAACAGACCTAAAAGACAGCTGTGTAAGGCCTCTCCATTGTAAACTGATTCCTGTCTGTTTGGTTTCCTGCTGTTAAATGTAGGCTACATCTTATTTTGGTTAGAAATTGAGAAGGGGGTAGGAATAGAAAACGGTTGCCAGCACCCACACGGCCCTTAGTGAAACGTGTAATCTGTGTTCATATTTCTAATTGCTAAACATTTTTTTGAGTATTTTTGTTCTTCTGACCAAATGATTTTTTTTTTTTCAAGTTTGTGGGATGATGCTTTTAAACACTTTGGATTTGTCTAGGCGCACTCCTCATATTTCTTTGTCTTTTTTTCTTTTTTTTCAGATCTCCTCTCACCAGGAGTTAGGAGCAAAATCTCCAAAGTCCAAAGAACCTACAGGCTCTTCGCAGGTATGTTCTCTGTAAGACACACACACACACACACACACACACACACACACAGGGTTATACCTAAAGTATCTTCTCTTAAGAAGAGTATCCACTGAAAAAAAGTGTTGAGCGTATGGCCTTAACACCATACTTCGTAGCCTTTCTTTGTGAATATGAAGTATTGTAGATAAGGAAAACGTCTTTGAAGGCACAAGGATCTTCATTGGTTTGAAAATGAAGTGTAACCTTTAAATTTAAAAACAGCGATGTGGCATCACCTAATTAAATATTTTGTGATCCATTCTCACGGCCTACAGTTGTGTTGTGCAATGTACAACAGAAGTTGGTCTCCAGTACCAGCTATGGTGCTCTCACCTCTTTGCTATCCTGAAGTGTTCCTTTAAGCAAGTCCCTTCCTCACCTCTCCGCCCTCTGTTGCTTTTTCCGCACTTTTTATTTCCAGTGGCTCTCTCTGCCCCACACACGGCTCACTGATCTGTTCAAACAGACACAGAGTCCCCCTGGGTAGATGGGTTCCTATTCATCCACTTCTAGTTCAGGAGTAAATTGCTTTCGTTGGTTTATTTTCCTTTTGGAGGGGAAAAAGTCAAACTGCTTGTCAAAAAGTTGTCTATACAGTAACCCTTAGCAACAGTTCCTATACCAATGTCTCAAATTTCCCCAAAGAAGGGAAGGGTAATGAAAAGATTTTTTGTATTTATTCTTTCATTGACTGTGATATGATTCACAATAAAACCACGTACCATATTGAGTAGAACTGCGCTATTTTTGGAGGCTTAACCATTTCAATTCTTTTTAGTAAAATGGAAAGAATTGCATGCTCATACAATCAAGCGTTTGGAAGTTTGATTTCAAAAGTGTTTACGGACCTACTTTTGTCGCCAAGACTAGTCTTCCGAGCTCTCACTGCGCTGCTAGTGAAGTCATTTTTTGGCATCAGGGAGTTTGTGGTTTCCCTTAAACGTGACACAACGTGATTTTTCGGTCTTCAAAATTAGTTAGGTCAACAGTCAAGTCCTGATTTTATTCATACACTGATTTATTATGGAGAGGCAAAGTCTTTCTTTGGCAAATTATTACATACAAGTACCTGCCAAAAAAAGGAAGTGCCAGAAGATTGGTCTAAATAGTGTATTTGACCTATTAAGCCAGCAGCTGTTAGAGCAGCCTCAGTTTGCCTTGACATAGATTCAGATGTCTGGAGCTCTGTCAGAGGGATGTGACACCATTGTTCCACAAGAAATTCCGTCATCTGGGGTATTTTGTTGATGGTGGAGGAAAACACCGTCTCAGGCCCAACTCAGAATCAGCCTTAAATATTCAGCTGGGATCAGATCTGGTGACTGAGACAGAAAGAGCATGTGGTTTGCTTTGTTTTTATGGTTAGCAAGTATCATTGGTGGCTCCTGCCATCCTGAAAGAGATCATTCCTGTTAGAACAGGACATTTCAGTTCATCTTGACCTTTGAGGGGACCTAAACCAAGGCTGAAAAAATATACTCCACCCCAGTACTGAGCCATCACAACCCTTCATCATCTGAAACAAGCACTCAGACCAGTGGGTTTCTTTTGGCTTGTGCCAAGTCTGAATTTGCCCAAGCAGTGTGAAGAATTCATATGAACGAATGACCTTTTTCCCCACTGCTTGGTAGACCACTGTCTGTGTTTCTCCACACTACTTCACTCGCAAGTGTGCATTTTCACTTTTTATGTGTCACATGTAGACCGTCCACAGCATTCTTCTCTGAAGCTCTTGTTTGAATGTTTCCCGATGAAACATCCTGCTCAGGCCTTAGACAATTATTTGTGGGAAGCTGACTGAGAGGTTGAAAACCCCTGCCTGACGCTTCCATGCTAAAAATCACCTTAGCCAGTACTCCATGTGAAATTTATGCTAACCGAGCAGTGTTGATTGCCTAAAGCTTCTGGTGCGTTCCATTTGAACTCGGAAGTCGGAATTTCGGAGTTCCCAGTCTGAAATTTCAGCAGGAATACCCCCCTGAAGTCGGATTTCCAACTAAGAAAGTTGGAGGAACCTCACCAACCCCAACTTCAAAATTCAAGATGGCTGCCCCCAGTATTGAAGTAGTGAAAGCTGTAGTAGTTTACTGTTTATTGGCACTTCTGTCTTAGTTGTCTCATTGAATCAGTCGGACACAGAGAGTACAACCGTGGACATGTTGCTACGGCGTTTGTGTGTGCAAAATACCACTTAATGTGTTATCAACTGGTATTGCTAACAACAGCTAACCTGGCTAAAACGGTTTTCCGACTTGTTGTCTGGGAATGCAGTCAACTCGGGTGTGACGTCATTCCCAGCTCCAAGTTCTGACTTCCGAGGCAAATGGAACGCGCCATTCTACCAAACTGTCCCAACAAGCACCTCTGTATGAATTTTCTCAGATCACTACTTCTAGCTTCCAGCCAATATAATGGGAGACAACACCATCCCTGCATTTTAATACCTGATCCTTAGCCCACAAGGAAAGTTAATTGCCAAAATGTTAAGAAACAGATGTTAAGATACCACACTACTGTACTTTGTATTCACCATTTATGACTTCTGTGTGATTAATTAAATAGTTAATTTAGTAGTTCTTGCCAATGAAATATTACAGGTCCTACTGACCAAGTGAAAATTAAGTTCGCTTGCATATTTAAGTTACTTGTAGGTCACTGGGTACACTGTTGTGCACCATACAGAAGACTGCTGCTTTGTTACTGCCCATTAACATTAGGGTATTTCTCTTCATAATTTGACGTTACGGATGCATATCCACTGTTACTGTTACATATCCAATTAGCATCTACAAGTGTTAAAGCTTAAAATGGGAGCTAAAAAGGAAAGAAAGGGTTTTCCCACTTCTGCAGTACTCATCTCTAAAATGAAGGGTAGTTGTTCCACAAATCTGCATAAAACTTGGCGTATGTGGCTGGGCATTATTAGTCATATTTCTCCAAAAAGAAAATGAGATTATTTCTATGCTTACTCTTCCATAATGCTTCCTTTGTTTCTATTCTTGCAGTTGTTTATCACCATGGGAACAGCGCCACAGGTGGCCATTACACTACGGATGTCTTCCACATTGGTCTAAACGGCTGGCTGCGCATTGATGACCAGGCCGTCAAAGTCATCAATCAGTACCAGGTGGTGAAGCAGACTGCAGAGCGCACTGCCTACCTGCTGTACTACCGTCGCGTCGACCTGCTGTAGAAGCCACAAGCACTCTTATACAAACACACACACACACATATATGTACACATACACACACACACACACACACACCCTTGCATACGCAAAAACAAACATACAGGCATTTCAACAAGAACACTGCCCAAGGTTTTCTCTTGCAAGATTCTCCTCTTCCTCCCTAGTCCCAGCTTTTCCAGAAAGCCAGCTTTTCCAGCAACACTTTTTTCCTTTGATCTTTTTTGAAAGAAAAAAAAAAAGACACCTTAAGTATCTAAAGACTTCCCTGAGATGGTTTACTCCTCCGTGTGCAGTCCTGCTGGGCTTTAAAAATTTCTGAGGGGAAAGACTGTTGCACTGGAGAAGGGTACCAGACAGTATGGACCTGAAACACTTCTTAGCCCACAGCCTCATCTAGACTGGGAACTGTAGGTTCATTCACAGTAAGAACTCAACCAGTTGGGGCTGTTATTGACTGCTGGAGAGAAGTCATTTTTCTTTTTCTTTTTCTTTTTTTTTTTTCCTTTTTCTTTTTTGTTTTTTTTTTCTTTTTTGTTTTGTTTTGTCTAATTCACTTTTTTAATGGCATAGAAAAAAAAAATCTGCATTTGCCTTTTAGCAAGGGGAGTTGTCAGCCTAATTACTTGCAGCGTAATGAAAGCCTGTTGAAATTTCGACTTAGAGCATAAAAAAAAAGTCCCTACACCAGCAAACTATGAAAGATTGTGTGTAGAACTCAATGTACCTTGTTTCTCAACTCCTGAAGCAAGACACTCTTCACAGCCAGCACCTCTTTCTCCTCCCTGTTCCTCAAAATCCTGATGCTATTTGAATCTAGCTAACACTTGAGACTCCAGTACACACAGAAGGCAGGAGAAGAGGTACAGCTGTGGGTGGAAACACAATGGCTTTTTCCTTTGAGAGGACCTCACTGTGGTTTCTGGGTGTAGAGTTAGAATGATTGTCTAACAATTTAATGCGCTATAGGATATAAACGGTAAATAAAGAAAAGCTTCTGTGCACGTGAAATATAAAATTGATCAGTAAAATATAAATGTGCGAAATGCACATTTTTTTTTCAAATCTTGAAAAAAATTTAATGTATTAAAAAAAAAGAAAAGAAAAAAAAGGATTCTGCATTTGGGTTATGGTCACCTTGTTTGGCTACCTGTGGGGGGGAGGGGGTGCTTGTTCTTAGGCATTCTGTCTATTTACTCACAAACACAGACACATACACACAAAAGCACGCTGGAGTGATGCCAATGAAGACAATTCCATTCACACCATTAGCCCATCTTTAGTTTATATCTTTCTTCTTTCTTTTTCTCCATCTGTCTCTCTATTTTATCCTTGTATAAGATGAAAAGGGTACCAGTTTTCTGCTGGCTGCCTTTAATGTTAGTAGAGTACAAGGAGCTCTACCACTCTTTCCTCGACATGTGAAGAGGGAGCCGCCTTAGAACGGGTACACGACGTAGTCTCATCCAGACCTCTCCCGTCGACCTAGTCTGTGCAGTCTGTAATCTGCACTGTACATGTAAAAGGTCTGCTGTGTGTCCTGAGCATGTTCCCTTTGTTTTAATGGCTTAGGTTCACATTCTGTTTTATTCATTGTGTTGTGAAGAAATGGGATTTCACCTCTGCTTGGCTACTTCAAAAGAATCTCAATGATAAATGCGCACAAAAGGAATCATGTTGGAATTTTTGTTTCTGAATCCTTTTCAGCTGAAATAATCATCAGTGTCTTTAATCATTGGTTGTATTGATTTGACTTCTGAGTTCTGATTGGTTTGTTAATTTTGCGTTTGTTCCCATGACCTTGCCCATCATTTCTCATCTGAATTGGTATTTGAAAAGAAATTATTCAAGGTTAAGCACAACAGTGAATAAAAGTGTGCAAGTTCTGTGCTTGTTCATTTTTGTTTTTTAAATTTTCAACCTTTTACTGAGCTTATTTTGATTTGGGTTTCATGACAAAATAGAGTATTTTAGCACCAGAAAACAACAAATCAGACTTCTCAGATTATACTTTCAATGCATTTTTTTCAACCTATGACTTGTCGGTTTCTGTTTTTTGATGTAGTCACACTAATGCATGTACTTCCTTTAGCAGCATTGGTTGCTTAGATATCTGAAAAACAGAAACATGGCACACACACACTTGGCGATTGCTTAAAGTGAGGTACATAAACTTCCCTGAACCTGTCCTTTTTGAAGGGGCCCTCCACACTCTGTTGTTAACCACAGGACTCAGTATTCCCACACAAGAACAGCACACATTTCAGGCCTGTGTGAAAGAGCTTATGTTATCCTCCTGCACCCTCAGTCCAATATTGGCACTTTCTGTCAGAGATAAATTTAAGTACTTCATGTCTTTTTCTTTATTTACGGTAAAAAAAGATTTTCCTTTTACTCATTTATATTGACTTGTTGACCAGAGATTATCTTCAGAGACCCTCTGTCTGCTCCAAGATCTTCAATTTGATTGTCATAGCGAAGACACTTTTCCCCCAATGAAACCAAAGGTTACAGAACATGTATATGGATATATGTATACACTCTGATGCTGTTGCTTCATGATAGTGTGAACATGTGAAGAAAAGAATTCCTCAACCTATTATGTCCCTGTTAAGCCACTTCCAAATCACCTTTAACCTATGACTTCAGGTGTAGTTTATGATTCATTCTTAAATTCATTTAAGAAAGCAAATATCCTCTTTAAATGTTTGCTGAAATGTGCTGATGACAACACGGTGATATCTTATGCATCCATTGTATAGATGTTGCTTTATTTGATTTTTTTTTTCTTGAATAATTAAAATGAAGATTTTGAACCATGCACAGAAAGCTTATGGAAGGCTTTGTGTTGTACCCGTTCAACCTTCAGATTTGTTTTTTTCTTTCTTTCCAGTATAATGGTCAGGAAATACCCTGGCATATAGCTTCAATAATGTCATGCTGTTCAGATTGTGCTTCCTAACACCTTTGTCTTCAGAAAGCTTGACGTGTTGGGAATTCAACCTAAACTACAAACTGTATGCGGTCTCTCATCCTTGGCCTTCAGCGTTCTACTTTTTTGTCAGTTGTTCAAATAAAGATGAAAAAAAAAGTGGAAAATGTGTTTTTTTTTTTTTTTTTTTCCCTCAAATGAAATATAGTAAGGGAACTGTACTCAGCCTCTCAAAAAGAGGCTTATTTGAACACCTTAGGTTCTTCCACTCCTCTTGGGTCCTCCCAGAGGAGTGTGTACCGTATCCAAAAAGAAACTTGAAATAAGTCAAAAAGATCCTTACTATCCATATTAGTCTATATTGTAGTCAAACCCCAAAATATCAGACGCCTGAGATCTTGTTTTAACATGTTTGTTAAAACTCAACTTGTTCAGTTTGTAATTATGAGGTTGACCTGCCTCAATGTTTGCTTAAAGGAGGCCTACCCATCATCTGAGAGGGTACTGGAGACAGATTTTCCCCTGCTGGTTCTCCTCCAAGCACAGAGGTGCGGTTTGGACTCACCTCCCTAATATGTAATTAAGCATGGTGTTTAACTTGTTAATGTCACAATGTTGCTAAAGATCCTCTGTTTACACACCCACAGTGTATAAGGAGAAACTTTGCATGGACCACCTAGTGGAAGTGCATCCTTCAGCTCCTCTCAGAGCTTTACGAAAGAGTGCCTGTTTCCTTCCTGGCTTTTGTAACATTAAGTGGTTTTAATAGCGAGAACCTCTTTCATAATGAGTCATTTCTTAAGGTGATGTTCTTCTGTGGAACCTGCCAGAGAAGTAGTACACAAGCTCTTCCACGTGAAAGCAAGCTAAATGTATCAACAGTGCCTTCGCAGAGCTCATGAAAAAACAAAAAAGTGCTTTGTGAGTGTAAGTATAATCACACTGAATGAAAAAGATTTTTTTTTATTTGGCTGCTGTTCCCAAACTCACATTTGTATGTAATGCTGTGTAGATTCTCAATCAGGTTTTTTGTTTTAAAAGAGAGCGGATTCTTAGACCAGTTTTGACAGGGTGGATTTATTAGGATGAGTGTTTGCGATGGTGAAAATCACTTTTAGGTAATGACCCTTTCAGTTATGCAGTGAATTAAACCTACAGGACTTTGTGCATACCATATTTTTTGCCAGACTCAAGTGGAATGCAATGATAGATGTAAATGTCATGTATAACTACCCCTAGCCTAAATTGTTGCTGAGGATAGAAGAAAGTATAAATTCTACAACAATACTTTGTCTTGGTTAAAGCCATTCTATCCTATAATTTGGGTTTTGTCTGACATGGAGCAGTTGTTCTTTCCTCATCGACCCTTGGCACTGGTTCTCGACTCGCCTCAGACAAACAAACTCCAGGCATGGAGACTGGAATCCCAAACATGTGCTCAGCATTCGGAACAGTCAAGGCTGCCTGTCTCCCAATGCCCTACAGTATCCCATAGGACTCGCTTTTTATTTCATCAGCGATTCTTTCACATGCACACTCTATGCGAAGCCTGCGTCCTTCCAAAGCCATGCGTTCCCTCTTCTGCCCAGTTGAATATCAGCCTCCTCCACCTCAGTTCCCCCTTTTTCCAGTCACAGACCCTCTCTCCATTTGACCCCAGACAAATTGATCTGCACCTCCAGTTGTCTACTGAGCCGTACAAACTGTGGCTCCTTTCCCATCTCTCAATACATCCTGTAAGGGCCTCTACATTCACTCGCTTAGGGAAACAAACTATGGGTCTGTAGCAGCACCCTGAGGATCTCTCAAGCCTTTTCCAAATAAACGGCATGGGCTGATCGTAAGGGGGGAGGGGGGGACAAGGCTAATGGTGAGGTAAGTGCTAACTCTCCTCTCTGCTCCTCTCCGCTGCTCACCATCTGGACAAGGCCTCCACTCAATCAGTGTTACAGTTGGCATCCTGTGACCTGAGCCTGAGGAAATCCTGAACATTACAATCAGACTTTCTACTGATTACATAATGGAGGGTAACTCCAGACAAGGCCAAAGATGAACGTTTGAGGTTTTTTTTGCTTCTTATTCTTTTTATGGTTTTACATTTGTGACAGTTGAGAGCATACCTTCGAAATTACATGAATATAAACCTAATCTGGTGCACTGCCAATGGACTGTATGTAATTTAATATACATTCTCTTCTACAGACCATGGAGCAGCACCCTCTAGTGGACAAATAACTACATTTCTCTAGGAAAGTGTCCTCGGCTGTTTCATTGTGCATGAGCTATATATAGTGTCACTGCCCATCTAAACTCATCCTATGAAAATTACCTATGGAGTATTTTGTATCCAATGAGATAATTCTACAGTACAGAATGCATAAAGGAACTACTATGTTTTGCATGTATGTGTTTGTTTCGTTCTTTCAAAAGATGAAACTTTAACTGTTTCTTAAAGTCCACCAGCTATGCTGTACTGATATTTCTGGTGTTGCTAATAGTTATGTTAGCACGGTTTAAGAGTGTGGTACATGTGTACAAAGGTAAACTTTGATCTTGATAAATGGTTCAAACACCAGAAACTCTTTAAAAGGCTGAATGGGGCCGGTGCCATCTGTGAGGTCCTGGGTACTCTGTTGACTCTCTCACAGCACACAAGCAGCTGAGGAACAGTGTATTGTATGTTTGAAGTGTTGGATTTTTACTGAGGGTTTCTCTGGAAATGTAAGGAAAGAAGACCTTTTCCATTGTATCTTGTATTCATTCAATAGAAGTCTTAGGAGTTTCTCTTGAGAACAGCAGTGAGCTATGGTAACAGTTATGTCTGGTCTTATTAGAACAGCACAGAAAATTCCTTCAAGGAATAAGAAAGTGATGTGCATATATAAGTCTAAAGGCTCCAGGCAAATGATTGCAGTCTTTGGTGAGGTGGACCTCTCTCATGTGTATATATGGGAGTAAGGGTAAAAACAAGAGTAGAGTTAGTTTTCAATGTATGAGAACAGTATTTTAAGGTGTCGTACCGAATGATGTGCTGTGACATTGTTGAAACCGTTACACTTTCATGCTGTGCAAATTGTTTTAAACAAATGTCTCATGAAATAGTGTATCACGAAACATTTTGAAAGGTAACTAAAGATTATGAATGCAGATGCAGATACATTAATAAATCTTTGGCATTCAGTGATTTGTAAATTGGAGTAAAATTCTGCAGAGCTTTGGGTTTGTCATTTGTGTTAAAATATCATAAATATTTGAGATTTGCAGCCGCTGGTATTAAGTCAAAGTAATTCTTAACATTTGTTGGTAAAATAGTTTGTAAACAACAACATAAAAGTCAAGTCAGTGCTGTGACAGCACACTAAGCTCTTTTTTCAGCACATGGTGTCTCAGGAACAATCCACGGCTGGCACTTAATGAGTGTGCATTGCTCCCAACCAAATGTCCTGCATTTTATGGTCTGTCTGATATTGAAATATGTGATACAGAGAACAAAGTACATCCAAAAGACACAATCCACTTTTAAAAAAGCCAATTTCTGATTGCTCGAGATCCTAGGTCGTTGCATGTCTGTGAGATGGCAAATTTATGACCCAGAGAAATAAATCACCTGAGGAGTGTCAGCAACACTCTGGCTTCTGGCCTGGGTTCTCCATTTGGATCGTTTTAGTAGACAATAAGCGGAGACATAATATATTTCTGTTAAGAATAGGAGATGAGGGCTATGATGCTAGCTGCAATCAAGCCTCCTAACTCGTGAACGAGCCGGAAAATACCTTTGGCAAGAGTGGTTTGACAGGGATAGGTTAATGGCTACAGGTCAATTCTACATAAAATGATTTGTCACAACAACAGATACATAATGAATGTAGAATATAATTTAAAAACTGCAAATTTGCTAAAAACAACCAATATTGACTGCTACAGAATAGCTGCATTCTGCTGCATTCTGTACTCTCTCTCTCTCTCTCTCTCTCTATACACACACACACACACACACACACACACATATATGTGTGTGTGTGTGTGTGTGTGTGTCTGTGTGTATATATACATGTATGTATGTATGTATGTATGTATGTATGTATGTGTGTGTGTGTGTGTGTGTGTGTGTGTGTGTGTGTGTATATAACCTATATATATATACAAATAGAGAAAGAGAGAGAGAGAGAGAGAGAGACAGACAGACAGACAGACAGACAGATAGATAGATAGAACTTCAGCCACCTGAACCTAGAACCTTCTACATCTCTTTACTCTTGTAATCGTTGCGTAAGCATAGTGTAATAAAACACGTATTCGTTCACCCACCCAAGTAGTGTGTGGTGCTTAATATGAACGTTAATAAACGTTGCATGTATCCCAGAGGTGGGACTGATGATGACGATTTGCGTTTTAATGCCGACATCGTTCGTCAGAGAACGTGGGACTTGCCAAGAACATAGCTTTCCTGCGAAGTGGGGGAGGGAATGGGATGGATGAGCCTTTTTTTTTGTCTCTCTCCTCTTTTCACCGGAGTTCTCTATAAAAGGCGGTGTATAGTTTGAGAGAAGCCAGTAAGAAGTAATCGAGCTGCATTGCTAACCACTGGGAGCGCTGCCAAGCGAGCGAAGAAGCCTTGTTTGACAAAAAGGGAAATATTTCAGAAAGCTAGAGAAGCACTCGCTGTGTGTTCTTCATATTAGAAGAAACTATTGGATAGACTCTGGACAAAAAAGAAATTTGGTAAAATCTGATATTTCATACTTGCATGCATCCTCAGTCACATGCATCCTCTGACCTCTTACATTTTTCTGCATTAATGTAATTTATTCATTCGGTTATAAGTGCATGAATTTTAGCTTTTTATTGGCGATTTTATTCATAAGATATCTGTCTTTTCATGAATACTTGGCCGTCAGCTCTTTTATGGCCGCCTGCCTGTCTTTAGCCACTGAAGTTCAACACAACATCCCTCGTTCTGTTTGAATACTGAGTTCAGATGATGTTGGTGTCCTGTATGCACTGTTAAAATTTCGGTCGACTTTACTGAGGGAGAACTTTGAAGGTAAGGAGGGAGAGAGGTCGGTTTTAATTATAGGCTAAATCTCCATGTAGCTCAGTATTCAGTGAAATATTAAGGGAATTTAATTTCAGGCTCACAGAGTTTTATTGAAACGTCCAGGAGAGGTGTGTTTCTTTACAGTCTTTATATGTATTGATCTTTGCTAACATTTTTTTTTAAAATTGTGAAATTTAAATGAACACAAATGTCTGGGTGGTGCGAGATACTATTAGGTTGATAGTCATGTGTGAAGGCATTTCATAGTGATCAAAACTTGTATTAAAGGAGTGTGTTAACCTGATAGCACTGTCTGTCACAGCAGTACAGAATTCAGGAGAGGGATGAGAAAGGCTCTGAACTGCACCTCAGTGTGGGCCGGTGTGAGAGGGGTGTGGTGACCTGGCCTCTGGCAGTGTGAGCTCTGTTACTGGAGCAGTGACAGTGTGTTGACACAGAGCGGGCGTCAGACCTCAGAACCTCTGGCAGAGAGAGAGAGTACTGATTTGGTGGTAGAGGGAGAGAGGGGGGCGAGGGGGAGTGCATGACAAGTGCGGCTCCATGCTGTCGGACTCTTTGCTGTTTGAGCAGTGTTGTTTGACCTTATAGTGCCAATGGGGCAGTGGCATTTGCAGGCAAACTTGGCATTGGTTCCATATGCTGGTAATGTTTGTCTGAAGGTGACACTGCATTTTAATTTAACTTGAATAAAATGCCTTCCATTCACATCTCTGTCCCTCCTCTAGCCCTCCTTTCTTCACCCTCTTTGTCTCTCTGTCTACTCTCGCTGCTCCTCTCATCTCTCCATCTCCTCTCTGTCTGTGTTGACCTGCCTTTAAAACATGTCAGCCCTGGAATGGTGGTGCTTTTGTTACTGACAAAGACAGAAATGACTGTGTTTTTCCAATCTTTGCTACAAACATGATTTTAACAAGATACTATTTTGTGTTTTGGGGAACACATAGACATTGTTGTTACATTCACTTAGATTAAAGAGGCTTTACAAAGATTTGGCTGAACTGAAGAGAATCAGATATAATTTAGTGCTTGGAGTGTGATGAACAGTGGCCTGAGCAGCAAACAAGAGCCAGGTCTTTTGATGTGGAACAATACCTCTGGGTTAATTGCACTCTAGTGACTGTGGCAGAGGAGAGGAAAACCTATCTTGCAGAAAGCAACTTTCATTAAAATGATTATTAATATTTCTGTTACCATGGAGGAGAGGGAAGGCTCTAACTGGTATTGATTCTCAAAGCTACGGTTTGGCTTTTGATTTATTATCTGTGGGCAACACAGACATAAAGTGTTGCACTATTAATGTTCTGCTTGTATTACTCTAAAATGCACTTTGCAGAGTTTAGATGAGGCTTGACTGGGTCTGACCAAACATATGTGTTTACATTTTTGTTTTTGTGTATTGAACACTGTGTGTAAGTGTGTATGTAAGTGTGTGTGTGTGTGCACTTCAGATGTCTTTCTGAGCATGTGCTGTGCTCTGAGTGCTGCTCTGTTGGCTCACAGTGTGTATGTGTGTTTTCTCGCTCAGATTGCGCATAGAGAGAGCAGTGCTGAAGAGAGAAGGAAACTCACATAAGGCTGCCCACTGTAGCCTTCCCACCAGTACCACAGAGAGACGCCCAAACTGAGCACACTGCTGACATGTCCACACTGATCACTCTCACCCTGCTGGTCCTCGCGGCCATGCCTGCAGCTGCCTTATTCCTGCCTGACTCTAAAGAGCTGCGTCAGCTGTTGAGCCGTTACCAGGATGAGATGGAGCACAACAGCACCACGGGCGCCGCAGCCGGGAGAGTCCGCAGAGCCATCCCCTGGGCAGACCGTGATGAGATCCTCAATCTACACAACAAGCTGAGGGGGGGCGTCTATCCCACTGCCTCTAATATGGAGTACATGGTGAGAACATGAATGCAATAATTCATGGAGAAAAAATTCTGGTGTCAAAATGTGTGCAGTGCATTATATTGCTGCACTAACAAAGCAAGGATGACTGAGCTGAACTGGATAAGTTGGAGTGTGAAATCTGACCCAGCTGAGATAGGCGTATTGATGATATAGTGACCACACATCTAGAGAACTGTAAAAAAGTTATGGCAAATTTTAAACAAAGCTCAACACTTAGTGTTGTAGTAATTGTTCTTTGTTCCAGATGCGGTCTGCTTTTTTACTGAAGCAGTAAATCTCTTTGATTCTTTATAGGCCTCTGTCAGGTGCTGAGGCTTGCTACATTTATGGGGAGAGACCTGTTGATTTTATTAGTGTTTTTCTCAAGCTCTGTTGTCGGTCTGGTGAGGTGCTGTTTTACGGGAGAGATAATTGCAGTAAGCTGAAGCTACCTGCAGAGACAAATAGACAGCGTGGCAGTGCCAAGTCACTGCGGTTAGACTTCCTGAGACGGCGGTATCACTGATGAATTTTCTCCTAAGGTGTGGTTACTGACTCTTTCTGGAAGATTTTAGTTAAGTTTTGACTCATGGACTGATAATGGTGGTAAGGAGAAAATCATCATTTGTGTCTTCCTTTATGGCATTTGTTCTGACATAGAAGACACAAGGAGGGGCTAATGAGTTTGCCAGAACAGTACAATGTGGTAAGTGTAATTGAAGAGTGAATTAATATAGTGAACCTGCTGAGTGAGCTGTGGCATTGGAGAGGTGTTGTCTCTGTGCCAGATTTATTGGAGCTGAGGGGCTGTGAGTCAGGGACATTACAACTAGATAAAAGAATGCACTGTTAAATGTGGTTTTATTGTTTGGAGGAGGAGACACCAGGAGGGGAATGAGGTCAATGTAATTTGGTGAGTATAGTACAGGTGACTGAGTTCCCCACAACTCCGTTCTCTGCCAGGACTCACTGAGACAAATATGGATTTCAGTGCGCTGCACGCGGCCCTGACTCAGCCACCACCTGAGTAGAGGGTGTGTGAGCGTCTGTACCGTGTAACCACCAAGCATCTGGAAATTTACTGAGAGTGAGTGAGGGGGTGCCCTGAACGCTCCTCCTTCATACTCCAGTCCTGCGTGAGTGTGTGCATGGAGAAGACAGGGTAGTGGACAGAAACCCCCCTTCCTCCGCCACAGGTGTAGAAAAAACAGAGGGAAATTTGTCTCATTGAAGCCTGATTGCTGTGGATTTACAGTGGAGAGCAGCCAGACTCTGATGCTTTTGCCTGTAGTCAATATTTTACTTGTATTAGGCACAATTCCAATTGTGAGTAGGGCATTTACAGAAAGAGGCTAGGCTTGCCAAATTAATCATTTGGAAAGAAAAATCTGCACACGCAGTCTAATTGCTCTGGTTTGCATTTTTAGGAGTCACGTGTGCTGTGCCTCTTTTTAGCAGTAGAATGTGAGTCTTGGAAGGAAGCGTGATTTAAGTCTGTGTGTGTGTGTGTGTGTGTGTGTGTGTGTGTGTGTCCTCAGGTATGGGACGATGAATTGGAACGTTCAGCCACTCACTGGGCAGAACAGTGTATATGGGACCATGGGCCTCAGGACCTGCTCATGTCAATTGGTCAGAACCTGGCAGTTCACTGGGGCAGGTAAGACCTCTCTCTCTCTCACACACACACACACACACACACACACACACACAAAGACACAGCCTCTTCAGTATTACTGGCCTCTTACCTGACTGCCTAACACTCCTCCCAGTGCATGTATAGGATGGTGGACAGTGAGTGTTTGCATAGTAAACACCACATACAATACATATTATGTAACTACTATGTGTTATATGTGAGGATGATAGTGGAGCACTGAGTGCCCCTGTCTTACACACTGGCTCTTTGTGAAAATCAGCAGAGGACCCACTTCTTTCTCTCTCTCTCTCTCTCTCTCTCTCTCTCTCTCTCTCTTCCTTCACCCCCCCTCTCCCACAGCAGGTGCCATTCCAGGAATCTGTTCTCATTCCCATAATCCTGCTCTTTTTCAGTGCCAGCCTAGAATCCTTTTTTTCTCCACCTTTCTGCACGTCAGCACTTTTGAGTGCTGTATAAAGTCATGCTTACAATGAAACTGGCTAATGGATTGGTTAGTGGGGCCAGGGAGAGTTGAGGTTTTGGAACCCCTACACTGGCTTGAGAACAGATGATGTAGCTGTGTTAGTGGTCAGTGCTGAACTCATCAGCAAAGAGTGGAGCAGGGAGAGCTGTCCAAAATTTAGTCAAAGGCTCCTGCATTGGTCCTCATACCCCTCTGACACTCACTGCTGCTAGGTTAGGTACCGGACTAGTGTACCTTGGTGCAGTTGCTGATGCCTCAATTGCTCTTGCAGGTACCGCTCTCCAGCCTATCACGTCCAGGCCTGGTATGATGAAGTGAAGGACTACACCTACCCTTATCCGCATGAGTGCAATCCCTGGTGCCCAGAGCGCTGTTCTGGACCAATGTGCACACATTACACACAGGTGAGTGAGAGAAGCAGGTCAGAACCAAAATCATGACCCACTTGATGTGCATATGTGTATTAGCCTGTCTTTCTCTTCAACAGCTGAATTTAATAGGTAGCATGTGTGACCTGCAAATGTCTTGAGGCAGATATAGAGATGCCTTAAAAACAACATGTGGGATGCAGGCGTGTCAGCTGGTGTTCATTAGCCTCGCAAAAAAACAGGGCAGCACAGTCTCCACTGAAGCATGTGCACACACGTCAAACATAAACACAAAAGCAGTTCAAAGAACTGTCTTCTATTACTCTTCTCTTCTGTCTCTGCTCTTTCTCCCTCTCTGTCACTCTGTCCAATGACTGTCTATCCTTAATTCCTAAGATTTAATGTCTTTGCTCTTGCCTGTCCTCTTTTTCTTTGCTCTTTCTTAATTTCTCTTTTGACATGAAGGAACAGATCACTTCAAAACACTAAAGGTCAAGTGTATATGAAGCATAGAAAGACCTGTACAAGAGAAAAAATACATATAGGCCTACACAGAGAACCGGCATCCTCTTCCATCAGACTTTACTTTATATCTGGGATGGGTTTGTGAAAACAGCCTGCTTTCCTCCAGTTGCACTCTGAAATCAGGGCATCTGGAAGCCGTTCCCAGACTTGTGGATCATTTTTGTATTTGACCTGGATTCCTTTGAAGATGCAGCAATGCAGGGGGAAAAAAAAGAGTGCACAACCTCCCTGCTCCTCTTTTTCCAGTGCAGAATGGGAATGTGGTTTAGGGGATATATATATATATTTTTTTGCCCTACAAGTCCTTCAGTGTCAAACATTTCCTCAGAGATCAAAAATGAGCCTTCGATTTAGTACTGTGGGATAAGCTGCAGCAGAGCGCAGTCAAGTGCCTTTGCTGAATCATTGTTGCATAGTTGACAGTGCCTGTGGCCTCTTTCTGGCCCCAGTGCAGGAAGTGAATTCCTGAGGGAGAGAGAAAGAGAGAGAGAGAAGAAATGCTCTTTCAGTCTCCTCTCTGTGTTACTGGATGTATACCTGCTGTATGGTTTCAGATTATGTGAGAGAAAAATCTGAGTAAGCACTTGCCATTCATGTGCTGTAATATGATCTGGCTCTGGGATTGAGCCTGTACTTGATGAACCTGGTTATGCCAGCAAACCCAGAGAGGGTCCAACCACAATTTTAGCTCAAGTGCCTGCATACAGGCATTGATTTATTTGTATGGACTATGTGGATCACGAAAATGATCACACAAGTTCATAGGAAGCAAATTTTGGTCACACTCGAGGGCCGTCTCCTTCCTCAGACTAGGGGAGAATGAAAGGGCAGTCTTTGCTTTTTACCCCCGTGGCCTCATCAATCTGTCTCCTCTGGCCCAGCATGGGAACCACTTCCTGCCACAAGTTCTGGGGGATCTCTAAAGAGTCAGAAAAGAGAGTTCAAGAGAAAGACAGAATACTGAGTAAATAAAGAAGCCATTCATGTTAATTCTTTCTCTCACTGTCTTGACAATTTCAGACCCTGTTTCAGTCTTGCTAACGCACATTACATGACTTAAAAGACTGGTCCTTCAATCTTTAGCGTAAAGATGCATATGACACATCCACAGGTTCTTATTTTAGATAGCCGTGATAGGTTTCTGTGGCGAACTGTTTAGAACACAGAAAAGGAGTCCACAAGGGAATGTGGGTTGTGGTTGGAATGTAATGGGATAATGGAAAGAGCTCTGTGTAATGAAGAGCATTATATGC
This sequence comes from Chanos chanos, assembly GCF_902362185.1. Lineage (NCBI taxonomy): Eukaryota > Metazoa > Chordata > Actinopteri > Gonorynchiformes > Chanidae > Chanos > Chanos chanos. The sequence continues at coordinate 19,222,626 of NC_044496.1, forward strand.
ATGATAAAACAAAGATCCTTTTTTTCTAGCTGGTCTGGGCCACCACCAATCGGGTTGGCTGTGCAGTCCACACCTGTCCAAGGATTAATGTATGGGGAGAAATTTGGGAAAACGCTGTCTACCTTGTCTGCAACTACTCACCAAAGTAAGAGAAAATCTCTTTCTTTCCTTTGAACTTTTGTGTGTGTTGCACAATAGCAAGCGTGTTCTTAGGAACTGACCTTTTTTCAAGGTGGAAATGTTTACTCTAATGTTATATTATGATTCATGTAGACCATAAAAAGTTCCATCTTTGGAAAAATGGAAAAATTATTAAGTTTTAGGAAAGGAATACATGGACAGAGTTGGCTCTCCTTTCCAGGCAACTCTAATGAGATAATTGCCAGGAAATATTTTGTTAACGTTTAAGGTTTTAAGCATCTGCTATGATGCCTAAAGAGCATTAAAATAATTGCTGGGCTGAGAGCTCTGTCACGTCCAGACATTGTGTAAATATTTCAAAGACATGCTGACCCTTGTGATCTTGCTCAGGGGAAACTGGATCGGAGAGGCCCCCTACCAGCATGGCCGGCCATGTTCTCAGTGCCCTCCAAGCTATGGAGGAGGCTGCAAGGAAAACCTCTGCTACAAGGGTAAGCAATGGTTTGAATCACGTTTACATTTCCAACTAATTTCTGATGTATCCTTCTGTCTGGCTCTTTACTTCCTTGGGAAAAAAATATTGTCCATGTATCTCAACTCCATCAGGAGATCCAAATCGCCACGAAACACCTGACATGAATGAAGTTGAGAAGCCTCATATACCAGTGCAATCTCGGCCAGCCACTGTTAAACCCAAACCAAAACCTAAACCTGCTGTGCCCAAGAAACCTTCCTCACCCAAAACACCAAGTAGCACCTTCCTTAGTGAGTATGGGGGAAGATGTTGGGGGGGGGGGGGGGGGGGGTTAACTTCAGTCAGATTTGTTTCATCAGTCTAAACGCATAAGCAACAAGCATGCTATTTTACTGCCTTTGTTGTCTTTTGATTCACAGCTCAAAATATCAAGTGTGAGACTAAAATGCGAGACAAGTGCAAAGGGGCAACCTGCAACAGGTCAGTCTCAGCTTATTTACAATGATCATAGACTCAAGATTTTGTATTTTTTACTAAATGGTAATCTGATTTCTCTTAGATTCAACTGCCCCGCCAACTGTCTGAACAAGAAGGGTAAAGTGTGGGGCACACTGTTTTATGATGTGGTAAGACAATCGTTTTAAGATTCTTACAAATCCTGATTTCACCTTATTTTTTGTAATCGTTTGAGGATCTACATTCTCCTGTTATTTCAGCAATCAAGTATTTGCCGTGCTGCTATACATTATGGAGTCATTGACAACAATGGCGGCCTGGTGGACACCACACGGAAAGACAAGCTTCCTTTCTTTGTCAAGGCAACTAAGAATGGAATTGAATCCTTCAGGTATGTTGCACCCCCCCCTCTTAACACACACAGAGACACACACTCACACACACACTCACACACAGTAATGCTTTAAATTTGATTTATGTCATGTTTTATTCATTTTCTTGCTTTATGCCTTTTCTTACTCTTGACAGTAAATATAAACCGGGGAATGCGTTCATTGTGGCAAAAGTGGAAAGTAAGTGTAAATTTTATCTGATGCGATTGTGTATGCATATTCATTTTTGATGTATGTGATACTTTTGTATGGATTAATTCTACATGACGACTCTCCTCTGTCTTTAACAGAACAATCAATAGACTGCTATACTACAGTTGCTGAGATTTGTCCATATAAGAAGCCATATTCCCATTGTCCAAGGTACTTCAGAATAATAACTTGCACAGCATACAGACAGGAGAATCATATTATGTATTATGTATTACATATTATGTAATCCAAAACTGTTTACCCTTAGAGCAGTTTGCTTGATTTACCATTTGCCTTAGCAATCTCATCAGTCTTCATTGTGCTATTTCCAAAACACCTATACACATACTGTGTCTTAATTACTCAAATTTGAGCCTTTAAAATATTTTAGTATTATTTTTTAGTTAATCATTTACCTTTGTATGACCCTCAGAGTACTCTGTCCAGCTAACTGCAAAAATGAACCTTCGTATTGGGCTCCAGTGATTGGAAGCAACATCTATACAGATGTAAGTACCTGCCTCTGTTTGAGTTGAGCCCGAATGGCTGAGGGATGAGTTATGAGGAAATGGATGAATGTGGTCTAGCACTGTTGAGAGCTAAAGTAACCGTGAAGTTTGTGTGGTAGAAAGTGCTGTTAAAGATTACTGAGAGGACATTGTGAAGAAAGAAGAGAAGGTAGACTTCTTTTTTGCCCATGATCTCTGTCCCAGAACTCTTACAGACCACAGGGCTGGATCTGGTTACTGCCCTTGCTGACTTTTTCACCATGTAGTTAAGGTTGGAACTGAAATAGGTAGTGAGCTAATCACCAACTGAAGAGCAGGGAAATGCCACTCACTCTCAGTTCCCTGAAAGGCAGGGAAACACCCTGGACAGGTCACCAGTCCCTCGCAGACTCTCAATTCAATTCAATTCAATTCAATTCAATTCAATTCAATTCAATTCAATTCAATTCATTCATTCATTCATTCATTTTCTAAGCCGTAAATGCTGATTAGGGTCGTGGAGGGTGCTGGAGCCTACCCTCAACGCTCACTGGGCGAAAGGCGGGGAAACACCCTGGACAGGTCACCATCGCACGGCAGTCAATTCAATTCAATTCAATTCAGTTCAGTTCAGTTCAGTTCAGTTCAGTTCAATTCAGTTCAATTCAATTTAATTCAATTCAATTCAGTTCAATTCAATTCAGTTCAATTCAATTCAATTCAATTCGGTTTGGTTCATTTTGGTTCAGTTTAGTTCAGTTCAATTCAATTCAATTCATTTCAATGCAATACACTGCCCAATCACACCAATCCAATTAATTTCTCAAATCTCAAAAATGCCATCCCAGTTCTATAACCTGGTAAGATATCGCTATTTTCATGCAAAAACTCCAAGCATATAGATATGGAAATGCCTGTAAACTGGCCTGGATGCTGAGTGGTCACATTAAGAGTTCCTGTCCTCAGACAAACTTACTGCCCTTTAGTTGTCTCCAACAGCATTCCAGAGTAAAAGCTGAACTCTTGTCCAACTGGCCACTGATCAGAACGCTCTGAAGAGTTCATTAATTACCTTTGTCCTGCAGCCTGACCCTAGCACCCACTGTAAACAAAAGCGAAGGGACAATTACTGAATTAGTTTGAAAAGTATACAAAACAAGCAGATAAACTTTATGTTTTAATAATCAGTCAGAGGTCAGCAGGGGGAGGCTAAGCACACTTCAGCCTTGTTACAGCTAAGCTGATGCATAAGTGAGGGCCTCTAAGCTGCTGATAAGGGCTGTGAGCTTGATGCACACTGAAGCCAGACTTTCAGACATGTCACTGGCCAGGCGTCTAGCCTGCAGGAAGTCTTTACTGGTCTCAGCTGTGAATGTGCCATACCCATTTATAGTCCTGCAAGTGATGTCATTTGTCTGGGCTATCCCTAGCTGAAGTTATGCATTTTCCTCTGACCTCACTGAATTATATGTGCATTTCAAACTGCAGTGGAGTTAAATATTTGTGTCATTTCATATTGTCACATTACACTAAAAGGACAGAGTGTCTCATTTGGGTAGAATACGCCCAATGCATCTTTGTGTGTAACAGTTTGAATGGTAACGAAGAAGACATCCTGCTATGCATGTGTGTTCACATAACATTTTTCAGGGTACAAGATATAGCGATTAATGTCTAAAAGATTCAAGGAGAGTGAGTTTGTACCTAAAGAAGCTTCTTTGTTCTCCCTTGTCCAGAACTCTAGTATCTGCCGGGCAGCCATCCATGCCGGGGTGATCAAAGCCAGTGGTGGCTATGTGGATGTCTTGGCGCTGGATAAGAAGAAGAGTTACGTGGGAACCTTGAAGAACGGCATTCAGTCTGAGAGGTGCCTGCCTGCTTTCCCTTTCCTGCATGTTTTCCTGCCATGAGCAATCAAGCCCTGCTTTCAGATGCCATTCTGGGTGTGCCTAGAGCCCAGCTCTGCCCCTGGCACATAGAATTCTCAGAGTTATGGTGTGGTTTCTAGTGTGGCCAGACCACACATGGACTCTTTGCTTACTCTACACTAGCACTCAATGGTGTGTGCAAAGTGCTGTATAGACAGAATTAGCTCAAGTGCAGTCTCATGACTCAATCAAACAGCCTAGCCACAAACAAATTGATTTCTAGCTCTTGCCCAGACTACACTCACATTGTTTTAAAGAGAATTCATTATATTATACTGTAAAAAGATTTTCATTTAGACTGAAACACCACAATATTATTGACATTACACAACCACATGATAACGGGTGGGTGGGGGGGGGGGTCGGTAACTAAGCCTGTGGAATTTCTGTCAATAACAAGAAAATAATCACAACATATCCAGTTACTTGCGGGTGGAAAAGCTGTTGGCTGCTGACTCAGTGGTTCTGTCTTACAGATAATTGCACTTGATGATATGCCAATGGGACCAGTTTTTATCATGTTATCCAATAGGGCAAAGCCTCAAGGCCACTCTACTAGTTAATTAATTACAAGGACATCAAGCCAAATACAACAGTCAACAGCGGTAGTTGGAAAAGGGAATTATACCGAATAGGCCAACAACATTAGAAACAATAAGCCAATGTCAGAGTGAAAGTTTCCAGATCTGTCCCTAAATGATCTCACCTCTTAAATGTAGGTCTCACAGTCTGTTAATAGGCCATGCCTATTCTGTGCTGAACACTCAAGGTTACCTGCACTACTAACTGCATTATACTTCTTAAAATATTATCATTATTATTAATCTCTTAAACGATCTAGCTTAGAGTTGGGATACAATTTTTGTATTGCTCTCCCATTTTATCTGTCTGTCTGTCTCTCTCTCTCTATCTCTCTCACATTTAAGGCAAGAGTTACACAGAAGGAAGCTCATTTTATCTGTCTGTCTGTCTGTCTCTCTCTCTCTCTCTCTCTCTCTCTCTCTCACATTTACAGCAAGAGCTACACAGAAGGAGGCTCATTCCGTGTCTTCACTGTTCGGGACTGAACATTCGGTGCATGTTCCTGTCCAACGCTCCAGGAGCACACAGGGTCCATCGTCATTCCTGAATGAACAGAGAGTGTCAACACAAGTGGTGCCATTGCAGCTCATGTCCCCAAACCTCCTTTGGAGGAAAGAGACATCCACACAGGACCAATGGATATGTCTTTCTTTGTTTACTAAGAGCACTTGTCATCTTGTTAAAAGTTGGTGTAATCAAGGGTGCAAGGATACTTTCTCATACTTTTCAAACTTTGGACATTGATATTTTTTTAAGGGAGTCAACACACAGGCAATGTATGTAGAATGCTGTGTGGCAGAAAAGACGATTTAACAGCAGTGCTGCTTTTATATGTCTTCAAATCAAATATGTAATTTTATTTTTTGATGATGTTTATGCAGTGTTTTTAATATAAGAACAACACAAAATGATTGATCTCAATACACAGGAATGTATACTGATCACACTGTTTTAATCTTTTTTTTTTTTTGTACAAATTTCCTTGCAGTTTGTCTGATCTCAGCATGTTTATATAGCACATGATGTGAATTCATTCTGTGCTACTCTTTGCTTTCTGTGTAGAGTTGTCCATCTTCATCTTTTTAAGCAGTGGCACCCACACTGACTCAGAGAACGTGAGAGGTTAAAGGGTCTATTGGGCTGGGTGGTGGAGTCTTTGCTGGACAGACAGATGCACAGCATAGGAAGGGGAAAGGGAGGGAGGGATGGAGGGAGGGCATGCCTCCAAGGAAAAGAAACCTTTCCTGAATAACCCTTAAAAGATGTCCAGTATCAATAACGTGCAGACGTTTTGGTAGAAGTGCAATAACATTGAAACAATGTTGTGTGCTTTTAGAGACTAGAGGCATTGGGTGCATTTGTGGGCAGGAGTTTTACTAAGGTAGCGTGGTTGCTTTTGCAGTCTTTTTCAAGAGTCTTTTTTTAAAAGCCTCCGTTTTTCCTTATTTATTATCACTTCAAGTTTACTTTCTAGTCATTTTTCTTCAGGGGAAGGGAATTAGTTAACAAGAAAATTTTAACATGCCTCCACCAAAGACAAATTAAGTGTCCATAAATGCAGAATGTAGCTGGAATATATCTGTTTGGCAGCATTCAACTGAGATTAAGAGGCCACTAAGAATGGTTTCATCTGGAGCTTATCTTAAATTTCTCTTTGTGTTCTTGGGAAAGATCGGTAAAAGACACTGTGCACACAAACATGGATCTGTATAAGCCACTCTTACACAGCCGAGTAATAAAAAGATACTTAACTTGGAGACACGCAGAGGCAACCTTAAACAAGAAATAGCAGCAAACTGACAATTTCCCCATGTCCTCATATCTTTCGTTTGTAGTAGTTTAATGCTGTTGGACTATGTGCCTCTTGATCCACCCTTCAGGCTGTGGAGCAGCCTTGTTATGATTAGATTCTGTCTAGCCCTCCATTTTGTTTCTCTCTTCTCTTCTCTTCTCTTCTCTTCTCTTCTCTTCTCTTCTCTTCTCTTCTCTTGCTATGTCCATCCCTTTTTATTTGCTACCTCAGTCCTGTCGCAAAATTTGGTTTAAAACATATGGAAAGTAATGAATTCAGTCATACTTTTTTGTACAGCTCTAGAAATTGATTTCTGTAAATATTTTTTTAAATCATTGATGATGTAAAAGTGTTTTTCAGAAATGTATATTATCTGTTTCGTGTTTTTATACAAGCAGTGAATCATTTTGCACAAATGGAAAATAAAGTATAATATAGAACCACAGTTTTGCTCATTGCAAATTATTTACTGTATGTAGAATTGCAAAGGAAGACACCCTACAGTGTTCGTATTCCACGAGCCTTTCCTGAGGTTATTTGATGTGATAGCTTGGTAGGAGCTGCCAGTGACAGAGTGCAGTGTATACATAGAAGAGAAAGACTCGGCCAGACCACCCAAGCAATGTGGGTTAACTGAACACTTTTTCACATGCCACAAACACCCAGTGCTTTTTCTTTTACAGTATACATTGGAAATAATGTGAAATATGTGTTCAGTACAAATAAAGCCCTCTCATACTTTGCGATTTTGCCTAACTTGGACAAAATGAGGTTTCACTGCATCTGTTACATGATTCTTAAAACTATTAGCAATGACATTTTGGGAAGAAACTACAACTTAATTCAAACATAACAGTTTTGACAGCGGATCAGGTGTTAAGTAAAACGAGAAGAGTGGAAATGAAAATTTGAAAAGCACTACATGAAAACTCTGTTGCGTTCATTCAACAACTAAAAGTAGGTGATCAGGCAATCAATGTGGGCACATGAGAGCATCTCTCTTCCTTTCTGGTAGAGGGTAGAGTAGGTCTAGAACTCTGCTTCAACATTTCTGTCCTGTAGAGTTTGTGTAGAGATCAGCTTGTAATTGAGATTCTGGAGGCCAACTTGTCTTTTGGATTGAAGTTACACACTGATCTTAGTTCTGATGAAAGTACGAACGGAAAATGGAAAGAATGTGACTTGCACTCTGCCATTGAATTTCCTCTGCTAAAATGCTTTCACCCTTTTGTCCTCTTCAGATGCTTATACATGGAGATTTGGATGAATGGGCGGATGGATAGATGGATGGTTGGATGGATGGATGGATGGATGGATGAAGGGGTGGATGGATGGATGGATGGATGGATGAGTGAGGGAATGCAGTAGTGAGGAAAAGAACCCCAAAGGGCTCACTGAGTCAGCAATCATTCTGCCAAACATTGCTTTATGATCTTACATAGCCAAGGAAGCTAGCTTCAAGATGAAAAATTTAATCTGAGAATCGTGACTGTCATGATACCACAGGTGGCTTTAGCATAAGGCATAGGGACGCAATTGCTTGGGGCCTCATCTGCCAAAGGGCCTCTTGAATTTGTGTTTCCTTTTTTTTTTTTTAATTTATAAAACATTTTTCCTTTCTTGCCTCATGCCTACCGAGTCACGGCCATGCTGATATTCAGTATAACAGCACTCCCTCTCGTGTGTATCACAGTGTGAATAACAGTGTGATATTGCTTTTATACAACATTTTATCATACCCAACTGCAGGCTAGCTGGTTCTTTTTTATCATAAATGGAAACGTATCCACATTTGCGCTGTCGCTAAATGCGAATTACGTTTGCATTTGTGTAATCAAAGATTGCATAGGAACATCTGTAAAGCAAAGTAATACACAACAGTAAAATGTCCCAGTGCTGTTATACTCAGTATCAGCACTCATGGAATGCCTGTTGTCCAATCAAATTACTTGATCAGAACTAACTATTGTATAATATTTATTATCACCCACTTTTCACATTTAATGGACTATTCCACCTTGACCTTCCGTCTTTGCATGCTGCATTTGCGTCAAATCAAATGATGTAGCAATGCGAGTTACCATCAGAGACAGGCAGTCACTATCTTTGTGAAGCGATGAAGCGTTTTGAAAGTGGATTTGAGGAGAGAAAGAGCAAGATGGAAGATGCCCAGTTTAAGGAAAGTTTGCCTAAACTGATAGATGTCATTATATCAATAGAGCAAAGTCAGAAGAACGCTGGATGTGGAGGACCTGATATCAGCATTCACAAATGCTAAAGCCTGGAACACCAGCACACACACAGTAAGTATACAGTTGTACAAGAACTTTTTCCTCATATAAACAAGATAGTTTTGAATTTCAAATGTTTGTAATTATTTTTTGAGATATTTTCTATGCGATCTGTCTCCTCCTTAAGTTATTTACTTGCCCCTCTCTCTTTGTCTCTGTCCATAGAATGATGTCAGTATCCAGACCTCAGTGACCCTCCAGGCAGCCCACTGACCTGCTGTCTGTGATCTGTGACCTGGGTGAGTACTTACAGTAGCATCCACTCACCCTGTCTTTACATTCTCACCCCTCCTCCACTTTCCATCTCTGAAGATCAATGCCACTGAACACTAATGAGTTAAATAGTTTTTGTAGATGAGATAAGGCAATAGCTAAGAGCAAGGTGTATGTAGGTTTGATTATTCCCCTCTCTTCAAAGTAAGGTTGTCAAAGTAAGCCTGACACAGATCACCAATCAAACAACAAAACTGGAAAGAGCCTAAATCAGCAGATCTCACACAGACTCACACACACACACACACACACACACACACACACACACACACACACACACACAAACACATACACACACATATACATACAGTTGTGGACTTCAGACTCTTAGTGGACGTTCAACTGCTTTTTGAAAAAGCATGTATCTGATACTATACTTTTGTCTTGAAAGAATTAAAGATTATATACGTATAATCTTTTTCTTGTCATATTGTCTTCTTCTAACTGGCTGAAAGTCATCTGAAGTTCTTTGGTTAGAACAATTATAATTCTCATTTGGGTCTGTCCTTTAGTTCTGTGGCTCTGTTAACTGAGAAGAGCTGCCTCCAATTATTTTTTGTTCACTAGCTATGATTGTGTTAAGCAAAATGGAGAAGGGTCCTCACATTGATCTTTGGCTGGGGCCTCCAAATCATTAAAACTGACCCTGCATGATACTCTGACATAAGAAATGAACTGTAGCATTTAGAAGAGAACAACAACAGCAACACCAAGAAAATATTTGTGGGACCACCAATATTACAGATAAAAATGGCAGGTGGACAGTTTCAGTGGGAGAGATCTCTAAATCAACTAAGAGGTTATACCTCCTCTTTTTCTCAGTCCCTTTAATCTCCTTCAAATGTCCTACTCATGGTTGTTACTAAACAAATAAACACTTCAGACCTGGAAGTGATTTGTAGTGCATGGTATCCTGTAATTAGGCATGTGAAGAACTTAGGAGTGGAAGAGGACAAGCAGAAGCTCTCTTCGTCTCACAGGATACACTTGTTGCAAAGTGTCTCTTGCACTCAGACAAGAGTTATTGAAGCAGGAGCTCAGAAATACAAGGTTTGCCTATAGAGCAGCTCCACCAAGGCTGCCACATACAGTTCTGGAACCTCTGTAATGTCTTTACCTTCTTTATTTACAAAAGAGTGAACATCTATCACAGGTGAATGGTGCAAAGGCTTTGGGCTGAGTATAGGGTTAATGATATGAATGAGTTTGGACTATATTTAATATTTACAGCTTCTTTCCTTTGATTCTTGTTACTTGCTCTTACTGGAGGAATTCATGAGGAATATATTCCCCTTCATTTTGTTTCAGATGTTATCACAGCGTATCAAAGGATTATTTTAAATAGATCATAAAAAAAGAACTAGATATTCCTACAACATATTTACTTTTATATTCTTTATATTCTTCCTTATGACATCCTTGGGTCCCTGACACTTGCGTAGAAAAACACTTCAAGATGCTTCAATATTTTCTATGAAGTACATGTGTTTTCACCCAAATTACCAGACTGTAAAATGGAAACAATCCAACATAATTCAAGGTTGTCCTACATACACATCTGATTAATTGATGTTGCAGGTCAGTTCAGATGTCAGTCTGAAATACTGCACATCAGAGAAAAGCCTTATAATTAACATCCTCTGAGAAAGAAACACAAGAAATATGTATATTACATCAGTTACAGCCTAACACTGAGTTATCACAATTCTCCAAAGGAATTGTGCTTATGAAACATTTGAATGGGGAAACTAGGTTAGGTAATCATGCACATGTGTACTCAGTAGATACTCTACATTGGGACCAGAACAAAGACCAGACAGCAGAATTAAATTAATGTGACAGGTTCTGTAAATTGTGATTGTGTTTTTCCCAGTTGGGGAACGATTATGCAGTTTTGTGGTTTTGGAGAAATAGGGTCATCTGAACGAGTCGTGTAGGAGGATGTAGGATTTAGAAGGATGTAATGTAATGAGTCTGAGATGTGTCTGTTCAGCATATTGAGTTTTTAAGATGACAGAGTATGTAGGGGAGTAAGAGGATGTGAGGTGTGGAGAGAGAGTGTGAGAGCAAGATGAGGGTCAAGAAAAGGTAGAGGGTAAGGAAGAGGCAGCTGAAGAAGTATCTATGCTAATGGTAGTTCTTTCCACCCATCTGCATTCTGCTTTAATGCAAAACTACACAAATGTTTTGTGTGCAACTTTACAGTGTATAATTACCTAACAGATCAATCCAATTCATTCTTTTGGTTGTGTTTCAGCAGCTTTCAGCAGCTGACCAATTGCATTACATCATACCAATAACTGCGATAATGTACTCTCAAGTCATCACCTGAAGCTTAAAATAGAGATGCTGATTGGTTCGATGCTGCACTGTAAACAGGCAGATGATTCTGGGCAGTAGGTGCTTGCTGCTGTCCATATCCCTATGTATCTAACAGTTATATAACCACAGTTTTGTTGGGAGTCATTCCTACTCAGGGGTCAAGGGTAAAAGGCTTCCAGCACTTGTGGGGCTGTTCAATAAATAACATTTGAGAAGGAAACAGAAGTCCCCCCTCAGTTGCTTGGTATGGTAAATCACCTGTGTTCTAAGAGGAACATCTGTGACATACAGCTCTGAATAGTATAGCAGGTCAGTGTTATGTAAACCAGGGTTTAGCTCAAAAATGTAGGTCAGATAAATCTCTTATGGCTTAATATAGGTCAGATACATTATCACAGTTTGTAATACAGATATACAGACCCGATCTTTCAGTAAACACGTTACGCTATCAATCTCTGCTCATGTAATCCATCTCAATTTCATTCTCGTTACCTCAGTTTCACATAAGCAAATGCTCATACACTAATAAACAAATGTGTAGTACTCTGAATGCCTTGTGAGAATCTAGTTCAGTGACGTCCACTGCAAGATTCAAACAAATTGCTTGTAATAAAACATTTACTTGACTTGTTGATCCTGCTTTATGAAACTGACATCCATTGAAACAACAAAAAACACAAACACTCAAATATCACAACCATCTGAGCAGTTTTGAAGAAGAAAATTAAGGGGAAATGAAAAGATGAATGATGTGTTTTTCTTTCTTAATATAAAAGGCTTACGGTTTTTTATGTTGAGGAATCTTTTATGCTGACAGATTTTTTCAAATTGTTCCCCCAAGAGTTCAGAATACATGTGGAATGGTGACTTAACATGAAACAGTGGGGTATGAGTTAATGTGGAATGGCAGGGTATGAGTTAACATGAAAGGCGAAATGGTGGGTAATGAGTTAACATGAAAGGCGAAATGGCAGGGTATGAGTTAACATGAAAGGCGAAATGGCGGGGTATGAGTTCACATGGAATGGCAGGGTATGAGTTATCATGGAATGGTAGGGTATGAATCAGTGTGGAATGGCGGAGTATGAGTTAAAATGAAAGGTGAAATGGTGGGGTATGAGTTAACATGGAATGGTGGGGTATGAATTAATGTGGAATGGTGGGGTATGAGTTAACATGGAATGGTGGGGCATGAATTAATGTGGAATGGTGGGGTATAAGTTATCGTGGAATGGCGGGGTATGAGTTAGCATGGAATGGTGGGGTATGAGTTAACATGGAATGGTGGGGTATGTGTTAACATGGAATGGCGGGGTATGAGTTAACATGGAATGGTGGGGTATATGTTAACATGGAATGGCGGAGTATAAGTTAACGTGGAATGGTGGGGTATGAGTTAACATGGAATGGTGGGGTATGTGTTAACATGGAATGGCGGGGTATGAGTTAACATGGAATGGTGGGGTATGTGTTAACATGGAATGGCGGGGTATGAGTTAACATGGAATGGTGGGGTATGTGTTAACATGGAATGGTGAGGTATGAGTTATCATGGAATGGTGGGGTATGAGTTATCATGGAATGGTGGGGTATGAGTTATCATGGAATGGCAGAGTATGACTTAACGTGGAATGGTGGAGTATAAGGTAACGTGAAATGGCTGGGCATGAGTTAGCATGAAATGGCCGGGTATGAGTTAACGTGAACTGGGGCCTCAGTGCAAACAGACCAAGAATGCCTGTATGTTAAATAAGTGATAAGAACTTCATACTGTCTTGTGAATAAAACATTTATTGTTTAACACATCCAGAGTTTTCCACTGTGTGACATACTCAGTTCTGGGAAAGGGGCATATCTAAAAAAAAGGGGGTCTTTGGACAGCAGAGGGATGGTGTGTCGTTTGAACTTGGATTGCAACTCTGACTCCTCAACTGCATATAACGTAAAACCCTGTTATTTTTGAAAGTGTGCCAGGAACCATTGTTGACAGAGAGGTTCTGAATAGATGGATGGATTGCTGGATAGGCTGATGAGTGTGCCACTGGATGAACAGATAAGTGGTTGAAAGGATGAGAAGATCTCGGCAGGCAAAGAATTTGCTAAGCTCCTCAGTGAGTGAGTGCCTTTAAACAAGAGATTCAAAGATTTTCTCAGTTGCTTGTACCAGACAAAACAAACTGAAATGTAGCTGCCTGGCACCAAAACCTAAATGATCAAGCTATTTGTACACAGCCGCCAGGTCATCTACAGCATGTATCAGTAAAATTAGACAACAAATTCATCCCAAAATGCTGAGTTCTTGATGTATCCACACAACTGTCTCCACAAATGTCTCCTTATTAGTCCATAATTTTGCACAAATACGAGTGAGTTGCATGATTGTATCGTACTGGTGAGAATACGACTCATCTGCAATGATGTCCGATTAGATGGTAACATTACTTTTTAAATTGTTTATCATTTGTGAGACTCACAATACAGGCTTTGTACTTGTGAGACATAATTGTATTTATGGATCTCGTTATATGTATGAATTGTCTTTGCTCACATTTTTTTGCTCTTAAATTACATTATGCATATAAAGGACATTGGCACAAAAGTCTTTCCATAGGTTCACAGGCATAGGTTCATTAAATACTTGTCAATCATTCAGACCAGGTACAAAATATTCTCCTAATGTCTATTCTCTGTTTCACATGTGATAATTGTCAGTGCTCAGTTACTTACTTAAAACAATATTTTAACATTTAATTCTTTTCTATTCCATTTCTTGACAGCATATTCATTATAGGTAACATTTGTTATGGACAATGTTGAAGACTGGATCTAGTGTTTTGGCAGCAATTATTTATTGAATGATGGGCCATGAATTAACTGAAAAATTACAGTTTGAGACCTTTTTTGAATAGTTGAGAAAGAAGTTCACGTTTTCTCTCAGGTTTCAGATATATAAATTCAAAACAGATATGATACAAGTGGATAAGTGTCACCCCAAATTTCAGCTTTTTACTTTTTAATAATGTGAAAAAAAAACCTTGTTCTGACTGTCATTCACTGGAAATCATCAGAAAATGGACGGAGAGGATTTCTGTGCAGGGTTATTTTAAGATGGACAATTTCTGACAGACTAGAATTTGAGAATGTCCAGGAAAGTAAGACTTCACTGGATTAGTGAGGACCTGAGTCATTTTAGCACTGATTATGGTGGACTTTGTGGTACAAAAAAAGTGGTCAAGAAAGCCAACTTCAGTTTAGTTTGGACATGTGATGAACTGACAGCTTGATTTGAGGTGTGTCAGAGGTAGACAGGCCTTTTATTGGTGCCATATGTTCTGGAAACTTAAAAAGATTCATTTTGGGTTTGGCCATAGAATGTGTCCTGAGAGGTCTCTGGTCATGGTCCTTTTGCATGGCTTCTTTCAAAAGCTGTCTGACTCTGACAAATGTTTTGAAATGTGGTTGCCAGCGAGAGTGAACACACAGTAATTATGCTGTCATCCTCAATGCCATTTGGTGTTATAGTCTAAACAATCTCAAGACATACAGAGGATGTTCTGGCTGAAAGCAAAACAAAGGACATGCACCCATCACTTGTTATTTTTCAGCGTTACTGAGATATTTTGTGGGTCAGTTATATTCTCTGACTGCTTACATGAATGCATATTCTCTGTTTTACTCTCAAACTCTCAGCAGAATCTCAAAATGACAAGCCCTATGTAGGGATCACAAAACGTGACAGCAATATTGTGTGTTCAGACAGCATTGCCTTTATGAAACTAGAGCAGTGGGATAAATGTGAATTTGAATTTGAATTTGAATTTGGATAGTGCTGGGTTCTGTGAGCAGCTTCTTGAATTCAACACTAACTTATTAAAAAAATACAAGCACAAATACAGCACAGCTCAGGAGAAAATGGGCTTCCCTAGAGAGTAGACCAAATGTTACATGGTTGTTCCTGACATAAGGGACTGATGCCCTAGTATGTCATTGTACTGTATATGTAGTGAAACCCATCTCATGAGCGACGTAGAAGACTCCTGTCATGTGAACTATAAGGTCCTGGCAAACTGCCTAAGCCATGGAGTAGAACAGGCCTGTTAGGGAGCCAGTGAGAGAATTCAGAGAAACAGAGAGAGGCTGTTGGTTGGAGGGAGAGTTGATTGATGAGCTCCCTGATTGAGGTGGCATTTAGAGCACTGAGCCACTCCAGATTTGCTTGGGTGCATTACCATTGCAGATACGGTTCTTGTTATCTTCTTATGGGGTTGGTTTTAGACAGGAGTCCTGAAATCTCAATAGGCTGGCACAGTAACTCTGACAGCCATATCAATTACAAACTTTCGAAAATACCAGGGAAAAAAAACAACAAGGCTATTGTCCTGTGCCTGTGTGATTTTTTAATGCTGTAATGTTAAACAAAATTGTCTATTTTCCAATTCTTATGAAAGGGGGCTGAACAGCTGTAATGTAGGAATTGCAGCTTGGATATAGTTGGTGTCTGGAGTATTTTGAGTGCAACATGAGTTAGATCATAATTTTTTTCTGTTTTAAATCACTCCTCCACACGTCCATCAGGTCTGGCCAGAAACATGAATATTAGTCTCTCTGCCCCAAGGCTAACAAAAAAGCCCAGGGAAGTTCCTCCTACACAGATTTCCTGGCTCTTGTTAAACGAAGAGGAGGCAAGGAACATGTCACAGACTAAAATAAGATGCACCTAAATTAACAATGTAATCCACAAGATCATTAGTGACATGTGTTTCCCATTCCAAGGAAATGTTTATGATTTATGAAGAATAATGACCTCCCTGGTAGGCTCCCTGGCCGGTGAGACACCTTCGCGTTAGGTTGTGCTCTAGACAGTAAAACCCATTACTAGCTCCTGCTCTGCTGTTTACCATACAAGTCAAACAGTAACAGTTACTCCTAACTGCTGTTGTGAGTTTGTTTTTTATGCATCCTCAGATTCAGTTTATTTTCCACTGAGTTTCCCATGAGTTTTTTTTCTTCGTATTTTGAGTCATTCTCAGAGGCATTTATGCGGTGGTGGTGCATGCTGATGTGTTGTTCAGCTAATTGAGCAGCTGTGATATCAATCATGTCTTTATGTTTGTGATATCATCATTTACAGATGGGTTATTTTTTTACAGACCTCCTGATGGAACATGTTATCCCTTTAAAATGTGTTTTTGTTCTCTTTGCATTCTTTCACTCTCTCTTTTTTTGACAACTTTTCAAAAATCATTTGAGGTCATTTTCTAAGATTATTTTCTTTTGGATCTCAGTCTTTTTGGATCATTATTTAAGTATTGGCTCAGGAAACAAACACAGTTCCAGTATTAATGGAGGTTAGTAGGTTTATTCAAACAAATGTGTCAGTGGAGCTTCGTAAGCAGTCACACTATACACGTGTGAAGTTTCTTGTGGTCACTGTTTTGGTTCACAGGCTCTCATGGGAAGGCCATCTTATCACAGTTTTTTTCAAAGGGTGATTACAGTCTTTATCATCATACGAGAAGCTTGGGAAGTCCCTTCCATGTTACTCATTATTCTCCCTGATGTTGCCTGCGCAGTGGTGGTATTCAGGGCTTTTGCCAACACAAATGTCACTCAGTTTTGGCAGGGTGACCCTGTGATATTTTTGTCATATTTGTGATGAATGGGCCAAGTGGCACTCTGAAACCCCAGTGTGGGTGGTGCTTCAACCCCTACTATTCAGGACTCTGGGAAAGGTTTTGTTCCCAGACCTGGATGGTCAGACTGAGAGTGTAACTAAACTCATAAGGTTCACTCTCTGGGCATATACCACAAGAAAGATCTGCCACCCATGTGTTTCTACAGAAATGTGTCTGCACTAGATGTGGCATGACTTAACCTGCCAAAGATTTTATAGACCTCGTCTACAAAGACTCAAAAATGAAACTATCAATCACTGTCTGACCTACAGTTGAAATTATCCAGTATTTCTTTTTTTTTGTTGCTATAATATAAAGCTTGGATTAAAAAGGATTGAGGCATATGTACGTACATTTGGCAGTTAACTGGATTCTCTAACCATGTGGGCAGTGGTGGACTCTATTTGTTCAAAAACATATATTATAATCATATAATATAGCTGAGTGAAAGAGCTGGGGTTTCATGGGATTCAGAAAAAGAGTA
The DNA here is from genome assembly GCF_902362185.1 of Chanos chanos. Lineage (NCBI taxonomy): Eukaryota > Metazoa > Chordata > Actinopteri > Gonorynchiformes > Chanidae > Chanos > Chanos chanos. The sequence goes on from NC_044496.1 coordinate 19,240,117, forward strand.
ATATCTCTTAAAAATCTCTGGTTTGTGATGTGTCTTGACGTCTGCACCTACTTGGTGGTCATTTCGTTGGCTCTTGTGGGTTAGTGGTGGCACACCACTGTCTTTTCATTTTTCTATTCCGCAGGGAGAGAAGAGGACAGCCTGACATAAGCACTGAGTTGTCACAGCAGGCCTCTGACGTGCATCAGCAGAGGAGGGGCAAGTGGCTCCCCGCTCCAGCCAAAACATATTCCTGGAAGTGGTGTATTCGGCTGAAGGATTGGAACATACCATCACTCAGAGAGACTTGGAGAGAGACAAAGAGTCAGAGAAAGAGAGAGAGAGAGCACAGTGCACACTGTTCTGCCTCAGCTCTGTGTCCTTAATCGCAGTTCTATAACTACATCTAGTAAAGGAAGTTACAAATGAAAAACATACACATTAACTCTGTCTGTCTCTCTCTCTGTTTCTGTAACAGACAGTTCATTTCACCTCAGAATGTTCTATTTCTTTTTTCTCTGAAAAATTTTAAGTTTAGTCTTGCTGTAGATGTTAATATTTGACTCTGGACCAGTGTATTTCGCACCAGCCTACAAAGCTCTCAAAACACCTCAGAAAATGTGTTGTATATGCTGCCTTTGTCATATAACAATTAAGAATGGAAAAAAAACGTTTTTTGCTCTCTGTGCTAAGAATTCCTTTTAAAATATAGAGTTTTTGAAAAATGTGGAATGAAACATATTTTCTAATTTCAAACCATAGGCTGTTATTTAATGCATTCTGTCATATATTCACACAAGAGCTACAGCTGCAACTTTTTTTGAAACTGATGAATTAGGTTTTAGAAAATACAATTAAGTCATCTTGAGCATGATCTCCAGTCCATTATCAGTGTCTTTTGAATGTTTATGAGTTTTTGCATGTTGTTCTCACACTGGATTTCAGAAGAGTTAACACAGCACTAAACAGAAACAGAACAAAAACCAGAAACCAAACACAACAAAACCATACAGTAGTATTTGGTCTTATAAGAGAATTTGTGTATTGCAAAGCACACAAGCATTCTCAAAACTGTAAACAGATTCCACAAAACAAATAACTTTGATAACTAATAAGGTTGATGCATCATGCCAAGAGTCATAAGAGCAGCAAGATGATAGATGTTCCTGTAAATAAATGACCGTGCACTTCTCCAAACAATTCACTTTTGCAGAATAGTCAGCATAGTTTCATCAAGACATAGAGAGAGTCTGGCAACTATGGTGTGTTTAAAATGTCCAGGTGGGGATCTGGAAGTTATTTTTACTTCAGGTGGATTATCTTCTCTCAGCAAATGTCATTTAAATGCCCGATTACATTTTAAAACAGTCCTTGTCTTTCCTTTAATCCTCGTAAATTATTACGCTTTCAATCTTTATTTTAAATCAGTTTCACTCGCATTTTATCTTTTCAGGTACGCAGGCACTCCTGTCAGCTTAAAGACAGTTACAGTTATACAGGTCAATAGAACACACAGAACAGAAATATGAGATTCTGATGTGCTCTATTTTGGAATTGGAAGTCTGTGCAGTCTCCTAGTTACTGTACCTGCCTGAGCTGCTCTACATGGATGGAAAAGTACTCTGGTGTATGGGGGCTGAGATCTGTTGCGAGGAGTGTTACTTAGGTTGTGTGGGTTTCATCCACTGGCGTCTATATGCGGTCAGGTGCGGTGAAGGTTCCAACCACACACCACAGTCTGCAAGCTGCCAAGAGTCTGCTCCTCCATGTGCATCCTTCAGGACTCCAGCTCATCACCAGACCTCCAGAGCCAAATGTCAGGTGGGAGGGAGCGTGTGTATGTAAACTGAATTCATAGAGGGGAGGCTGAAGATGAAAAGATTTTAGAAGTTTTCATATTTCTAACCTGACAGCTGTGCATGGACCAGCTGGATCAAGGTAAAAATAGTGTTGTGTACCGAATGCAGAGAAAGAAGTGTATTACCTGTGTTTATTCTCTGTCTTTGTATAATGAGTATTTTTTACATTACCATGTATTTATTCTAAATTATAGTTCATTCTCAGCCCCATGACAGAAACAGCTGCACTGTACATTTGTCATTGCAAGGAACAATGTTTTTTATTAACTCATCTTGCCTTGGGCTGATAGTGTAAGTATAGTCATTTTGTAGTGTACCAAATGCTTGCATTGTGAATTAGTTGGAGGGTAAATAAGGAGGAGTCTGGGCACACATTCCTGTCTTGTCAAATCAAACACAGATGTCCTTGTGTCCTGACATACCCTCATGCTTTTGGGTATTATTGTCCATGACGGCTCAGTGTTCCTCAGGACAAAACTGTCCGAAGACTGACATTCCGGTTATAAGAATAATTTCTGAAACATGCAGAATGTAACTATCCATAAACATAATTGACATTTCTGTTATACAGATAAAATCTATCATTCAATCAGAGCCAATCAGACCAGTGTCCATTTCAGTCATAATCGCCTGTTAAATCCATTCTAATAAAAATGGTTTGTCTTTTTTTTTTTCCCCCAGAAAGGCAGTATTTTAGAAAGGCTTGTATCTCACAGTACTAGTTCTCACAGTAGTCATGGTCCTCCATAAAAATTCCCCTCTAATGACTGCTGTGTTGTAATGGGAGTTTTTTTGTTCTGCTACATTGTGTTCCGATAAGTATTAAACTTAACATTACTAAGTTCAGTGATTTTCAAGATGTCTGTTGACATACCCCTATAACAATGCCCCTTTGCATTCTGTCTAGAAGGTGGTATCTTTAATAAATCAATTATTTATTTAAAAAAATTGAATTGAAATTTAAATGACTTATATTATTACATTTGAAGATGCAAAAGATTTGTAAGGTGCAAAAACATATTTCCAGCTTCTTAGAAGAAGACTAATAAACGACGCATAAAAAAGCCTTTGAAGTCGTGTGTGTATCTCTTTTTGACTTTGGGCTTTACCTGTGGTAATTTCTTATTAAAGACCTATGATTGAAATTCAGGACACGGAAAGAGAAGCTCTCCGTGGCTATATTTGAGCAGGCTGGTTTCCTGCCATAAATCCATTACACAGTGGAGACTGCTGTCAGTTATTGCTACCTGAGAGAGCAGTAAAAACATCTGGCTTATTCACTGCTTCTTTCTAACCAGAGACAGGGAGGTTTTTTTTCTCCCTTTTCTGCTCAAGCCAAGGTAATGTTTACTAACCAGGCTTCCTTTGCTTTTGGTATTTTGACATGACAGAGTGATTCGTTTGATGTCAGGTTCTAACTGAAACCAGATTTAATTGTACATTTGCCATGCCACTGTAAATGTGTGTTCTTATGGCTTTACACTGAGTGTCACTAAGACTGAAAAATGATTACAGGCTCCCACACATTGGCAGCTGTGTCCTCTTAGATGGGCTCCTGTTGTGGAAAAAGGGGGGATTCCCTTAGAGTAAAGCTGTTTATGACACGGATCAGCAGGGTATAATGAGAATCAGGCCTGTGCACCAGTGAAGCGTCTATGTCTTTGAACACCCCAGTCTGGAGGTTCTGGTCTTTGCCCTTCCTGGCGCCATGAAACCTTCATGACAGTGGTTAATTCCATCATGGTTTTTGGGGTTTTGGTTTGCTTGGCTGCAGCTGACTGGTCCACCCTTTTCCTTTTATCATCTCTTTCTCTGTCTCTGTCTGATCACTGAGCCCCTGTCTCCTGCTCGGTGCTAGGATTACTCTCCTCACATCTCGGTGATGTGATCCGAGTTCTTTCAGAACTGTATCGTTCCGTGATTGTGCAATGTAGTGGCCCACGGCATCTACTTTGCTTTAATTAGAGAATTGGAGACTTATCTTAATAGCCATGACTTTGCGCCTGCTGAGTTTGTCATCACATGTCTAATGGTATGACCTATATTTTTAAGTTGACCTGCTTTGCCATGTGTGGAAAATGCAATATCACTGGAGACAAATTTGATTTATTTCATTTTAAATGAAAACCATTCTTCCTAAACAAATGTATTGCCATCTTTGCCAGGGATGAGAATGACCCCATTATGTTCCTCTCTTCTGTGGCTGATCAGATGACAAATAGACTTTCAAACTTAATATGAAACTGTAACTGTCTCTCAAGTCTCAGGACTGGGTCTAATGCTATTCCAACTCCAGATAAACTTTCCTCTGCTGTAATATTTTCTATTTTACTGACATTTCACCTCTTTTCACATTGATACAAACCACATCGCAAGCAAGAGATAAAATATTATACATGTATAACTACATTAAAATAGATTATGTTATAAAGTGGATACATATGCATGCAAGAATATCACCTCGTAAACAACCAGCTCTGTTGCTCTGAATCACAGTACTCTCCTGATGAACCATGGTTTATTGTAGGTGATAACCATCAGTATTTCAAATGTTTACCTTTCTCTTCTTCTCACTAACAATGATTTTTGGACATAGTTGTTTAATTGAGGGTGTATTCTATTTTGACATAGCTCCGTTTGCCTCCTTTTAAGGCCTGACGGTGACTGACACCATGTCAAAGCATGTTCCCATCACAGTATTTGTTAGAAGGTCATCACGTTGCTTGTCACTTAAAGATGGAGAGATAATTCATAGAGAAAGGACTGCTAAACATCATGACATCTCTGTCACTGAAAATATCACCGCAAACACACATATTTTTCAGATTTCTCAGCTCATAATGATGTGCAATGGCAAATGACATTAAAAGAATCAAGTACACATGCTTACACCACTACACAGACCTGCAAGCTTTGTGCAGAACTCTCAGGACAGCTGTTTTCATTTGTGTTACTGGCTTGAAGATGTGTCTAGTATTTGAGAACTCTTCCAGCGTCTGCTCTTTGCTCTCCATCGTCCCTGACCCACATTACATAAAACACTCCCTCGAAGTGGACTCTGGATGGATAGAGTTGATAATTCATTTGAAAGATCAGCTTTGAACTTCAGTTGGATTCATTCTTAGAACCGAGTGTGTTTGCAGCACCTTACAATTCATCTGACAGAACATGCTCACAGTGTTTCCATTAAATTCAGGTATTCGCACACAAAGAAAATGAAACAATATTAAATCAAACATAGAAACTGTACAATCAAACGAATCATTAAATGCATTCCCCTTTTTCCAAGGCAACAAATGATATCTTGAAAAAAAAATTCAGAATCTTAACATATGATTTGTCATTGGAAGGCTGATTCAAACTTCAGTTCAATCTTCAATTCAGTCTTTTCTCAGGAGGGAAAGTCCCTATCCTTTTGAAGTTTGCAGTCATTAGCACACAAGTGTTAAACACAGACAATGAGTAATCCAGTGATGACACAGACTAACCTCAACTGCAACATGCATCTTTTCTCTGACTACAAAACTGACATCTTGCTCTTTCAGTTGATCCTCAGCAGAGTTCATGACTCAGGATCTAAACCTGTCATTCAGTGACACAGTCACATGGTCTTTGCATCTGCATTTAAACTTAACAAAGTTTATCTTTTATTCTCTAAAGAGGGCTGCAGATTGGACTCACTGTTTATGTGTGAGTCAACTTGATTCAGCCTGGATGTGTTTTGTTGCTGTTGTTTATGAATGCAATACCCGATGTGCATTCTTTCCAGTCAGGAGCTGCTCTTATTTCTTTGAGCCCGTCACTGCAGAACTACTTGAGTTTACTCCTTATTGTTCCCATTGGAGCTGAAACCGGGTCAGCTAAAGTCCCTTCACTTGCAACTAAAATCCACAGACAGCATCTCAGCATTGTGAAAACAAGTTAGTTTTCGAATCCTTGAGTCAGTTTATGAATTGTTTCGAGCAGATTATAAATTGTATTCTGAGCTATGACGATAGTATGATTCGCCTATTATTCCCTCTTTTGTTTTCCAAACAGAACAAGTATGAGGACGAGACTAGGTGGAAAAGCCCAGCTGGGCTGTAGCACAGTGGGGAAGGGAGAGCGAGAGACGGTGGAGTGCCTGCCAGCTGGAAGCACGTAACCCGGAGAAACCTCTCCCAGAATGTTGAAAAACGACTTTTCAACAACAGTATATGGCCCTACTCAGCCACGAAGGAAAAGATGGCCATTTCCTTGAATGAAAATTGAGATACTTCTTAGTAAAACATAAAATAAACATTTTCAGAGAAATGAGAGCATATAATTCATGAATCCTTTGATGTGGAACCTGAACTAATGTCAGGATAGGCTAGTACAAACTTTTGTAACAGTGTTTGGTTCCTCTCTGATCATTTTTATTGCATGGTTGGGTGTTGATTTGACCGAAAATTAATTCAGAGCTCTGCAGTTTCGAAAGACATGCAGATAACAATCTCACAACCCACGTGTAAGAGGAAGTACAGCCACAGAAGATGTAAAAACTTCTCATACAGGATTAGACATGTTGATGACGTAACTCATTGATACTTAATGCCACTGTCTGTCATGTATTTTTTTTGTAAATTTATCACAGAGAAGACCGGGAATGATTGCTGTCTGATTCCATCAGTCAGGGGCAACTCAGGAAACAAGTGTATGATTCACAGATGTACTGACCTATGTGAAGTGTCTCTGTCTTTAATTTGTGGGATGTGATTGATTCTGTGCTTAATTATTATGCCACATAAAATGGTCAAGAAGTTTTTTTTTAGGGTTTAGTTATTATTTAGTAGCTTTTTGTGCTTAAAACTGCAATATACAAAACATGAAAAATCACATTGGTGTTTTTTTGTTGAAGAGGTCAGTAAACACATTGTGATGTGATGTTTCACTCTCTGGAAATGCAATATAATCGTAATATTTAATTGCAAACAGTCTTGCCACTGGACCAGAGCTTGGGGTAATCAGGAACATGTCGTTCTAAATGTACAGGTCATATCCGTTTTAAGAGTCAAAAACAACACTTTTTGGACAGAGGTGGGTAGTCCACATCAATGTCAGAACTTGAAAGCACAAATGTTTTTTGAAGCATTGAAAATGTGAAAATTTTACTACCATCCCTAGGGCCCCCTTCACAGTACAGTTTTTGACTTGAATTACATACATTTTTGTATACTTAGTTCAGCAAATGGAAATATTAGGTTGTAATTCTCTCCTGTTTATGTTCTTGTTTACAGGAAATTTCAAAGCATGAACTTCAGAGCAGGTTTTACTATCCTATGATTTACGAATATCATTGACTAATGGCCACTCCCACTGTCGGCTCCAACTATGACTCTTAAATTTCTCCAGGCTTGTCTGTCATTCTCTTAAAGTGGAAAGTTATGGTCTCTAACATTTTGATGCTGATGCAACATCTTTTCCTTCATTTTCCTTTTATGACATTAATAATACAGTAAATATTTTTATGATTATTACTTTTCAAATTTACAGCTGAAAATCTTTTTCTCTAGCTTGTGAAAAGTCAATCTAAACAGTATGTCACAAAGGTCCTATCCCATCCCCATAACCTGTTCCCACCTCCAGAAACAATCCAAAAGCAAGTTGAATGCTGTGTCATGATAATAAACAGTATGATAACTAATTAAAGAGCGGATAAGTTGGTCAGTACAACTATCCACATGATTTGTAAAACTGATTTTAATGGACAAAATCAACCCATTATGACTGCAGTAACTCTTCCTTATTGAAACTGAATGAATAAAAATTAGAAGGATTGTGTTGGCTTTTTGTAGGTCAGCAGCTGGGATATTGGTAACTACTTACCTCGATGCTTGTGTTAGATGGTGGTTGATTTTAAACTGCCTGACAGTAACTTATTCTTACATGGCTTGTAAGACCTTTCCAAAACTGTCGTCAGTATCACCTCAAAAATATTAGGTGCCTGACCCCAGTGGTGGAACGGTTTTACTGAAATGAATGTGTGTGAATAATACTGCAACACTGAAAGGAAGAAGAAAAAATGAAAGACTAACTTCTTTGGGGGGGAAAAAAAACCATACCATGAAGTATCTGTCCATGTTGTCTGAAGGCATTGGTCACGGGATAGCTGCAAAGTCAACAAATTAAAGGTTTACTGCCAAGACAAATTAAAGGTTTACTGTTGAGACAAGTGGTGTTGTGCAATTACAAAAGTGTGTGCACACAGCATCATCATTTCCTCAAGTATAAATGTGCACATTTGTTCTGTAAATGCACAGGAATTTTTATGTCACACATCGTTGTTGACGCTCAGATCAAACAAGGCTAAAGGTTACAATGTCATAATGTCTGAAGTTGCTCTGAGGGACTTTGCCAGTGTCAATTCTGACTGTTCACAGAGATTACGGTCAGAGCACCAGTGTTCACGTGTGTATGTGTGTGTGTGTGTTTTATTGAGAGGGTACTTTTCTCTATGCATGAGACTGAGGTGAGGGAGCTCAATCTTCTAACCACTGACTTAACAGCCAATAAATGGTATTGCTTACATATGTGCTCCTGTTGTGACAACCGTTGCCACAAGCCAACGAACAAAAACAGAAGATAATTCATGGGCTATTTTTATGTTACTTTGGCGCTTCAGGCTTGAAAATAAACAAAAGGGGCATTTAGGGTTCGGGTCTTTCACTTCCTGAGGTCCTCTATGCTATGATGAGTCATAGGTTCCCCGCAGAAACACCCCCCCCCACCCCACCCCCTAACTTCTGGACCCTCACTGACAAAGCCACCATGCTTGTTAAGTGCCCTCTGACCTGAGTGTGATGAGACACACATACATAGATACACCTTGACACAGAAGTGATTAGAAAAAGAGTAAGTTTACGATTGCATTTGTTGTATTTATCCTCTCCTGGTGTTCCAAAGTGTGTTTTTTTCTTTCCTGTTATATTATATGCAATGACGCAGGTGTTGCCACTCCACTCTGCTGTTGTGCAATGACACAAAAATCCTTTCTTCCATTATTGCGAAATTTTTAAGCACAGTTAAGGTCTTGGCATAGATGGGTCTCTTCTGTTACACCAATAAATTTTGTTTGTTTGAGTCCTTAAGGCTTTGACAAAGATGAGCACATAAGATTAACATGTAGGGGAAACACCTGAGGGATTCAGTCTTGTTTGGTTGAGGGTGTGTCAGACAGGATGTGATTTTTTTGGGGTTAACACGTCATGAAATTCTGTACTTACTGAAAAGGCACAAGATTTGGTGAACTAATACATCTTCTGGGAAACATAGTTATTCTTGATTAAATCAATTCTGGATCATGCTTTACTCCACATATTGTGGGTTCACATGCCTTTCATACACTGAGGCATCTTGACAGGTGACGATTCTCAAACAGGCCTCTGCTGCCCTCTGGTGAATACCTCAGGAATTTCATGGCCTGTTTCCTTTCACTAAGCAAAATTTGACTTTCAACACTTATTCACATTTAATAAAAATAAGTACGACAGTTAAGACAACACTTTATAATATTTCCTAAAACATTGTCTGTGGCTCATCAGTAAACAGTCAACAGTCTTGCTTCTTATTTATTTATTTATTGGCAAGGTTTCACCTTGGTCTTAGAATATGTTGGCCATTAACCATTTTCACCGCCCTCTCATGCAGCCAGAGGGCAGTGAAAGTCAATGTAAAGGAACAATTTTGAAATTAAATAACAAAGACATTGTCTAAACTAGTGGTGCCTAGTCCTCTACCTAGATCTTCCCTTGTGGTGAATTTTGAAGTAACCCTAATCTAACACACCCGATCCAGCTTCTCAAGGTCTTCAAGATAACCTGAAAATTAGACACAGGTCAGTTCGATAAGAGCTGTAAATGTAATGGGCAGCCCTGCTCTAAATTATGTAAGTTATAGTAAGTCACTGTGGGTTAAATATGAGGTAATATTCTTGCGTTAACCATGATCTCATGGGGACAGCCCTGGGCCTAATGGTTGGAGGAGCGGGCTTGTGACCGAAAGGTGACTGGTTTGATTCCCAGGACCAGCAGGAAAACATACACAGCTGAAGAGCCCTTGGGCAAGGCGCTTAACCGCGCTCCTGCGCGTAGTGGTTTTGTGTGCTAACTACTGGTGTGTACGGATGGGTTGAATGCAGAGGTCACCGCTCACAGCGTGTGTGCGATCACAGAGGTTTTAATCTTTGGAACGCGTGCTGCTTTATCGTATGAGCAAGCACATCCCTGCCACATCATCACTGTAATAAATAAGACAATGATGCATCCAGTATCTTACAAAAATACCCAAAGACTAATTTAGACGCACTTTTATTGCCTGGAAACATTCCCCCTGAAGTACATAACTTGTTAGCAATGATTAATTCTTTTCTGTGAGTCACTTCTAAGGTTCCTGGTTTCCCTGTGCAAACATACTTCTTATTTAAATTGACGCAGAGTAAGTCTTGATTAACATCATGCAAACTTTCTTGTTAATTTCTTGTGATGTTTTGTTCATTAAGGGTACTTTTAACTTCAGAGCAACACATTTTTATTGTAGGTAGAATTTCATCATTTCTGCATTTTTGTGTGTTTCTATAAAGGTGAGCATGCAGGTGTGTTGATGTGTGCAGTTGCCCCTGTGTCTGGTCAGAGGCATGTGTGGACTGCTGGCACAGGCAGGTTGTTGGCTATCTCTGTTGGCATATTTTCCTCTTGCCCATGTGTATATAAGTCGGTGCCAGTCTGTGTGGGCAGAAGGGGGACTCCGGGCAGAGCTGTATGAGAAAAAACAAAATGAGAATGGTTAAATAAAGACACAGTTGTAGCAATGCTAGTAATAACACTAACATTAATGTTGGCAGACAGACATCATCATCTCTTTGCTGATACATTCATGCACTGGAGTGGTGTGGATCTGCCTGCCTGTCTCTGCCTGTCTATATTATGCCAATATCTTGTACACAGCAGTGAGGCTGAGCAGTTTATCGCTAAAATTGTGTGTGTGTGTGTTTATGGTGTTTATAGTCCTTGTTACTCACATGAAGGCACAGGAAGGATCACTGATGTGAAATTGCAAGGAAGTGCAACATGTTCACCCAGCAGGTCCCTGGACAGAGCTGGGCCAGCATGCTGGTTAAACATAAGGACCTCTGAATTTGAACCTGCGGCACGGAATAATAGAGACAAGCACACAGGGACACTTTCTATCTCATTATTTCATTCCCAATATGTTTATACAGAGCAGACGTGAACAGCTCCACAAACAGTCAGGTTTCCCTGCAGCTCAGGGCGCTCTAGTGGGCTTTATCTAAATCCTCCTTGAGCTCAGAATGCGGAGGGATCTTGGCTGTATGCCAGATGTTACACTGTAAATACTGACTAAGCTCATACTGTGTCAACCATACTGAATTTAGGAATCTGCTATCACATTCCTAACAGCAGGTTCAGCATCCTCTTGTCTAAACTCACACTTTGACCATGCTGAGCCATATTCCAAACTGATCCAGGCTGAACAGTGTGGGGTGTATCGTCTGTACCTGGCTGTAACGCTGCTCCTCTGGCCACGTTCTCCCCCAGTAGCATCTCTTGCAGCAGGCTGTCCACGCTGGCCTGGCCCAAGAGACGCATCAGCTGGAGCTGCTCCACCAGCTGCCAGGCCACGCTCTGCAAAGGTGGTAGCAGCAGCAGCAGTTCCCCAAACCGGCCCCTCTGCTCAAACGTAGCCTCATCTAGCAACACCTGAGCCTGGAAACGAAGCCTACGCACAGTCTGAGATCTCTCAAGTCCTGGGCAGTCTGAGAGATATACATGCAAAGCAGAGGAAGAAAAATCATTACACATCACAGCAAGACTAAATTCACTGCTGGGCAAAATAAAGGGCCTATACCTATAGTATCTATACCTAAAGAGGATTTTTTTAGTAGAGGCCTGGTCTGACATGAGTGTAATGTAGTAGCAATGGAGAGAACACAGCCTGGTCTTTATGTATTTGTTTGAGTAAGCAGTCGCCTTAGACAGCCCTGGACACTCTTTGCCAGTTTGGCTGCTCTGTCTTGCTGACCTGGCTCTGCTCTTATAATCAGATTCTGTGGCCAAGAGGCAATAAAGTACAGGAGTCACTTACACCTGCCAGGATGCCCCCAGATATTAATAGTTTTCCACTGAACACCATGAAACCGTTCTGCCCAGACAAATTTGACTGTGCCAAACACAAGGACCATGTCCTCTGGTAGTGTTACTGTTTTTGTCTGATGTGGAAGAGGGAAAGTAGGGTGGAGGGTATACTGTGACCCCCTGACTGACCTGGGGCGAAGAAGATGATGGTTTTGAGGCAGGCAAATTCACTATCTGTGATGTCCAGCTCTCTCAAGGGTCGAACCAGCTCCTCTAGGATGCGGGCTGCCACCTTAGAGACCTCTGGCTCGGGTCCACTCACAGGGATGATGAAATCATTTCCTACAACGAAGCAGAGTGATTGAATTCCCTGTAAAGAAAATGGTACGTAACCCACCAAGCCAAACACACTGGCGAGCTTGCTTACCCAGGAGGATGATGTTGTTGTAAGGCAGGGAGCGACGTGCCACTCCCAGGATGAGGTGCTCGGCCGAATGAGCTCGTAACAGGGCTACCTGCACACAGACACAGCAAAGACAGACAGACAACACAAAGAACACATACTGAATGGCTCTCATGTGGAGAGGAAGCAGAGACAGAAAAGCAGCGAACCAGGTTGATTACAGAAACGCTAGGTGTTCATCTTAAGCCCCGTTCACGCTCGTGTGGAAATTCACCCTTAACCACAAAAATACAAATACGCCTACCCTGTCATCTACGGGCAGTTCGCAGAACTCAGGGATGCGCTTAGCCCATTCCACCAATAGTAGGAGCTGCTGCTTCATCGATTCAAACACGTCCCCAACGCTAGCAATCTTCTTAGCGGTGATGTCACAGTTCATCAGTGGAGTTGAGGACAAGTACTGCTCAGAACACACAAGAATGAGACTCGTGGGCATTCTAAAAGTCTCTGTATGGCAGAACCAAGCACTCAGTTGATACTTATACAGTTTATGAGCAGGCGGGTGGTGAGGGAAACGGCATTAAATTCATTATGGTTACACTGCATGAGGAATGTATGAATTTTTATGATGACATACAGTAATGGAGGTTAAAGGGAAATCTCAGGACCTTAAGGGAGGAAGGAAACATATTATGAGTGGACCAGGTCTTGGACACTGTACTCATAGTATGGGGTACTATCTATGGATTATACTTGACTGTTCTTATAAGAGGCCTATTTAAGTCTGTCCTTGACTGTCTTTCCATAGTTTTTCTTTTTTGAAGACAATTTTAGAATTGCACTAATTTTAACTATTCATTTAGCCAAACTTTCATTCATGTTTGCTTACATAGTGTGTAAGGTATAGATTTTGAGTATGAAATAGTTTAGTGACTCTCTTTAAAGGTCTACCTGATGTGTGCTGGCTTCTGCTTGCAGCAGCACACTGATGGACAAAGTTCCGACACCCTGGCCATCTCTACGGCAACTGATTCGGTCTCGCTCGTTCTGCACAGCTTCATGAGACAGACAGATAAGGTCATCAAAAACAGGCAATCTCCATATGCAACATTTTCCTTTTTTTAAAACCTGTTGTCGTCTTTAAATAAAAATGATTAAATCTCTTTGTAACAATAGCTGTTGCTATTGTTTTTGCCATTTTCAGTGAGAGAGAAGGACATACGAGTGTGTAGAAGATAGATCTGTAAGGACAGTACAGTTTTTGGCACAGCAGTTTGGATGGAGTCCAATAAAGGAATATTTCTCCAATAAAGTCCAATAAAGGTGTTACATTTGGACCTCAAGCTAAGCCTGAATAAAGTGACCGTGATCTGAATTAGATTGGCCCATTTTAGAAAAGCTTTCACAAAGACACAATACGATGTTGAGTGCAGCATTCTCTCGCCATCCAATCAAGTTCTTATAAATCCAGATACAGTGGGAGAGTTAGGGATCGTTTTAGAAACTGTGAACATGTCCATTTGTGACGTCACACACATTTTTTCTTTATGCATTACACAAGGAAAGTAAAAGACTGGAGGGGGAAACCGTGAATGCAGTGAGGATCGGCCCTATGCTGAATCTGCAGCAGAACATGCCTTTAATAACACGAACGACAATAACAACGCTCCCTGCCGTGTAATTACTCACACCAGTCTATAGTAGGGGCCCTTCAGAAACTATCATTTGCTTCGCCTTTTTGTGGTGCTGAAGGTTTGGTTTGGTATTGACGTCATGTGAGAGGCTGTGGTGGACAGCGATAAGGAAGAGTAGTTCGGGTCTCTAAGCTATTGTAAAGAACGTGCATTCCGTGCGTTCAGAAACACATCACAGACTTTAGGCTCCATGGAAAATGAAGATTGATCGTGTCAAAATGCATGGAAAATTCTTCTCTTGTCAAGACTGTTTTCCTGTTGTCAAGAGAGCTGTACTCATACATTGTACAATTTGGGGAATATTCACAGAAAGTACTTAAATATTACTTAACTCTTGTGTTGCCTAATTTCTCCCTTGACACTGGTATTCCAGCGAGTGTTACACAACAAGCTCCCCTAGAACTCTGAAGAGTGAGTTTCCCTTGAATAAAACTCAGTAAATATTTGACCATACTTAGGCATGTTAATTATTGATGTGAATCCACCATTCATGGCTCCCCTCCTTCTGAGCCCCCCCCTTTCTTATCAGTGGCAGCCTGTGGAAGATAAAGCCTCTAGTCTCTGTAGCCAGCCTCCTAATCTTGCCCAAAGTAGACATGCTGATCTTACAGCGTTTCTCCCCACTGGTGCCCACCTCCTCTGTGCTCCCTCTGTGGATCAAACACTACAACCACATCCCTCATATTATATTATGTAATATATGTATGTATTACTGCATTTTAGAGAATGGTTACACAGATACACAGATACGTCATGTTTAGCTCATTTAAACCAACGTCTACCTGGCCAAACAATGGAAATCATCTGCAATTGACTCTTTCAGAAATTGCTCATTTTAGAAAACTAATAATTTTGTCCACTCCTCATGAAGAACTTGCAGTGCTACTTATTTTGCAGTCCTGTGGTTAACATAGTACAGGTTTTGAGAATTTGTGTAACTGTCCTTTCTCTTATTCTCCCTTAGTTTTTTTTGGTACTTTGAATAATCATGGGACTTAGGATTTTATTATAGGCACCAAAGTCTAACTCTATTTTGGGAGTTGCTCTGTCGTGTCTGCGGCAAGTACAACTAGATAGGTGAACACATTATGATATATACATATACTATCTAAACAGGGCTTCCTCATTTTTTCTGTCTGAGTCTTTAAGATCTGTTGTCAGAAAGTAAAAGGAAGACATTTAAAATTAGAAGACAGAGCCAGAGTTCAGTTTATTAGTTTATACAAACTTTTTAAATATCCGAGTACATTACAGGTCTCACACGAAATAAAATGTATAAAATTGATGTTGTCTCACCCTCTTTCCTCATGCCTGCTCTAAAGCACTTGCGTAACCTGCAATATCGGCACTGGTTCCTCTTGTCTTTGTCCACCACACACTGCCTGCTGAACCTGTCCAGGCACACACATACCACAAACAATCATTTTCACATCCATAGACATACAGGAAAGATCCAATACTCGGCATAGACACCGTCAAAGAAGGATAGAGAGCAACACGCACACACATAGCAATCCATGTACATGTGTGCATGTATAGGTGAGGTCTGGGCACAAAAGCAATCAGCTCTTATGTGGAACTGTGACATGACAATTCCACTCATGAACCCCAAGCAGTGAAATCTCACATTCAGCTTCACTGTCAGTGAAGGCTTGTCATCTGGACACCGCCATGGTCTTTAAAGATCTCACCTTACTTTCAAGGTGGTGCCAGTGAAAATTATTTGTCATGATCCGTGTCATGCCACACAATAGCTGGGAATTGAATGAACACATATAGCCACCTGAAGGTGAGAGATTTTCATTAACTTTCCTCTCTTTTTTCTACACAGTAGTCCAAACACAAACCTCAAGTAACTGGTCCATCTTGATTGGAACACTTTTCGAGATGAATGATGGTTTAGACTTGAACATGTATTAGATGCTATGGAACACGGTTATTTGGTCGTATTATGCTGTCTCTGTCTTACCTGCATGTATAAGCGTGGTTCTTCCGTACGCTCCTCCTGAAGAAACCTTTGCAACCATCACAACTGGAAGCTCCATAATGTTTACCTGTTGCCCTGTCCGCACAAATGGAGCACAGGCCTCCACTGGCCTGCCGCAGCACCGGCGTAGACTCAGGCATCAGTGACTCTGTCATGTGGAGCAAACAGACAACACAGTTTTGCCACATATGGCTGAGTCACAGCACCTCAGCACTAGGGACAGGGATATTTTTTATTGTAGGTGTGAGGTGTTGTGGGGCAGACTAAGGCAATAGGCAGTATGTGACAGTAGGTAAAAAAGCATGTATGAAATTCAGTGCACTCACCATAAAAGGACATAGCTCTTTTATCATTTTTGGATGGATAAACATCCCTAAAGCCATGTTAATGATGCTAGTGAATTTTCAGTATGAGGTGTCTTGGTGGGCTGCGCTTTGTGTAAGCTCTGTGTGACAGTAGATAAGCATATCTACAGAGCGAGTAATTAATCGCAGTAATAATCAGCTGAAGAAATGAATGAAGGTGGTGGCTGAGTAAAATAACTTTGTATGCATGGGCACAACTTGGTCAAACAGAAATGTGTTGATTGTGAGAACACAGCACTGATTATGATGGCAGTGTAAGCAGTAAAAGAGGGCCAGTGGTAGAGAGATATCACCAGTTCCAGATGCCTGGTTCATAGTTATCAGAGGAGCACAGTCATGGCACAAGTTGTACTTGGAGAAAGAAGAAACTCCTCATTTTATGAAACCAGTTACAGGTTTGGAAGGCAAAGTCCACATTCATTTCCTGGCTAATTTTGCCAAGGTAGCTCAGCTTTAATTCAGACTCAGACTCTGTTTCAGTTTCTGTCTGTCTCTCTCTCTCTTTCTCTCTCTTCACACTGTTGGGACAATGCCTCTTGGCTTTAATGCACGTAATTGACACAGTTTGGGTCCTGAGCGGTGAGGGAATACATTCAAACATGCAGATTGCATGCGTTTTGAAATCAAAGTTCAGTATTGAATTAAGTTATTGCAATATATCTGCCTCCAGGCCTTCTATGTGTCTTAACGGCACACTAATGCCACTAATGCAAAATTTGTTTCCAGAAGTGACAAAGAGCTCCCTATTCAGCAGGAGTCCTAATGTTTTTATAATTTGACATTATGGTGAAAACAGGGTATGTTGGAAAGTGCTAGGTTTAGGTTTTAGAGGTCTCCATGTGTAGTCAGGTAATGACAGAAGAATACAGTACATCCTCTGAAGTTGCTGTAGTTTTGTATGCCTATGACATGAGGGATTATCCCAAAAGCCCCAGAGTGTGAGGGAGCTTGACTTTAAGAGTAGCTCAACACATGTTCTGTTTGGCTTGTCTCTCAGAGACAGTTTTCAGCACCAGATGGATTGACGGACTACAAAAAGATTGCCTTTAAATACGACCCAATGTGTCTGGACTCAGCAAAGCATGTGCGAATGTGTGTTCAATCCATATGTAATAGTAGTTATCTAAGTCCCACTGAAAACAACAGGGCCACAGTCAAAATCTGTTGGAGCTGAACATTATTCTTTGGAAGGAGGAGAGACAGGATGGGATCTTCAGTTTGTGACACTAACAGTGAGTAGCCCTGTGGCGTAATGGCAGACATGCAGTCCTTGTCTCATTAAAGCCATGGTGTGACACACCATATCTCAGGAATCTGAACACAAAGGTCATAGGTGACACATACCTGTCTCAGCAGGCAGCTCTCTCAAACTGTCAAATTCCAACAGGGTGTAAGAAGGGTCAAGGGTCACGATGCAGTCTGTAGTGGTCAGGCCCAGAGATGTTCCAGAGATCTTCATGGTACAGTGATTCCTACTGAAACAGGATGGATGGAACTCAGAGGTCTCTGCTTTATCCAGCTCAGGCGGAGGGGCAAACTGAGCAACACCTCCTTAAGCCTTCCAAAGATCTCTCCCTCCGCGACTAAGCCAAAGTACCTGCAGTCTCAGTGACTAAGCCCAGCCAAATCGGTGTTTTCTCGGCTCTGATTCACCCTCCAAACCACTCAAAAAAACCACATGAAAATGACTTTCAACTCCATTAATGGAAACTTATTCTCTCTCCGATCCTCACTTTCAGTTCACTCGTCTTGTCATGTGTGATCTGACAGCGTGGCTCACTCGTGTCGTCTGCAACTTTCCGAGTCGTTAAAAATGTTCCATATCCAAATGAACAATCTGAAGACAAGTCAGAGTTTGAGGCAGAGATTTTGCCTACTGTCTGTCTGTTTGCTATTCTCTTATCAGTGAAGAGAGAATCATAAAGGGGAGGACTCTGTGTGACAGATAAACATGACTCACTCTGCTTTGGAAAACAACACTTGTCCAACAACATCAGTGGGGCGGTAATAAGGATGTAATAAACATAAAACAAAATAAATAGAAGATAACAAACATAATTCCATGCTAAGACATAATTGTCATGTAGTTGCCCACATGTTGAGAGGCCAGCATCGACATTCGCATTGTCCTGTATAATGCATAATATTATGAAATTATGTCCCATTTTAGCCGTAAGGGGCAGTGTTGGCTTCTCTCTTGTGGTTCCGTACATTGCTTGTATGCCAGTTCTTTTCTGTAAAGAAGTGCAGACCTGTTTCTGACCTTTGCCCCTGTGTGTGTTTGTTCAGAGTTCAGCAGGGCTATTGATCAAAGGCAAAATGACAACATGTAATTGTAAACATAACCCGCCTTCCTTCATACCTCAAACAGATAACGCAGCAGACAGCACTTTCGGCATGCCAAAGAAAACAAATGCTCAAAAATTCATTCTTATTCTTTCCCTTGTTTTAATCTGGGATTAAAATCTTAAGAGTTCTATAGTCATATTAATACTATTCAGGATTTAATCATATTATTTTCCTTTAAGTTTTTGATACAAGGTGACTTCTTAGTAGTACAGCGGTCAATGGAGTCCTAAAATGGAAGCAGATCTCTTATTAATGTCTGTCATTTTTAAGAGCATAAATTCCCAGACATCTATAAAATCAGATGTCTAGGTCAAAGAGGGAAAAAGACTGAAAGCATGAACCAGTGTTTTCATATTCAAGATACCAGCTTCCATCCTGGTTGGCACTCTAATGTGTCCTCACTGCCGACTGGGAATGCTTAATGAAGAAAAGAAAGAATCACAGTTACAGTCACAATTCAAAGCAACCGTTATATCAGCACTTTCATTAATGATGGATTCAAATAGTCTCTTGCAGTCATCTAACAAAAATGCCTCCCTTTTTGCCATCTTTATTAGTATGGGGGAAAGAAAGCAGCGTGCAAAAGAAAAAGGACCGAAAAAGATAGAAAATAGGGTGAAAGTGGCCATATGATTTTAACAAATTATAACAAATTATATGTCAGTCCACATATGGGTTTTTGGGAGCAATATCCATCATGCTTTGCTGTAATGGGATTTCCTGGGTGAACGGTGCTCCCTCCTTGAATGTCACGCTAGGCCGCAGGTCAGACCTCCCCTTGCAGGGGCTCACACGCACGGCTCGCTCAAAGTGATTGATAGCTCATAAAAACCTGTCAGTCACAGTACAGCTGGACAGCATGGCTTATTCTCCCATGAAATGATTTGGACCTAGACAGGAAAATGATGGTAAAACATAGTAATTTTTTTTTTTAATGAGGGAATATTTAAGAGGCAAAAACCTAGTTTATCCACATATTTAAATTAATGTATTTCAAGGGGATTCAAGGACAATTAATGATTTAACTTAATAAAAACATATAATTCTGGATTTCTTTGTATACACACAAAAATTCTAGTGTTAAAATGGATTCCAGTAACAGCAACCCTTGCAGTGTGACAGATGAAACAGACAAAGGTAAGTATATGCATAGAGGGTTTTCCATTTAAATCCAGTAGGGGGAAGCAAAGTCCAGAGTATCTGCAGAAATCCTGGGTTTATTGCAGACTACAATACTGACCATCTCCCTTTGTACTAAGGGCACTGTACAAAAGTCCCTGTGAGACCTGATCATTGTACTTAAAGTCCTGTTCCAGACCTAAAAGTGACTGCGATAAAATGAGTGACAGATTCAGCCTGAGAGAGAACAGTCCTCTGTGAAGTGAGAGTTTCTCTGTCAGGGATTCTGAATTTACTCCTAACAGGTGTACCGAAAGCAGCTCTGCTTGTCTGTTTGTGTGGACTCTGCGCTGATCGATGAGGCAGGTGAAGCTATATTTCAAAGTGAGGGCCATTTGGAAAAGTAAAGTGTGGAGCGCAGCAAAACCGGTCCTGACCACTGCTCGGTGGAGACACACACTTTTGCCTGTAATGCTGGTTGAGCTATTAACCAAACATAAATAAATAATGTCACCAGCACTCTTTAGCAAGAGGCGGACCGCTTGGCAAACTCTTGGTGCTGCATTTCTAATTTCCTCGTCAGGTCGAGTCCAATGAAATTATCCTTTGAACTGAATTATTTGGTTGGATGGCTTGCTAATATAAAGAAAAAGTCCACAGCTCTCGGAGGGTATGCACACAATTTTACATCAGAAAACTTCAAAGCATCAAAAAACATCACTGTGATATTGTGGCACAAACTCAGAGAGAAAAATATCACATTCACACGTCTCTGACTCACGTGGGTTGGTTGAGAAGACCTGTGGAGATGATTAAAACTTCACTAATATGAAGGCATATTTGGGGGTAGGACGAAAAAAGAAACAAGCGTAGAGGGACTTCTCACTTCTGATTATACCTAGAAATGTCTTCCTTCAGAGTAATTGCATGGAGCAGACATACATGGTTAGGGTTACTGGTTTTAAGGAAGGAGTTGAGGAGATGAGACATTGAGGAGCACATGAAAAGGAGGACTGTAACAGAGACTGCTAATTTACACTAAAAAAGTCCACAGTCACAGGTAATATGGTCACAGATGGTATCATTATATCGAAGGTATATGAGGGGTAAAAGTGCAGTGTCATTTACTGTATTACACTATCCCTGTACACTTTCTACAATCTTCTGAAAAAAATCTTCTGAAAACGCACTTTCATGAAAAGTGATAACCCGAAATAATGTACTGTATCATTACTGCAGCAATATTCTCAGTGGGAATAGGGGGATAGACAGTATAGAGTTTAGGCAAAGCAAGACTTGAATGACATTCACACAGAGGGTTTTTTTTCCCCCAGTAAATTTAGGCACCTTGGCCATTTAAATAATGATCAATAAAATTAGTTTTAACAACTGTTTATAATGTTAAGATGAGCAGCCAGAAGTCTTTGCCTTACATTCAGTTGTAAGGTGTGTCAAATCTGTTTAGACTGATGACACCACTGTACTCTATCCTAATTATAGTACCGACCCCCTGAAAAAAGGACCTCGACACAGGACATCAGTATGTTCTCCATCAGAAAAAAAAGCTACAGTCTTTGTAGTTTTATTCCAAAAAAGGAGGGAGTAAAAAAGCAGCAAAAAATGGTTATAAAAGCATGGCAGGCGTATGATTTAGGGGAGCAATAAAGAATGGAAAGGTGGCCATTCATCATGGAAGCCAGCTCACCAGGAGAGGCCTTGTCATGGACAGCACTAAGTCCAGAGGGTGGTTCAGAATGCGCCTAAATTCACCCCCAGACCTTCTCAGACCAATGATTTTTCCAGACATATTTAGATAGAGAGGAGCATGCTGGATTCTTTATTCTGTCCATTACTGCAGGAGAATAAAAATGTGAGTGGCAGAAAAGATGTGCATGTTCTTATCACATACAGAGACAGACAGGAGTAAGCTGTAACCCGACCAGAGAGTGTACTTCTGCAATCGGCTATCATAGAACAAGAATAAAAAGTAGGTTTACATTAAAAAGGGAACACACAAGACTTAGAGTAGTTATCTAGTAGTCATTTACCAAATAACTGACATAAGCCCGCTCAAAGGCTTGTTCTCCCGGTGTAGAGGGTGACATACGGTGTGTATGGCCCGATGTTATCAGATTAAGAAATTCTCGAAACTCATGCTCAAATTTCCCTCTGTGTAACCATCACGACATATAAATAAACCAAATAAATATGGAAAGTATTTAAATACAATATCATCCTGTCTTGTTTGGGAATCTTTACTTCCTCCTTTAAAAAAAACTGTCTACGCTTCAGCCTTAAGCAATGCAATTTTTTCAACCGCTGATCACGATAGAACTGCTTTATTCCGCAGTGTTAGCAGAATGGCTGATTCCGTATTGCGATTACAGGTAATTAACACATTTTCTCTCTAACAACAATTAAGCTTCCTTCTCATTTCGTCACACCCTGAGCCCTCTCTGACGTTTCTCACCTTGCAGTGCCGGGATCATTGTATTAACTTCCCTTTCTTTGCAATCATATTTCACTCACTCCTACCGCTCTCCCACACATCCAGTGGATGTGTTCCTTCTAGGCTTTGGCTCAGTGTCACCACTGAATCTGAGTTCTATCAGAGAACAATATGAAACGTTGGATTTTAGCAAACCTTTAAGGTTTAATCCACATAACCGAAAGCAGAGTTGTGCCCTGCAGCATTTGAAGATGGTCAGGCACTTAACTAAACCGTGATATTTTGCTTTCGAACAACAAATAAGGACGTTGCTTTCCGAAGTTTGCCCAGTCGTGGAATATACTGCTAGTGTACTTTTGCAATTCAGTAGTGGTCGTCCATCACACACACAACCAGTCTTGTTGGCGTGAGGCTGTAGCTGAGGCTGTTTTTCGTTTAGAAGGAGGCCTTTAGCAATTACCTATTATAAACTTGGAGTGTTAAAGCGATCCATATAACGCACAATATGCAACCAGTTTTAATGGAGCTAGTTTGAACAAGTTAGCCCTCAGCGGTATCCCAAATAGACAGATTACTATTTAAGTCTTTGTGGCCACAACAACACAGATGTATGCTAAAACAGTTGTACAGTTCTGTACATGAATGATTATAAATATTTGTAAGAGAACTTACGGGAATGAGTACAAAGCTGATGTCAGTAAAAGGTCATAGGTAAGAAGTTTTCAATGGAGAACCAGGTCTCCTTGTGGAGGTGGTAAAAATGGAATATGAAATATGAAGGTATGTTTCAGTCTTACCAGAGCATTACTGTCAGTTTCCACATTGTGTTGCATACTTACTATGGATCACTTAAAAGGAGCTGTAGAAAAGAAATGTGGTTTAAATACCAGTACTCTGCTTTCAAGTTTTTGCTGAAAACGTGCAACACCTTTGCAAGAACTCAGTGTGTCCATAACTGCTAATAAAAGGAGAAACACATGCAAGCTCCTCTGAAGAATGATAAAAAAGCTCCTTCAGTGTGAGGCTCTCTGTGAACTGGATTTTAATTAAAACCACTTGCACTCGAACTTGTACTTAATGTTTCCCATTAGTCATGTTTGAGGGATTACAGACAGCTCCAATGAAAGTCAAGGATTAAATGGAAAACGCAGATGTGCGAACAATGCAGCTTGTTTTATTGCAATCACTCTCGTTTAGTAATTAT
The DNA here is from genome assembly GCF_902362185.1 of Chanos chanos. Lineage (NCBI taxonomy): Eukaryota > Metazoa > Chordata > Actinopteri > Gonorynchiformes > Chanidae > Chanos > Chanos chanos. The sequence continues at coordinate 19,263,637 of NC_044496.1, forward strand.
GAAAGACTTACCAGCTTTGACATGGTCTCCTAATTCCTTCCTCAATTAAAGTTGACTTGTTGCTGAAAAAAGGAAGAGTTAGGCTGTGGGGTTAGCCAGGTCTGGAACAGGGGGAAACCGAGGTTCAAAAGTTCTTCTCTCTCATGTAAAGTTTTATTTTCTTCTCAATGCTCTCTCATTATATGTGCAGGATGATGCAATTTTGTTATTTTACTGTCTCTTTTAGATTTTCCTTGATTTTTGATTTAGTGTCTGTCTCTTAATTGAAAATGACATTTGTCTTTCTCATACCAACTCATATGAGTGTCAGTTTTGAAACATGATAAGTTGGGGTTTACAAAGAGTCATTCAAAGTCTGTTTTAAGGAAAGGCCCCCTGAGCACGAGTATCTGAAGAAAACGTCTACACTAGGATGTTTATGGTTTTGGTTTAATTCTGGTGACAAAAAATGTAGGATGCTAGACAATAATAACATTTAAATAATATTTAAAAAATGTTCATTTGTTTTTATATGAGTGGTTTAGTTGTAACACAGGTCACTTTCAAGTAAGAATTCCTGCTGTATTCACTTTTTGAATAATTGTTTGACCCTTGATCCTTGTGTTTTTCCCTTTGTGCATACTTCTCTAGTCCTATACAAATCTTTAACAGCAGAGGTGAGGTGCAATGTGGATGCGTGTGCCCCCTCCCTTATTATTAAGTGCCCTCATCTGGAGCATTGTGTCCACATGTGCTGAACTTGGTGGAGGATCAGTGAGCCTGAAAAGCATGCGTTTACATTAATTAGGCTGTTCACGTATATGTTGCTATGCTAGTTGAAAATCTTTAATTATGTACCCTGGCTTTGACCTTTCAGCCACAAAATACCTGTTTTCTAAGGTGGATGAAATCTCTCTGAGATTCATAAAATGCACATAAAGTGATGCATCAACAGGGTGATGTACTGTTTAAAATGCAGGAAGGCATTATTCAACATAAGCAGGAGCAGAAACTCATCTCAGGTGCTTTCCTCCGGGGAAGCTGAATGGAATAAGTTACTGGATGAGCTTTAATTCATTTCTGGAATGGAACCTCTGCTAGGCATAGTGAAAATACAGTGATGAGTACTTCGTTAGATCTAGGCCAGCTCTGATCATTATGAAACATTACAGGTAGCACAAACGACATGGCGAAACACTGCATCGACAGTTTTAATTGACATTTCAGTTTGTGCTTTTTGCAGTGTCTTAATGTTGCACTCACAGAGGAAGCTGATTTGTGGGTAAGAGAATGAAAAGAAAGTGGACGAGAGAAAAAATAAGAAGAAAAATGATTCTTTGCAAAGGGCTTAAAACAAGGTATGAAAGTAATTATTTTTGCTTTTCAAGATTCAGGCATATTTATGGGGCATTACTGTAGGAGAGGGCTGTTTAATGTTATTTGCAGAGAGCACACATTGTTCGCATCAAGCACACAAAAGTTGAGGGCATGGCTATGGGAAACACAACCTCAGGGCCACAGTATGGTGCTCTATAGAGCAAATGTTCTTCAGATTTTTGCATCAGCTACACAAAATTAATAATGGAGCCAGTTCTGAAACTTGACAACTCATTGAAGTGCCGCTTGTCCTGAACTCTTTTTTGAAGGAGCCTGAGGCATAAGTCAAGATACGGCATAGTATGAAATATCCATTAACAATTTGTTCAGAAATACTGGGAAGAATGCAGCCACATTCACCAGTTTTGTTCTATCAGATTGCAAAAGGTGTTCATGTCAAACCTGGGAGGCAAGCTTTGTCTTTTAGCCTACTCCTTTTTTGACAATGCTTTGTATGTTATCTGACTCAAACTTTGTTTTTATACAGTTTTTAGCATTTAGGAATGTTGTTAATTACAATTACGTTTACAATGTTGTTACTTACAATTACAATTAATATTACACTGATGTTGGTTTGCTATAAGATTCAGCATATGTTGATTGACTCCATCAACCCGCTGATGTGTTGTGAGCTGCTGGGAGAATTTGAGATTACACCAACCTATTGTACTAGGTGTAGGCGTAGAGGTGGGGTATAGTATGTGGAATGGATATTCTCTTCTAAATTATATCGTGTTATGACGGACTTCACAATGGAAGAGTGGATGGAGGGGTGAAAGGGCCATGGACTTTTTTTTTCGGCTTGACTCAAGTGTAACTGCTGACTCGTGGGACCCACTTACGACTAAGACATGGTGTGCTTTTATCCCGTCTGGCGAATTGTGAAATAAATAAAAAGAATGGAAAATGGCTGCTCTCTGGGCTCTACCCTTGCTCCCTAGCTCTTTGTTAAAACCCTATCTCTGCTGCTCCATTGCCCCCAGCTACATTAAATCCCATTAAATTCACCTTCATTAAAGCAGTCCTCTTTCCTCCTCGCAGCGGCCCTATTGCGGGGCCTCTCAAGGACAGAGCGGTAATGAGGGTGGACTGGATTTAACCTTGAAGACTACAGGTTTTCATTTTCAAATCAATAACTTATGCCTCAAAACCACCACTAGGCCTAGGCTATAATTTTCTGGCATTTTTGCATGGATTATGTTTCTCCTGCAAAACTGTAATGCCAGAGAGGTATTTAACTTTAAGCTGCAGTGTACATATTGCATTTAGCTTTGTTTTGCCCTGCCCCCCAACCCCCTTCTCCTATGATAGAAACTGACAGCTTGCACATTTTCTACATCAGTGTGTCTTTGTGCATGTGCATGGGAGGCTTCTGGTACTGGCAGGGCATTCAATTTCAAAGCGACATTAACCCTGTGTGTAAACAATAAGTTGATCAGTGCAATTTTCCAAAGTTAGGCAAAATAGTGGACAGTACTGTGCTGGATCTCCCTCACCCCATCATGTACAATTTCAAGACAGTTTCGTCATACGCGGTGAATAGGTGGAAATATCAGAGACTTCCTGGGGATTTATTTGATTTTGACTGAGTCAGTCCTCCACTGTGAGGGGAAGTGGAAAATTGTGAATTATGAATAGGAATTTGAACATGACACATAATGGGAAGACAGAGGTAAAAAAAAAAAAGGAAAGAGAGAACACCTGAGCAGAGAGAAGCGGTTTACACATCAGTTCCCATTTTGCTCACAACTTTGGTGTGTATCTGTCTCTGTAGTGGCTTATGTCATCGTGTGATTATATAGAAAATATTAATTTGTCCTGCGGTGATCATTTCTGCTGAACATGTTCATTATATGAAATATTGGATCTCATCCTGAGGTGCAGGGGGGTGGGGGGGGGGGATGATGGCAGCTTAATTTTTTAATCAAATCCCCTCTTAAATGGGGCTTTATTAAATTACACTGCTCTCACTGTGGGAGTGGAGGTCTAGTATAGCGGTGGTATAGTGTAAAAAGAGTTTCTCAGGATAATTAAATAAAATTAATAAAAAACCCTGAGCTGGTGCCAAGTGAAGAGAGAAAGGGAAACCCAGCGGCCATATTTCAGATTCATTCTCTTTCATTTGGCTCCTTGGGAATGTGCTGTGCCAAATTAGGAGAGGGGGGCATGTAAAATGAAGAATATGAGTTTGAGCAGACTGTGACAATGAGAAAGACGCATTTCTACACACACACACATTTCCACACGAACCGTTTTTCAAATATTGATAGTTATCTAGATGTTCTTTTTACTGATGATCATTATGGATAGTATAGTTTTGTGAATCTGGGTCTGCATGCTGTAGGGTCAGTGGTTTCTCTCATAATCAAAGTATTGATCAGTTTGTCAGGTGGTTTTCAGAATATTTTAAAAATTAGTAATGAATTATTATTTCCTGAGTGCCATCTATAAATATACATTGTCCATAGAGGTGAAACATTTGCACTAAGCACTGTGCTATGTTCAAACTGACAAACACAGATACACAGGGCTACGCCGAACTTTCTGGTGTGTTGAGAAGGTTAGAGGTAATCTGATATTTTTCTTAGAACATCTTTATGTCCATAAAATCTGTAAAAGATGGATTACATGTGAAATGGAGTAATTAGACAAGTGATGCAGTGCTACTGAGCGAGCTGTTTGTCTCACAGGGAATTTGTTTGCTCTGTTTGGCCCTGACCCAGGGCCGAGGTTGCTTCACTTTGTGAAAAGATCCTTTTCTTCTGTTTGCTGTTTTTCTCTCTGAATATCCATATATATTTGGTGTGGGATATGCAAAATTATGTTAACGCAGCATTTTTCGTACATTTGACTTTCTTTTTTTGATCACGCCCCCTATATTCAAGTGGTTCTCGTCGCATTTTGGAGAATAAAATCTGATTATTTTTAGACACTGAAGAGGATTCAGATGTTCCAGAGTGATTGTGGACCAATCCTCATCAATCCCTTTGAGAAGAAGGAAGTCAGCTATGTGTCTTTAACTATATAGACACCCTTAGATGAAACTGAGATATGTGTTAAGGTAATGCAGACAGGCCGGCATGTGGTTTGGGGTGGGTATGAAATGTTCGTACCCTGACCACAAAAGCATTCTCTAGAGGAGCTCTCTGTTTACTCTGCGGGCTGCTATGCGTAAGCCACAGGGGCATGGTGAGGCTGGTATGTTAAACAGAGAAAGCACACAGTCAAACTCACTGGGGCTTGAGGGTGCTTGTGATTTCTGCTGTATGGTTCTCATCTCAAACATAGGTGTTCTCCAATACTGTAAACCTCTGTTTTAACGGAGACTGCAGCTCAGAAGATGGCCCCACGTTACTTTGTGATTTGGCTGAAAAAGAATGCCTTGTGAAGAAACAATCATTTAGCACTCCAGCAGAAAAAAAAACTGACCTTGTCTATAGGGAAAGTGTGACTGATTGGGGGTGTGTGTAATCTATAGAGGAATGAGAGACGAATGAAAGTTTCTGGTGAGGACTCTGGCAGGAGAGCTCTGGTTGAGGCTAGACCTGCGGTGGAGTCTTGTTTGAATTAGTTTATGGGCGGCGAAATGAAAAGCGCCCGACTGGGATGCGAAGGACCCAGGCCTTAAGGCCCTTTCATACTGTCTCTTTCTCAGAAAGGCATATTTATATCTTCCAGACCAGTAATTAATCACTCACGGCTGTTTTGGGCTCCTGGTACTGCTGTGGTGTATGGGACAGGAGCAGAGAGTGCGGTATGCTTATTTCATAGGTCACTTTGTGCTGCTCTAAACCGCATAGCATAACCACAATTAAAACATTGACTTAATTTATTACATAGAGGCACGAGATGCTGGTTTTAGGACATTAGATTCATAGCTTTAATGATTTTTTTCAGTTTGTATTTTTATAAGTTACACTGCAGTGAAATTTATTTTGTGGATAGACTTGGTTCTTGTTTCTGTTTGAGTAGCACAGTGCTAAATATTTGCAGTATAAATAAAACCATAATGGATTTTGGCATTCTTAAGCATATAATTATATGTTCATACATACTTAATTATATACATAACTATGTAGGCTATAAATCTTACACAAAGGGACTCCTCATACTCTGTAAAAAATGTATTGTGGTCCCATTTTTAAAAAAAATCTTACTTATGCCTATATATTGACTTATTTTAGTACACTGTAGAGGGTCCTTACAAAACTTGTTTGTTTCTGACCAAACAACCTCAGTTTGTATCATGATCACCCAATGCAATGTCCCGCACGATCTCTTTAAACCCTTTTGTTTGACAGTCATAATTTATTCCTCACTGTTTTCTTATCTGTTGTGGAACAAAACTTTTGCAAAAAAGCTGTGGTACACAGGCACACTGAGCACAAACACGGTCATAATTAGAATGGCCTGTGTCTATTGTGAGGTAATCATCATCTACATATGGGTGAATTATAGAAGTTGTGTAACCTTTTCTCGTCGTCTCTCTTTTTGCATGAAGAACACTTTTTTTTTTTCTTGCTGCAAAAAGCAGTCAGTGTAATTTTACTCTGGTTGAATGTTGAGCACATGTGCAGGAGATGTGTGTGTGGAGTTGAATTACAGTAGGCTTTCATATTTGTGTCAGTTGAAGTACTTTTTGTATCCCCAAACTGTGCCAGAAAAACATGAGTCTAAATGGGAATGATTTAACTTTTTTTTTTGTACTGCAGCAGACATGGGTGCAGTACGACTTGTAGTGTTTTATCATAGAGCCAAGACTATATGTTTATGTTGTGTAAAAGATATGTTTTACTCATGCTTCAGAGAGATAACACAAAGGTTATAATTAATATAATAATTATTTTAAAATAAGCCCTTTTACTAAAATTAGTAGGCTCTATTAAAGAATAAGGATGCAATATATGAAATGTACATATACATACTGGAGAGAAGTGAGAGCACACTCATGAGAACAGCATTTGCATATACCATAATAATGACAATACAGTGATATGAATAAATAAAAAAATAAAAATAATAAAGTGATATTAAAACCTTGCTAGGATAGTACATTTATGAGTGATTAATCTGATGTGGTCTTCCCTGCACTCAGAATGTTGCCTCAGATAATGGGGATGTATTTGTATCAAACTCACATTTTGAAAAGGGTGACATCATTTCCCTAAAATTAAGATATACTTGGGTTGTTTAAGCATAATTGACATTTAAAGACATTTAAATGGCCTTAGCGGTATCAGATCTAAAGTATTTTGTATTTTGAAACTGTTAAGAGCCATTAAAATCTTAGATATCTTCACTACAGTGCAAATGATGTCTGTGAATATTTTGCTGTGTAGCCAGTGGATTTGTCATAACCTGATAATGCCAGACTACTCACAGTTTGCCTTTACTGGCCAGGCTGTAAAGTTTTAGATATACTTCACCATACTTGATGTTGGCTTTGGAGGAGAGAGCCAGACACTTTAATGTCTGTCTATTGAACTTTCCAATGGTCTGATTTTTTTTTTAGTGCCCCATTGGCAGTGTGCTTTAATTAGATTATACTCAAAGAGTGACTGTGGCTCAGAATGCCAATTTGTATCCCAGACTGTGTAAAATTTTCTGTTACACCTCCTGCCAAACAGAGCAGGTGGGAACAGACAAGGTCCTCAGGCAGAGAAGCGTCAACTGCTTTTTATTTCGCTCTTGTCCTTCCCTTGCCTTTCTTCACTTAAAGGGCAGCCTCCTACATGGGAATATAAACACATTATTAAAGTGTCTGCAGTACAAACACAATCAGACAGACACAGTGGGAGTATGAATTTTCATATAGGTGATGGGTTTATAATAGTTTTTTAATATAGGTGATGTGAGTGTCTACGTTGGGGGACTGATTGCGTTGGCAGGCGATAAGAGTGTATGGACTAAGACTGACATGGAGCTGTGTCTCTATGTTAACTCTGTCTCTCTTTGCACTGGTCTCAGACTGCACAGAGGAAGCACAACACTATGATCTGCCTGGGGAGTTCACAAAATGATACAGCGCAGAAAGTATGGCAGTTCAGATAGAAATGGCTGTCATCCAAGAATGGACTGCTGCCAGGAAAAATGATAATTGTCATGAAAAATAAACTTGAAATATCATTATTACTGTGAGCCATGTTGCTTCCAATAACAATCTGACTTTTTATTTAGTCTATTACAAATCTATAATTTACATTGTAAATAAAGGTTTGTGTTTGAAGACACTGGCCAAGGAAAGCGGTAGAGAAGTGAACAGCTGTAGGTAATTAGACCAGGCCTTGAGATGGCCAGGGATTCAAAGTAAACATGGACCCCTTCCACAGTCAACAACATTAACAAATGTAGAAGAAGGAAGCTACTGAATTTGCGAAGAATGTGCAGCAGGGATGGAAAGCGTGGAAGCATGAACGCAGCAGATGGTGAAAATTAAATCCATGCAGCGTGTGGCTAACAGGACTGTGGGTTTATTCTTCTAACAGTGGACCTTGCAGTGCTTGGAGGGCCAGAGGAGAACTGTTCTGGGTCAACACTCACAGGTTTACATTCATCCCACTGAATGCCCTGCTGTTTTTCAACATTTCCACAGGGGAAACACACCTTTTCTCTTTACTCCCATCTTCCGCCCTTGTGTAGGCATATCCCAAGGAATTTTAAAATACTCTTTAGATACTCATATGACTTAAGTGACTTGAAAGAGAGACAGAGAGAGGGAGGCAATTAACATATTGTGCACATTGGGGAGGTGCTTTTATCAATATTTTTTTCAAAATGAAGAATTTACTTTGAATTTATTCTTAGTATGTTTTTGAATTAAAAATGACCCATAACCTTTAACCCAATAAAAATGAAATCAGAAATGACTCTAGTTAGGATTACTGAAAGGATAATGATGCTGTACTATTACACTCTGTAGGTGCCCACCTTGCCCCTTATAATCCCAAAGACTTTAAGTGTTTGGTGGGATATCCTGAGAGGTCTAATGGACCTTATATTAGTCTACGAGAGGTTGGCCTAGAGCAATCACTCAGTCCCTGCATTTCTTACTGAACTGAACAGTGCTCCATAATTAATGGCATTGTAATATTTCATGGTACAACCCATTCTTTTTCTAGGCCTGCAGACATAAGAGACATTCTTAACTAAAAAAAAAAAACCCTCATAAAATAAGGGTTTTCATCCCTCTGGCACAAACACAATATGCCTTTAAAAGTGTTTAGATGATGATATAGATAGAATTTTGAATTTTGCATGTATTACCAAAAAAATCTTTAAAAGGACAGTAAACTGCTATGTTTGTCCACTTTGTAGAGCTTTAGAGCTTTATGGAGTGTTTCATTCATCACCGTCCTGGCATGTCTGGAATTGCTGCTACATGGAGGGAGCCCACAGGAGGGGCAAGAGCAGTGCAGGAGGAGGAATGCCACAGTGAGGCATGGTATGACGAGGAGTCACTCCAAAGCCGAGTGGAATGCTCCCTGTTCGGCCTGTCTCTGTCCCTCTCTCTCTCTCTCTCTATGGCATCCCTTAACCAAATATTAGCAAACTGGCTGGACAGACTGTCTGAGGAAATATTCCTCAAATATTCCTCAATGTCTCTTCTTAAAGCTTTTCTCGTCCAAAAACAAGACAGCCTTTGAATTCAGTCAAGAGTTGAGTCTCTTGCTCATTCATGGTTGTCTTTAACAATGATACAACAGTGGTATTAAAAGTGCTGTTGTCATAAATTATGAGTGGCGATATGAGAAGGCATTCAATTTGACTTGTAAAATGATGGGCTAGACAGGGCGAGAGGGCTTGGTTTTGTTTTTCAAAGGCAGGCACAACTTCAGAGGAATGAGGCTTAACATTTGCTTTTTGTTTAACCTCACAGCTTGAAGAAACAAAATACCGCCTTTCATTGCTGAATTACCTTACTGAAAAAAAGTATGGTTCACCATACAGAGCCTCCTCATTTCACTCTTAATATTTCAAAATGTCACTAATGCACATAGGTTGTTCTTTAAAGTAGTTCTTGAGGTACCCACTCCAAATTCTTTATGGCATGTATGTGGAAACCGTTGTATTGTGCTATGCGTGTTAGCTTTACAACACTTAAAGTGTGCCTTGGCTTCAATTTTTGCTATTTATGGAACGCGAAGTTGGAAAACCATCTATGTCTAAATTTCTGACACTGCTTCATGCTGTTTACGCATCCTTCAATAAAAGACTTAGAAGTCAGTGTTCTAAAATGATTTTTGTTGTTTTATGATTTCTTTTTTTACCTACAGTATATGTTTTTTAAGCATTGCTCATATTCCACGTAATTATATTTCAACAAAATTAGTGAAGCACACAGTTTCCAGAAGCCCCCTTTTCCTATGTGCATATTAATTCACTGTAAATATTATTTCATGTAAGTAGATGATCAGTCATACAGGTGTTGCCTCTTTATGATGTCGTGCCTGTTTTACAATCTTATTCTTTCGAGTATTTGTCCCATGATCATAAGCCCCCCAGCCCCCACCTCTCTCTCTCTCTCTCTCTCTCTCTCTCATGTATGGGTAATACACTGAGGCTGTGTCAGACCCTTACAACCCTCAACTCTCTGACCAAGTATGCCAATACACTCACTCAGCTCATATGGTGTGTGGGAGTTTGTGTGGTTTTATGACTTAATGACTCCTGTCGAATCTGATCACAGGCCTGGGATGAACATTGCCAGCTGTTTTAACTTCTTTTCTTCTTCTCCCATACAAATTCAACACACTCCACACACGCTGCAGCCTCATGGTGGGGATGGAGGCTTGAATTTGGATACATTACAAGGACCTTCAGGAGCTTTGCTCAACTATCTGTTCTTGGTTAGGGCCATGGTTGCCTACAGGCCAAACTGAAGTCAAGTGCTTGGTGATACGATTATAATGTTAACTTAAGGGAGTGTGATAAAATTGGGATGTAAGTAGATGTAAGTAGATAATGTCTAACACTAGTTCATCCTCACCCTTGTGGAGGACAGTGAAATGCACCATATATTTCTCATTCTGTATTCACTGTTAAAGAGCAGAGTCGAGGAAATGGTCAAATCTACATTTAAAGGACTAAAATCTTGGCCAGGCAGGATCTAAAAACGAGGGACCATGTTAGACCCCTCCTGTTCCCTGGAGGTGTGCTGGGGTCATTAGTTTTAGTTTTTGAAGTGTACGGCCTTTTGATGTTTGGCGTTCTCTTTAGGCAGTCTGGCCTGAAGGATATTTAATATCACTCCAGCAAATTTCCAGTTAGGAATAATTTGAACTGAGCATCTGTCAAAGGAGCAGCCGTTTAAATACATTGGTCGCGGTTAAAGAGGCAGAAAATGAAGCCAGATTAGACGGAGCACCTTTTTACGCGCGGGGTCTAGCGGGGGCCGCAGTGAAAGCAGGGCACGGGCACGATGAAAACGTTCTCTCTCCCATCTCATTAACACTGTTCCCCAACACCACTGGGGTTCAAACACATGCCCGCCCGTCTGCGCTCTCCTGGGCCGTACCGCGCACTTGTGACTACCATCCGTAGCTCCAAAAAAGATGGTCTCAGGATTTCACTGCCTTGATATTTTATTTACGTATCTTCAGGGAGTGGAATGCGGGCCAGGCCCATCTTTGCTCTCAGACACCCATAGTAGCCTAACTTGGGACCACTACATCCCCAGTGTCGAAACTTCAAAGATCCTCATGTGTTTCTACAGGCTGTGCAGGAGGAACTTTTATCAGGGTACACAATCCTAGGCTATGTTTTATCACTGGGAGAGTCTTGAAAGGGTATGTATTAGATAGTCTGACAGCAGCTGTCACTCCTCATTGGAATTGACTGGACCAGTCTGTTGGAAATCATTTCAACTTGTCTTTTCTTCAACCAACAATAGAAAAGCTACAAATCACCAGGTGAACCCATCAGCTGTTCATTTTAAAAGAGACAGGAGGAAAATGTTCTCTGCCGTGATAACGCAGGTGACATTGCGGTCTGTTGTCACTTGTTATTTTGCATGTTCTCTTTTGAATTGTGTGACTCACACAGTTCATTACAGTTTCTTGTTGGATAACAGTTACATTACAATGGTTTCAGTTTTGTCATATCAGTCAAAATAATAGATCATATCCCCCCCCCATCATTAGTATTTGGAAAATACCTTTTTAGTTTTTATAATGGAAAGGAAATGACAGTTGTGACAAAACACTTAATGCATAGAAATGTCTGAGCAAATCTGTAAACAAAAACGGACCATTTCTTTGTTGGTTCTGTGGTTTACTGAGATCAGTCTAAGCATAAAGACACTTTAAATATGTCCTTAATAGGAGGGATGTTCTGCAATGAGTTGGAGTTTTGGCCTTAATAAATGAAAAATAATACCAAAATGAGACAAGTCCAAATATTCACTGTTTACTCTGTTTGCTCATTAGTTACTCTCTCTGTCCCCTTCTTTATCTCTCGCCACTTGTGACTTGCTGTGGATGAAGACAGGTTGCGTGAGCAGAGTTCTCCAGCACTCTATCTTCTTGGAGAAATAAACAGCACATTAGTTCCAGGTCGTCTTGGAAGCGCATGAAATAGAGGAGCACAGTTGAGAGGTTAAAGGAAGTCCACTCCAGGGGGGAAGCTGGGGATTATTAGTGAGCAGGGACTCATATTAGACCCTGAGCCCTCTTTCTCTCTCTCTCTCTCTCTCTCTCTCTCTCTCTTTCTCTCTTGCTCTCTTCTAGACAAACCCCTCTCTCTATCCTTACTGCTCTGTTTTTGCCATGTGCTGTAAATTAGCTGTACTTCAAACCCTCCACCCCACATCTTTCTCTCTTCATTTTACAGAGGCAAAGAAATATGTTCAAGGGCCAGGTTCACAAGCATTTCACATTTTGTCTTGGTCACTCTGTCTAAAAACAGTAAAGCAGATGTGTTTTTTGGAATAATTACGGGTTTGACTGAATCATTTTCAGCGATACATTCTCTGTTTCAATGTTCTGTTGGTGTATATAATTTGATGGGAGTCAGACTGAGATGGGACTAAAGTAATGTTTCAGTAGGAAACTAGTTTTCTATTTTAATTGTCCACAGAATTGCAGCCTCAGACTTCTTTCAAGGGCCTGAATGTGCATGACATTGTATATGTTTTGTGGTCTCCACATTTGTTTTGTATCGGTCAGGCCAGTGTACTCCATTCAGTAAAACACAAATTATGCCCCTGGTGTAGACATAAACTATTTAGTAAGGATAACTCTAACTTTTTCAGATGGAGATATGGTGCTTTAGGCTTCGATTGAGAAAGTTAATTGTGCCACTAGAGAGAGAGAGAGAGAGAGAGAGAGAGAGAGAGGGAGAGTGAGAGAGAGAGGGAGAGGGGGAGGGAGGGAGGGAGAGAGAGAGAGAGAGAGAAAGGGAGAGAGAGACAGACGGAGAGAGGTGAGTTGGTGCGTTTGATGTTGGAGGAATCACGTCGCCATTACAGACTTTGAAGTGAGATTGGGTGTTAAATAACCAGGAAATGGGCAGTAGTTAGTCTCCCTAAACTTTCCACTTCTCTGTGCCTGCTCTTGCTGCATGAGAGAGACAGCGGCAGAGAGGAATTTGCTGTAACTGTGGAGTTACACTGGAATGGGGCTGTCAGGGTTCATTAATGAATCTTGTCTCCGTCTGAGGAGGAACTTGGCCAGTGATTTAAAACCAATTTCCATTACCTGGCCTCTTTTTTATTAACTTCTGTGCCATTACCAACCTCTCCCCTTCTTGGTTTCTCACTTTGCTGGCACTCTTTAGAGAACCATACAAGCCTCACTCAGATTTTCCTCCGTTGTCAGAACCCTGTCTGATTCTTGGCACTGTGTCTATGACTGTCTGGCTCTGTGTGGCAATATAAGGGCAAGAATCTGTCCTTGTTTATCCTGCAGGACCTGAATGTGTGGAATGCTTGCATACACACATACCATCTGCAAACTACTTTTTGATCATTTGTACTCACTTCTCTGGATTCTAAACTGCTCTTTTTCAGTATGAGGTTGTCTGAGCGCTACCATTCAGCCACTCTTTAGTAACATGAGTTTACTTATAAACAGACACAGTCATTTAAGTCTTTTGGTTTTGTAGTCTTTGAGGCTGCAGTTGAATGGAGCTGGAAAAACCATGGTAGGAGCTGTCTGTGGTGTGGTCACAGTTGGTGAGGGGTGACTGATTGAAGAGTACAGACAATGCTGGGTGAAAGGGCAGGTGTCTGCCACAGAATTTAATTAGGGAGACAACATGCCTTGTACTCAATATTGTTGCTTCAGGCATTCTTTAATTGCCCCCCCCCCCCGCCTCAATCTCTAGCCAGTGCCCCCACCCACCCCACACCCACCCTGATCTTACTGATTCATTAACAGTGAAGTTAACACAGTTTTATAATGCTCATTTCTAATTCATTTGCATGCACAATTAAACACTATGCACATTCACTGTGTAACTTGCTTGCATGTTTAACTCACAAGGAAGAGTGATTTTTTTCTTCACTTTGAGCTGATTGTTAACATTATTTTATTGAAATTTGATTATGGTAATGTTGTAATAAAACAAATATTTGCAATTGATTTTCTGCGTCGTTCCATTGGTTTTGCATGAATAAGTGGCTGAATACATCTTTGTTCCAATGGTCAAAATGCTTCCTGTGAAAAAAGAGAGTAGTGGACGTGTCTTTGATCTGTAAAATGCTTGTGCTATGTGTGTGCTTGGTGGTATGTGTTGATGTGGCTGGGCACAGGGGGAGATAACGTGTAGCAATCTCCTTCCTGTTCCCCGAGGCTCTCTCCTGAGAGGGAGACTGCAAACCCTTGGGACAGATAGACAGAACAGGAGTAATAAACAGGAAGTGCCCTGAGGATCTCGTGCTGTGTTTTAGCAGTACAGCCATATCCATATGTATTCAAAAAAGCTGTTTCCCCCCAGATAACGTCCACCCAGTTCACTCCACCCTGACTTTACCTCGTCATTTGCATAAAAGAGGTGTAAGATTGTATTTGTTCTTTATATTTATCGTTAATCCATGTTTAATTACCTTAGCTGATCTGGTTTTTTTTTTTTTTTTTGAAAGTACAACCTGAATTGGTTGCAGATTTACTTCTTAAAACTCAATCAGTTTAAGCAGTATCAATTTAATCTGTTTGTCAGATTTGTAAGATTTTATGATGAACAGAGCTCCATTTTTACTGCTTTCATATGCACGTGGAGTGGTCTTCAGAGAGCCCTCAGAAAACTGAGCTATCATTGCCTGTAATACTGAAGTGAACACTCCAGGACTTCTAAAGGAAGATGATCTTCAACCAGATCAACAAAGGCACATCTGGCATCTGGACCAAAGCTGTCCTGTATTGCAAAATATACACAAAGTAAAATCCACTCATTTCTGCTTCATGAGACTTGAAGTAAGGTGGAATGAAGGTTTAGAATCTGTATCATACAAATTATGCCACTTCATTAGCTTACAGATTTGACTAATGCAGTAAAATATGAAAGATCAGTCATTAATAGATTAAACTCCTCAAGAGAGAGTTTTGATTATTTTGATAAATCTCAGTGTATGTAATAAGCAATTATGTTTTAAATTGTGGTTACTTATGGAACAGTTATGGCAGTTAATAAAAGGATAAGTGCTTTTGAGAGAAAGTAAATTACTTTTATTCGTCCTCAAGTCCGAGTTTTATCAGCGCCGCGTAGGCTTGCTAGCAGCATTAAAGAAGAGAATGTCCAGATTAGCCCCACCAGTAATACTGCCCACTGCCCATCTCTCATTAAAACCTTAATCGTGTGTAAAATGAGATTGATGGAAATTTATCTGAAAGGTCAAGGAAAGGGAATTTTCAAATCTGACACAGGATTTAATGGACAGGATTTTAATTTAGCCGCCGCCCCTCACAACACCAGAAGCTGCAAAATTTCCCCAGGCATACCAAAAACCCCTCACATACTGCTAGTTCTCCTCTCCTCTCCTCTCCTCTCCTCTCCTCTCCTCTCCTCTCCTCTCCTCTCCTTTTAGTGTGGGGTTGTGCATGCAATGTATATTCTTTATCAGTTATTTTGTCTTACTCTGGGTATAAGGAAGTCTCTCGGTGGGTACTTGAGTTTACAGTGAGCTGAGAGTCTGCTTTGTTAGCACAGTCTGTTGTGTGCCCTGTTTTTGTCATAGGTAAAGACTGAGGCCAATAAATGCCTGCCCCAGTGACTTTCAATAAAAGACAAGGTCAGTTGTCGCTCTTCCTACCCCTTCCCTGTGTCACTGTCTTGTTTGTGTGATGTAGTGCCTGGAAATAGGATTTGAACAGAATGCTCTGCTGATAATCTTACCTCAGCATTTATCCCAGGCCACAGTTTTCCTCTTTTGTGACTTATTATGCAGAGACGCATGTTAATCACCTCACCATTCCCCGCTCTTACCATGGATGTTTATGGTATTTACTTCCAAGAATCATGCACTGAGCTCAGTGAGTCCAACATGCAATAACAGAATTAGCTATTGCAGTAGGTAAAATTAAGGCCATTCATGTCTGTATCTCGTATCTGTTTATAAAGTCATGTTTTTCTAAGACCCTGTCTTTTTTTTTTTTTTTAGTACTTAAGCTAAGTCTATTACAACAACGTCTCAATGCACAGGTTATGAAAAGAGGAATTTCCCCCAATTTCTACCATTTTTGTACTGTGGCACTCTGCACATTTTAAAATGTGAACAGAATTCTTATAAATATGTGTGTGTGTGTGTGTGTGTGTGTGTGTGTGTGTGAGTTTCTGCAGTTTAGTATCTCCCCCCTGAATGGCTTGTAGAGGTGTGGACCAAATGCCTGCTGTTTTAGAGGTTCATTTCACATCTTCTTGAGAGCCTAGCTGCTTTTGATTGATTGTTGAGACCATTGATCTAATTTTGAAGCCTTTGAATTTCTCTCCTCTGTCCCTCTTCTTTGTAAGGAGCTGAATAAACCTAATTTCTCTGTGCCACATGCAGGGCCTGGTCTGCCCAAGTGGAGAAAACACAGAGAATAAATAAATAAATAAACCCTAGAAACAGGCCGTTCACAGCGGTGCGGGATTTTTATAGACTGGATCAATTAAATTTGTCTTATTTGGAACGGTGGGGCTCCGTAACTCGATAAGAGGTAATGCGGTTGAAAATGCCTCTTGCTGTGCGGCCATTAGGCAAGAGAATGTTACCGTGGGAGTATTAACATGCAAGGATTACACCAATATCAGCCTGATCTGAACCAATTAGAGTCAGGAGCGGCCCAGAAAGAGGAGAGGCAGGCGCTCTCTCAGCGAGAGGCCCTGCCTGCTCCAGCCTGCTGAGGGGTCAGAGAGAGAGGGGGGGTGGGGGGGGGAGAAGGGCTCCTGGTTGGAGAGCTCTTTCCTCTACCACCCGAGTGGAGGAGAGAGAGGGCAAAGGCATGGTACAGCTTTTTCCCTTTCTTTACTTTGTGTTTCCTCCCCTCTTGTTTATCGGTAGAGATGTTTGAAGGAGAGCGATGCATGCCTCAGTATGGTGTTTACTTTCAAAAATCTCCCCTCCCCTGCAAAGATAAAGACAAAGAAAGCTTCTTTTTTTTTTTCTTTATACCTCCCTCGTTATCATTCCAAGAGGGTTGCATGTGGAGAGTCCGCTAATAAATTGCTGCCCTAACTTTCTACAGTTCTCATTGCCTTATCTGACATGAAGAAAACAGCAGAAAACAAACATTATTCTATAAATTAAGAGAGGAGTCTAATCCCTTAACTCAAAAGTTCTCCTCTTTTTTGTTCCTTTCTTTCTTTCATTTTAGCTCATTATTAGACAATCTCAGTAGCTTTGAGTAGGACTATAGTTGCTTTTGAGATTCCATTTTGTTTGATTCAGGAGCTGAGAAGAGAGAGTTAAGTTTGTAGTTTGAAGTTCCGATGTCACAATATCATTATATGGTGTCAAAGCAGAAGTCGGGTACAACAGCCCTCGTTACAGTTGTGCAGTAAAATGATTAGATGTAGAAATGACATGAAAATAATAGTTATGAGTCCCTTCATATAGGCTACTGCTGCTGCCCACTGTCCCCATGTCCCCTTTGAAATCACTATTTGATCATTGTGTGTGCGTGTGTCTCTCTGTCTCCGTGTATTAGTGAGAACAGGCGTTTTATTTGATGTATATTAAAATGAGCAGAGACATTGGCTGCCTGAGGACATGTAACAGGGTCCCTCGTGCCACCAGCCCCTCCCTGACACAATTACCCGTTGATGTCTAATTGGGATTAGAGGCTCCTCTGCTTGATTGGCCATGTCTACATTGGCATGAAGTGGCAGAGCAGCGCTCTCTAAGCTGTGATTTAGCTGGTGCCACGCTTAGTTACCCGGGCCCTCCGCTTGCGGGTGCTTACATAATCCACTAATGTAAATTTGCCTTGACTAATTAACATCGTCAGCTCATGGCATAATCTGATCAGACGCGCGTTTCCTCTGTGTTCCCGTTCTTCTCTGTACGTCCTCTTCCTGCGTGGCGCTCCGCTTTGGCGTGTAGTTGGGCGTTGTGGATCTGTGAAACCCTGCTGGGTGGCCGCACCAGTTCACTTGCTGTCCTCCGCTCTGTAAGTTAGGTGAAGGGGGGAGATAGTGGTGACCAAACTTTTCTGGAGCCGTGTTAAATTAAATAATTAGGTTTGTCTGCGCCAAACATTAGAGTCAGCCATCCCGAAGCGCTGGAGCATGGACGCTAATCCACCTGACAAGTCTTGCTAGAGGGATGAGTACTCTGACATTAGAGGTGACTGTGATGTAGACAAACAGTCATACTTTCAATTAGAGTCCCGCTCCTGGTCTGCCTCTCATTTCTCTCTGGAGAATGGCCTTGGCAGTGCTCTCTAATGGCCCGGACATGGCGTGGCATCTCTGTGTGCGGAGGGTGGCGTCATTAGGTAGTCACTCTCCTCTGTTAATGAATGACAAGCGTCTGGAATATTGATTTGTTAACCTTCAAAGCTGCGCCTTGACGCGTAACGCCAGGTGATTAACAACTAATGAATGTCTGGAGAATGCTGCTTTGCAACTTGTTGGTTTCTTGAGAGAAGACTTTTTTCCCCTCTTTTTTTTTTTTTAAAAGATGAGGACTAATACTGCCTTTGTGTTCCCACCTAAGTTCCCTAGAGAACTCATCTTTCCCTCTCTTCACTCAGTGAGTGCTCTCTACCTCTGGTCTGTAGAGATGAGGCTTAGGTTGAATAGAGTGGCTCACATGGACTGGACTGTGATGAGATCAGACTACTGTTGTGTGTGATAGTGACAGGGTCAGCAAACATAGTGCTTCTTCTGCAGTCTCACTCTCTCTCCATCTCCCTGCTCTACTGCAGGCTAATCAGGACAATGTCACCATATGACAAAAGGGATGTCAACTGGATTTACACACAAAGTGTGGTGTAAGAATAGCTAATGCAGTCATTAGTGCGGATGTAAATGCATAAGAGAGAAAGTGAAGGAATTACGTTTGAGTGCATCCAGTTTAGCTTGATTGCATGCATTCATTTACATCTGATTAGTCAGATACTGATGCTTCTATAAATGAGAGTTGAGTGTTGTACCAATGTTCTGTTTTGAATTAACTAGCCTTGACTTCAAATTGACATCTTTCCAAATTGACATCTTTCCAAACACTCACAATCCCTCACTAAGCCTCTTTCTTTCTTTCTTTCTTTCTTTCTTTCTTTCTTTCTTTCTTTCTTTCTTTCTTTCTTTCTTTCTTTCTTTCTTTCTTTCCTTCTTTCTTTCTTTCTTTCTTTCATTTCATGCCTTTAAAATTTAAAATTGAATTGCTAGGCTATGTAAAGTTTTGGTGTATGTGTGTTCTCTCTCTCTCTCTCTCTCTCTCTCTCTCTCTCTCTGTATGTCTGTGTATATATATGTGTGTGTGTGTGAGTGAGTGTGTGGGTGTGTGTGTGTTTTGAGGGCTGCTTGAGTGGGGCTGATATGAGCTATAGAAATCAGTGCACTGTTTAAATGGACTGCTCTACCACGCTGACCCTGGGAGGTGTGTATACACCAGGCTTATTGCTCAGCAGCAACAGTTCAGGATTTGTGTTGGGACAGCGGTCGTAGTCTGGGAGAGTGAGTCTGAAATTAGAGGGGAGAGTTTTGAAATATTGATGGCCTCTCTCTGTGTCCATTGCTAGTCCATTCATTATTCATTCTACCTTGAAGGTAGCATGCGAGATGGCCCCCTTTTCATGCAGGCGACTGCCCACTCCTGTATTTGCTTTTTTCTTGTGAGGAGAGATTCTGTGTGCCTCTGCTGACATTTTGCACTGCTCTAGCGTTGGTAATTCACACAGAGGTTATTTCTATTTCTATTTTTTTAGCCTGAAAAATAAAAATCAAGAGTCAGACACACTCTGTGTGTGTGTGTGTGTGTGTGTGTGTTTTGAAGAGGGAAACAGTGAGCAAGAGAGCATGAAGTGTATCTGATTCTCTTTCTGTAACTGTGTATTTCACTCATGAAAAGAGAGAGTGGGCTTTTCAGTGTTGAAGCAAGAGCACTATTAAAAGACATACAACATTCTCTGTGTATCCTTTTATAACCTTTCCTGTGGAGTCTCACTAAGGCAAAACAAAACAAAAACTCCCTTTCATGGCACCATTCATTAATTGCCAGTTATGATCATTGAATATACCTTTAGTTAAATATATATTTGGAACAACCATTGCTCACAAATGCAAATATGCAGAATAAGACTAGTGTAGCCTGGCTCACGTCTTGCATGCGGCCGATGATTGAGGTGCTTTGCATGAGTGAAATGGCAGAGACGGCGTGATGGGCTTTAAGGGCCTTTCAGGATTCTTCTCTTCCTCAGGTTTGGAGTTCAACACCGGAATCCCCCTGAGGGAAGAGCTCATCGCTGCGCCGTGTGTCGTCCAATGGGACCTCTGCCTGTAAAATGGAAGAGCTGCACTGTGGGGATCGGAGCAGGTGGGTTCGGGGCTTCAAAGGCCTCCTGATAATCCACAGAAAGAAAAAAAAAAAAACAGAAAAAGTGCTCTGAAATGTGTGCAACATCTCGGAGCTTCTGCGCACAAAGACTGGGCTCGACATGAGGTCCGAGGTGATCCGGAAACCTTTGATGCTTGCGATCCTTAAACTTTTGTTAGTTTATTTGGCTGCATTTTTATGTATCGTGTGTATTTTGGAATGTTAGCCTTTTCTTTTAAGAATTTAGAGGAAAATCCTGTTGAAATAACCTTGGAGTTGAGCGCTTTTGCTAAGACATCGGTCGATTCAAAGGCTCATCTGCCAAGACTTCGGGTAACATAGAGTCGAAAGCGCCAGGCCAATCTCAGGATAAGTCTTGTGAAAAAATAAAACCCAGTATAAGCAAAAGGAGATCTTATCAATTTTATATTTTCTTGAGCTGAATAGTAATATCTGGTGATAGTGATCGATAGATGAACTTTTAGATAGCTTGTTAGAAATTGATTTAAATGCATAGAGAGACGGAGTACAGATGAAAAAAAGCTCTGTTCAGTCCCTCTGAACTTGTTGAGCGGGAACCCATCAAACAAGCTTTGAATGCATGAATTTCTGTATTTCAAAAAAGAGAAAATCAACAGCATTGCATTTGTATATGAGGTATCAGTGTTACATCTGGAAACTTGGTGGGAAGGAAAATAACATAAAAAGAAGCCTTGAATCTACTCTGTGCCCGTGCAGAAGAAAAAGGCACTTTTGCTGTTGTATTCCAGGAGTATTCTCCCTAGTGTGTAAAGTGTTGTTCAGGTAAACTAAAGTGAAGGGAACCGTTCACAGAGATGAAAGGACACACAGAGGTATCAAAGAGGTTGCTTCAGACCCAATCTAGTCAAGCTGATTTCTGGAATTTTTCTGTAATGCGGCTCACAGAACAGAGGAGGAGGCGACGGAGGAGATGTTTCAATTCTCTCCCCATCTTTGTGGGTCAGCGGGTTGTGGTAATGCGGGGAGCGAACCATTTTGGGGTTTTTTTCTGTAACCGCAAAACAATCATATAGGTTGGGTTCCTCGAAAAATATCGAAACAACCATTGCTTTTTTCAAGGTGTAATAAAAAATGTATACATTGATAGAACATTTACATTAAAAAGACTTTTTTAAAAAAAAAAAAAGAAAAAGAAAGAAAAAGCAGCATTACCGCCAGTCTATTGTGAAAGGCCTGTTCTGTCTTGTACTGGATGTAGCTACCTCTTCTTTCTCCCCTGTCCCCTCTCTGCAGCAGTAAGATGGATGTGGGCTGCATGGCTCCAGCTTATTTGAATCAGAGCTGCAGTTGTCCAATTTTTATCACCTACAAGGTGGAGACCCAGAGCAGAGCTGAAAATATGAAAAGTGCATTTGTGCTTCATTCTGGTTTACTTCCATCTGTCTGGAATGCCTGCAATATTAGAAAGCGCAGCAATTTTGTGCTGTATTTTCTGACCGAACGGTTTGAATCCAGCCCATCTGCAGCCCATTAAATTATATGAAATCCCTGGCATTTTTCAAATACATGCAGGGTTGAAAACTGTTAATAAATCTTTGGATGAGCATTACGGAGGGGAAAGAGCGGTGGTAACATAAATATGAGTGTTTCATCAAGGTGATTTCAGCCTGTCTGTGGAAATTACTTTGCTTCAATAATGATGAGGTAAATGGGGGTGAATTAGGCAATGCAGAAGCTTTCACTTTTCCCTGCTAATCTTCATCTTCTGGTCCCATCTCAGCTCTGTGTAATGTTTGAAAACCTCACTAACAGCATACTCTGACAAACCCAAGAGCCTTTCTTTAAATAAGATGTAAGTTATACCATGAGTATCATTTAGTGTCCCCATCCAAATACAAATAGCCTATATCATCTTGTTTTCCCTCCCTCCCCCCACACTAAAACCCATTTACTTCCTCTTAAATGTATATTAAATTAAGGCTGGATTTAATGAAGCTGGTGCATTTGGTCTAACCATACCGGGATCGTTTTTTACCTTGACCGTGTTGAGGTTGTGTTTGTACTGTTTAGCAGTTTGCAACTGCAACGTTTTCAAGTGAGCTCATTACTCAGCCTGCAGAGGGCGATGTTGTCTCGAACATGGGTCTTTTCTTTCCTCTTTGAACAGGGCCTGTCTCTTGCATCTGCCTTTATGGTGCATGAGGGTATGAAACATTGCACTGCTTACACATACAGATCATGTGAACATTGCATATTTTACTCTCTGGCACAGTTATGCTGCCTGCAGTGTCAATTAACACAGAATGCTTTTGTAGAATATTTTGAACCCATTACAATAATTGCAAAATTTTGGAAATATTCCTTAAAGAACAGTGGCATTTACCTTCCATTTAAATCAATCAACAAATGAATACTTTTTGTTCATGTATTCATACTTTTTTAATTAAGAGACATGTGCAAAGGTAATGAATAGACTCATTCAGTGATAGTTACTATGCTGTGTAAGGATTTAGGAATAAAACTCTAGGCTTTGATTTGAGTATATTTGTGCCTTTGTGTTGCTCTGATGAGGTCATTTAGAGGCATTGTGGTATAAATGTATAATTGAGAGGGTGTGTATGTATGTGTGAATGGTGGTGAATTAGATGACGGCGGTGGTTATGGTGGTGATGGGCCGTGAGTAACTCTGTGGCCATTTTGCGGCGAGTGTGCGATGGCATGGTGGAGCTGAGATGGTTAACACCCTGCTGCAGTTGTGCTGCCTGCTTGCTTGCTCTCCCCTTCTCTTCTTTTCTCTTTTCGCTCACTCGACTATGAAGACACTTCATCTTCCCTGACAGTCTGACCACTGCTGCCTGTTCTGATGCATTCAGCATACCTTCGTTGCATCATAAATAAATCAGAGAAATGATTTTTTTTTTTCCTCTCCTGTTCTTTTTTTTTTTCCCCCCCTCGCTCTCTCTTTTTCTTTCTGTTTTGCTCCTCCGCTCCCTTTATTCGGGGTAAAATGAGTGGACTGAGTGGGGAAATGGCGTACAGGCGGGGTTCATGTGTGCTCCTCCTCCTTTGGGCTCTGTCACTTCCCTGCAAGGAATCATCATAACCCCCCCCCCACCCCCCCCCCCACCCCCCACCATTTACGTTTATCTCAAAGAGAAGAAATTATTTTTGCTCTTTAATGGTGCTCGGTTTCTTGTTATGACATTATGACATTATCTGGTGTAATTTTAATTTAAATGTCACGGATGTGAGTGATTTTTGTAATTAATGTGCATAAAATAAAGGTCTAACTGGAAGAAAGAAGAAACAAAGCGATGGCTTTTTCCCCCTCTCTGTGTGCTTGTGGTTGTGACATGCATTGTTATTAAAGCTGAGCAGGAGCCACAGACTCATCCAGTGTACGGCGTGGCTGGAGATTACCGAGGGAGCGGGTGGGGCTGGGGGGGGAAAAAAAATTGTCAAGACACAACCACCACCACCCCCTCCAATCCCCCCCCCCCCCCCCCCGTCCTCTCCAATGCCCCCTTCCCCCCCTCCCTGTAATCTCCACTCCTCCGCGGGTAGTCTCAAACCTTGTGTTCGTCCACCGCCAACCAATTACCTGGCAACCCTGCCCTTATCCCCAGCGCAGGCGTGATGCTGCTGCATGATGGGGTTTTTGTATATTGAATTCCATCTCCTGGAGAGATAAAGGGTGTAGGAACAGGGCTCTGCGGCTGCGTTAGATAAGTGTTTCTCACAAACCGCTCTTCGCCTCTTCTCCTGACACTGATTGTGGAGAAAAGAGACATTGGCGGTGGCAGCCAAAGAACAGGAAAAGGAGGACTGCTCTGGCCGATTTCATTAAGAATTTTTCCACCCATGTTTTAATTTGCCTCAAAGCTAAGGGAACTGGTAATAGATTGGAGTGTGTTACATCAATAAGGTGCTGCGCTTGTGTTTGTGCTTTTGTTGTTGTGATGCGAGAGTTGTACACGTTATTTCCAGAGCTTTTCCTCGCCCTGCGAACTGGCTCTAGTCGATTCTTTTTTTTTCTTTTTTCTTTGAGACGGTAGCTTGTCCTGCTGAAATGACAGTTTGTGGATGAGTGGCTCTGTGGAAGATCAGCATTTATTCAGCTTCAGCTCTTCACTCTCAGGCCTATTTGTAACCTATCCAGAGCAGAGTCCCCTGCTCCCCATCGCCAAAGTCAGGCCCTGCCATTAGTCTCTGTCTGCGCGCTGCGGGGAGGCAGGCGACTCAGTGCCGCACACCCACACCACTCATTGGCTGTCGTAGGGAGGGATTTAAGTGATGGACCACTGTTCATATATCAAATGTTCACTGCGTGTGACAGTGCTGGGCAGAAACGATGAAAATAATGAGTCCAGCAAAATGTAAAGGTAGCTAAACTCTCCATCATTTATCATAACCCTCAGTGGCACCTAAGCACTTGATTGAGGTTGGGCGAATGGTCTAATTCAACTGAATCTTACGTTCTGTGGTATAGGTGCTTGTTAAGTGCAGTACCAGTTCACACTGATTGTGGAACTATCTGACAGTCCATCTGTTCATTTATCTCTCCTTTCATCTTTTCCCTTCTACTGGACTGCTCCCAAGGATACAAGCCATCAAGTGCTGGAGGTTAATTGGAAGAAAATGAAAAAAAAAATGTTTGTAGTTAGGGCGAGTTAATAATATGCAACCGTTTGGAGTTTGATATGCTCTGTTTGAATTCATTGCTGTCTGAAAGTGCGTCGTCTCTTTCAGCAGCGCAATCTGTGGGCCCTCCCTCACAGCTGTGTACCCCACGCCACTCTATTGTGAACGGGGTCTGAGAGATCAAGTGTGAAGGGTCAAGTTCAGACTGTTGGGCAATACCACCATGTTTTTGGTTTGCCTGACATGGATGTATGGATCCCATGTCGCGCATTGTGTGTTTGTGTGTGTGTGTTCGTGTGTGTGTGTGTGTGTGTTTGTGTGTGTGTGTGTGTGTACCATATTTGTGTTATACAAAAGTATCAAAAATTTGAATCTCTACTTGAATATCTTCCTACAATAATTGAATACCGCCCTGAAGCGCAAAAAATCCCTGTTGTATTGTATGATAGCAACAGAATGCAGTATGGTAAGGAGAATGTGAAGAAGGGCTTGTTCAGACACCAGTGTGTTTACAGCTGTATATGAAATGTGTTCACTCTGAAAAGAACAGAATGTAGGCAAGCTGTAGCACCTTCTCTCATTCTCCTTCTCTTTCTCACACATACTGCCCCATCTATCATTCTCTCTCTCTCTCTCTCACTCACTCACTCACTCACTCACACACACACACACATGCACACACACCTACATACACGCAGCATGAGCTCTCACACACCTGGAACAAATAAAGGTCCTTTCATGTTTGTGGGGCTACACTGAGGTCAGTGAGTGCTGGTGTACAGAATGAGTTTTACAAGGCAAGAGCAAAGCTATGGAAGAAATGAATTGTAACTGTATACTGCAGGAGATTGCCAGGTGCCAGAGTGAAAAAGGGAATTTTATAAGTCAGCCAACCTTGAATTGTCCCTCTGTCTCAATGAGTGTGTCTTATGAGCCTATTACAGCTTGCTGTGTTTGTTTGAGAATAAACCCTAGACACTGTTCTTATACGTCACACTGTTTATCAACAATATATAAATGAAATCTTTACACTTGTCAGGTTGCAGCTTCCTGCAGTTTCTGATGTTTATCACATATTAAAAAGACCTGGGAAGCTTTTCACGAGGTCTGCTCCTCTTGAATGAACCTCTATCCTCAGGGCTTTTACCTTTCAGTAACGTTGACATGACACATGCAATTGTAAATGATAGTTCAGAACCAGGATCAAACACACACCGTAGACAGTAAATAACATCAAAATTAATTTGCTTTATAGAAAAAAACAAAAACAAAAAAAGCCCCTCCAAAAAAACAAAACACAAGCATTAGTACAATCCCGGCATAACTCAACACATGTCAATGGATTTCAAAAAACCCCAAACAAACAAACAAACAAACAAACAAACAAAAAAATCATTGTATATGTGTCTCAATGCACTGATTTGGTTTTCTGTATAGGAAATGTGGTTTGAGTGAAGCTTAGCTTTACTAAGCACTTACTAAAGTTTGGGATCAAAACGGGTGGGTTTTATACTTGTATGACTTAATGTCCTTATGATGCTCTAGTTATGCCCTCCCATATAGCTCTCCCAAAGCTTCAGGCATCCATGTTTGTGGTTAAACACTCCATCTTCCCTCGGACTCAGTCCCCGTTACATGTGCTTCTGTTGTCTTAAGAATGCTACTCAGATACAGCGCTGTTGCTTTTGAAATGTTGCTTTTTTTAGAGGGAGCAGTTCTCTTTTTCTCCGCTTGTGTGTGAATGAGAGGGATGGAGATTGTGGGATTATAAATTAGATAGAGTCGGCCAGTCCCGGTGCATGGAGCAGGTGAGAATAGTCCTCTCCGAGACTGATCCCTGACACGCGTGTCCCTGTAAAGTTTCCAGTGCAGGTGTAATTCCCTGTAAAATGCCCTGTAATTTACTGTCCTTTGGGAGTGCACTGTCTCTGGGTGTGAAAATCAATAGGACGGTAGAGAGGGATTCAGCGCAGGCCTCTCTGCTTAGGCTGGGTGAGGCTGCAGTTAGGGTAATTCTGTAATGGCAGGGGAAGAGCTCTGGGATATCTAACACCCTATCTAAAGCAGATCAATGTTTTACAACAGCATCGTTTAACCCCTCCCTGCTACCATTCAAGTGTCCCCCCCCCCCCCCCCCCCCCCATCCTTTTATTTCTGCATTGGGATCTTACCGGAGACCTCCCTTGTAGCTGGAGCTGAAGCCTAACTTAGAGGAATGAGATGGAAAGTGTAGAGTCCACACAGTGAGAGACCCCCATCACCTCCTGAATCTGCACACACGCTCCTAGTGCCCCAGACCTTGTGGAGATAGCCTGGGGCTCCACAGCTCAGCGCCAGTGTTCTTCAGCCCCCGGTAGAATCAGGAGGAAGCCATGCAGAAAACATGCATTGAATTTTACAAGATACTGCATGTATAATGTAACGCATGACACGCAATATAGCCCTATGAATAATAAAATCATAATGGAAGAGTATTCCTCAAAGCCAGCCTTACAGCTAACACCTCCTTACTGTTGTGTGAAGACATGTGACATATTTACACCTGCTGTGCAAAGTCATATGTGTTTCTATTTTTTTTTTTTTTTGCAGTAGTTAGTTTTAATCTAAAGAATATATTTAAACAGTATTAATGTGATGACTGTTGTTACAGTAATGATGCTCTTTCTGTGGAGTCGTCCATGTGGAGCAGAGGACAATGGATGGTTGTTTCTGTCGGTGAGAAACATGCAGACATGTGATGTCAGAGGATCTCTGGTTATAGCCTATATTTTGTGAAGCCCATAAGCCTCAGCTTGGCGACACGACTCAGCAGCTACGACAGGAAGATCTCATTGTGTCCTCTTGGATTGGCAGCAACAGCAATCACTTGTTTTTGATTTTTTAGATAGCTGAGAAAATTAATTTCATTCTGAAATGCGTGGTCGGAAATTAGATGTAGAAACTGTGCGAAAGAATGTGCGATTGTTTTTTTTCCCCCCGCTGTCCCCCTGGTTGTGGAGATAGCCGCAGATCTCAATGCTATTAATGAAAAACTGATTTTTTTTTTTTTTTTAACAGAGGGTGCGAAAGGGCCGTTTCAGCCAAGCTGTAATTAACTTTGCTATCTCTCCAATCCTGAACATCATCTTAACCATCCATTAATGTTTCCCTGTAGCTCCGTCTGCGGCTGCCTGAACCTTCACTGTGGACATGTCCTCCGTAGCCGAATCCACTCTGATAGTCAGAGAGTGAGTAGCTTTTTTTTATTTTTTATATTTTTTTATTTAGTCAAGTACGTAGAAATTCAGGTTTCATGATCACCCCATAGTCTTTCCACTTAAAGAACATTACACATATCAAACCTAACTTGTATTTTTGTCCAAGACTCCGCGCAGAAATTTGAAAAGTAATGGCCATTGTGAGTAACTGCAGAAGTTAAGCAGTTGGCTATTACTTCTCATTTACTGTGCCAGAATATTTTCAAGGCTTTGCAACTGTCTATTTTCTCTTTTTTCTTGTAAAAACAGGCTTTTGCTGGATTTGACCTGAGAGCACATAGAATCAAGAAAGCATATGGTGTATATGGCGTTTATACACTTAAACACAAATTTTACAGGCTAGCAGCCCGCTCCTGATGATGCTTATTATAGTGTTTTGAGCCACAGAATGCTAAAGGTAAAGGCTGAGCGGATAATGGTCTCCCGTCGCCTCCTCCCTGACTCTCATTGATAGGCAGCCATGCAGCAGTGAGAGCAGGACTGCATATCCACCTCATAACCTGTCAGCCACCTGATCACAAATTCACACTGCCACCCAGCCATTCTCACATACAGTAAGATGGTGTGATTGAATTTGAATACGCAAGCGGTACAGGAAAGTTTCCTGAGATTCCGCTATGCGTACTGAAAAATATGAACACATGAAGAGTCTCGTGCATGTGCATGTGCACACACACACACACACACACACACACACACACACACACACACACTGATGTATACATATGCTTAAAGAAGCACAACATTTTGTGCTCAGTAACACGCTTGTTCAATGCACCTTTTATGCATACATTTGCCCTCACCCATACACACTCACACACACACACACGCAAACACACACCACACACACCCATTCAATCGGATATTTGATTGTATCTCTCATTCTCTTTCTCTGCTTTTTTCCCACTGTCTCTTCCCATTTTCTTCTCCATCAAGGCTGTTCCTCCATTTTCTCAAAGTAGAATGCAAATTGGTTGAAACACTGATCAGAACTTATTACAAAATGGAGCCTTGCTTGGAGAAAAAAAGAGTGCGTCAGTATGAGGAGAGACTGGGAGGGGCCGAGGGAGCCTGCAGGAGGGGAATGTCGCTCTGTGGCGGAGATGGAAAAATTAGATTTATTTTTTCATAGGGTGTAGAGAGGGGGATGGGGGTGGGGGGGGGGTGTGGGGGGGGATTGGTAATGGTGCCTCGCTGTATTTTTTTATATATATGGAAGGAAGAAAATGAAAATAATTTGTGAATAGTTTTGCCCCATGCTGCTCCAGTCTGTCTGTCTGGTTTTCTGTGTGTCTGTCCATCATGTGGAGCCCCCCCCCCCCCCCCCCCACTTTCTTATCCCCCCCCCCTCCTCCTACTCCCCTGCCTCTTTTCATCTGGTGAACCCCAAGGTTATGGAGTGTCTGGATGCTTAATCAGATGGTCAAAGTTAAGCAGGGCATTGGGGCTACATTTGCTCTGTTCCTCATCCCCACATTGCATGCTGTCTGTCTTCCACCATTATACATTCAAGCCTTCATCCAGTCTCTGAAGCACACCCCGCTGTGATGGCAGAACCTGACCTTGGCAAATAAAGAGTTTGAAATACAATGATTTTGAATTTTTTTTTTTTTTTAATTTCGTTCTTTTTTACACATGACCCGTGCGGAACTGACAGAGGACCGGCCGCTTTCCCTCATGTCTAATGCAGGCACGAATTTGAACACTTAAGATTGATTCAAGCAAAGTGGAGGCCATTTCTACATATGTGAGCTATTATAGGTAATTGAGGCAGTTATGCCTCTTGTCCCCTTGACCTAAACAGATCATTTTTTGCACCTTGTCAGAAATAATAAAAAAGGAGCAGGTAGCTCTGGAATTTTGGCTCCATGTTTGCTCTTCTAAGATTTTATTTTTTAAACAATTTGCTTTGCAGTTAAGCTTTAAAGAGTTTTTAGAGGAAATTCAGTCCCTTTGAATAAAATCTGGCTTTTCTCAGTTTCCACAACCTTCTAAGATTCATATTTAGCAATGCTAGACATGCCTGGATAAATCAGTGTATTGAAAGACACTTACAAAAGAAACAGAACCGTTGTGGAGCAATACCAGTGTGTTTCACATGTCCCCCTAAGATAAAAGACGTTACAACACCTTTATTATGTTGAAAAAAATCAGAATTTCAGAATGGCTTTTCCTAGTTGGGATCATAGCAAAAGACCCACTAAACAAAACGGAATTTGATCGTTGAGCGTTAGTCGTCTTTCACACTATAGAAACGGCTTGGTCCTCAACTTGGTCAGTAGGTTTCCTTTCTGTGTTCAGGGTGTAGTTCTCCTGTTTGTTCAGCAGATGGCATGCCATGTTCAGGTTTACTAGCTCCTCCTTTCTCTGTTCAGTGCTCGCTGGCTCGGGGCGTGCGACGCTCTTGGCAAGGCCTTCCCACCATGCTGTCCTCGCTCTCCGTTCCCCCGCTCTTCCCCATCCAGGAGGCCGAGTCACTGAGGTGGCAGTTCTAACAAGCTGCTGGGGACCGTGCCGCTCAAATGAGCCAAATCAAAGAGAAAAAGGGGAGTGGGAATAGGTAGTGCCATGAACCCCCCGCAGTGAACAGCCATTCTGCAGAATATGAAATGAATTGGTATGGCCTGACATGATAAGCCCAAGGATAACCCTCTACATACACTACACATTTATTTCAGCTCCACTCAAATGTTTCTGACACAAAACAAACCAAAATATGAAAAACAACAGCTATGGCTCGCCAGTATCCGCGGACCGTGATGCCGACGATCCAACAGGAAAAAAACATCAGTGGAGTCTGTTCATTTGTGTTGTGTGTGTGTGTGTGTGTGTGTGTGTATGTTCGTGTGGGTTTTTTTTTTCTTTATAAGGCAGAGTGATGAAGTTCTGTTCTGTTTTGTTTTGGCTTATTTGGTAAAAAGCTGATGCTCTCTGTGTGCTAGGATGAAGCATGAAGAAGGCAAGTCTGAGGGCTTACCTTAGGTGATGAAGATCTTTTGAGCTCTCATGGTTTGAGCATCTTGTGGTTTAGACGTAAAGCAGCACAACCTTTATTCACCTTCATATTCTTCTCTCTCTCTCTCTCTCTCTCTCTCTCTCTCTCTCTCTCTCTCTCTCGCTCTCTCTCGCTCTCTCTCTCTCTCTCTCTCTCGCTCTCTCGCTCTCTCTCTCTCTGCACTTTACAGATCTCTAGTCTTGTCCATCTGCCATCCTTGCTCCTTCTCTATCCCTGTCCAATTTTTTATCTCCTCTCTGTATTGCCATCTGTATGTCTCTACTGTCTCTGTGGGCTCAGGTCATCGTAGATAGAAAGCAAAAACACCCCCCCCTCAAGAAAACCCCACCACATTCCTCCCCCATATCTGGCGGCTTTAGTCTGTCACCTCCTGAGCTTACGGTACATACACACGCAAACATACACACACAGACACACACACACACATACACACACTCTTTCTTCATCTGTATTTAGACATAGAACTCTGTGCTTTTCTTAAAACCAGAGACCAGGCGACCACACTGAGCAAAATGAAAGCAGGGTTATCATCTACAGCCACAAATGCACCTGGCATGAAGAAAAGACCATTCAAATTGTTCATCCAAGAGAGTGAAAGCAAAATGTTGTGTATTATAATGTATATGGAAATGCAGCCATTTTATGGTTCCATTTTGTCTCTATTGGTCCCATCTCAGTGCGCTGAACTCAGATTTACAATGATTCCACAATTTAGAGAATTCCTATAATGTTTGAAAAATGGCAACACAAGAAACCCTTTTTTTTCCCCCTCTCTCTATTCTGCGTTTTGTGTTTTTCAGCCTCAGTGAGCTTAAAGAATTACAGAGTGAACATGGTTTCACCCCAGGCCCTCAGCCTATTCTGCAGGATGCTTTTTCACCAGATGCCAGTCTGAGAAGACTCTGCATGCTTATCTGAAGGTAATGGCACCTTTTTCTATCTCTACTCCACTGACCACACTACATTCTGTGTGGCTTCCCCTCGGACAAATGCGATGGAAAATATATAATATATATTAATATATATAAATGTATGTTTTATTGCAGTCACAATGAGCTACTTCACAGTTGTAATGGGTGTAATGTACTGTCCATATATTTTTTTTTTTGCAAATTTAGAGACTTTGTGGATTGCCGTGTAGTGGTTTGTTAGGATAGTGGTATATTTTATATTTCAGTATTTCAAAGTGTATCTGTTCATAGCGGCAATGATTTTTTTCTTAATGTCATAAAATCAAAATTTCATATTCTGTAGAATAGAATAGAATAATTTTGTTTGTCATACCTTTCACTGAGTCACTAAGCTTTGTGGCAATAACTGATTTTTGTGAATAAATTTGTAAGCTGTTTCAAGCCTTGAATTGAGTTTGGAAAACTGCATATTCTAACAGGGTGCTAGTAAGAGGGTGACAGTGACAGGGTTGACTTAAAGGTATGAAGTGGTGAGCAACAGTGTTATGGGCCTACAGTTTCACTCTGACCCTGTTCCACCAAAAGCGGGGCTTAACTAATCTGATAATGTTTACCTAACATATAAAATACTTGTTCTTGTGATTAAACGGGTTCTACTATCTCTTCATATGGCTGGAAGTTACATCTGTCCCCCCCTGTGACTTGTGATGAATGCAGTTTTTTTTTTTTCCTGTTCAATACTTTGAAAAGTTGTGAACAACATGCAGGAGGCTTTTGAAACTTTTCTTCAGTTGGACAGTGTAAGCTTAGGTGCTTATTATGAGCAATGTTGAATTTAGAATAGCTGATAAAAGGACATTGTCACTGGCATTGGAGCTGGACTGTAAGTCATTTCTAAACGCTTCTGTGAGCATTGTGTCTTAGTGGAGTGCTGGGCTCGTTTTTTGCTTTGGTTTTTCTGGCCGAACACAATGGAGGCAATCTCAGCAGAGAGACACTTAAAATCACTGGAAATGGACAAAAGGGGGTTGGGAATATGTGGGGCGCTTCAGACTCCGGCAGTGCCCCTGCAGTAACCCTCCCCTAAGCAAGCACTGGGACCATTTACTCTGACTAACTTATCCGGCTGTGACGCAGGTGATGGGGTGTCTGCCGCATCTATTCCAAACCTGATTACTTTTTTCAAAGCAGTGTAAATCTATTCTTCATATTTCTGTAATGGCCAAATGCTGCATTTTTATTTTCATACGGAAATTAGAGCTTATAAAGATTAAATGTAATGAAATATTTATTTTCATTAAAATGACTGCTCATACCAAGTACAGTGCCAAAATATGGATCTTTATCATTTTTCCATTCCACAGTTAAAAATGCAGTACCTCTGTTGTAAATTGTACATTTTAAATGTAAATTTTATTAATTGGTAAAAGTATAATTTTAAAAATATTTGTAAATGTGAATGTAAATTGAAATATGAATTAGATTTTATTTTACCAAAATGTAATATCATACTTTGAAAAATATTTTTTGTGTTCTTGATAAGTAATTTATTCAATTTAATATGTTTTAAAATAAAAGGTCTCGTAAAATAAAATGATATCATCATTTTAAAATAATTTTTTGCTCTAGTCTGCACCTTGTTTTTGAATTATTAAAGGACTTTCCATGAAACAGGTGCTAGAATGAAACAGGTTCCACATTGTACAGTAGTTTTAACATATACCACAGGATCATTGCGTTAGTTCTCTCTTTTCTGACTGAGCTGATTTTACCGAGCAGTGAGCGGGAAAAGGCTATTACACACAGAGGCTCCGGCCAAACTGCCCGAATCGAGACCACACAGACACAATTCCTCACCACCATTTAAACCATAGCTGTGATCATACTGATAGAATTACTGCTGTCTCCAATAGAACACTCTTCAAAAAAACAAAAACAAGAACAAAAACAAAACAAACAAACAACAACAGCAACAACAACAACAAATACTGAGACTGTTTCTAAAGTACACATCATACTGTAGTACTTCCTCCAGCTATAGACAAAATATTTATATGAGCTTGCAAAACTTCCAAACAAAATCTTACTTTTTATGTGCAGACTAATACTAATTATTTCTGCATTGATTCTAATCTAGATGACAAACATACTGTTATGGTTGGCTCATACTATGACAGTTGTCACAAATATAGCTAATTAAATATAGCTATAATTAATTCTTAGGTGTAATTAATTTAAATGAAATAAATTGAATATAAGTGAATACAAAAAAAAATTAACATGGTTAATTGTGTTAATGAATAATTCAGAATTCATATAATTCGTGGCTTTTTTTCTGAAACATAAATCCTGTATAGCTATGTTTGACAGGACATATTTTGCATTTATGCATTTATTTTGATATTAATATTTTTAAACATTATTTTATAGAAGTTGTTAAAGTGGCTGATAATGGCATTGCTTGCACCATCCCTCAGATGAGGTGAGGATTTGGAGAGGTTTGAGGAGGAGAAGGAGAGGGGTCGGTGGTTTGGGCCGTATGTGTTGTTTATTTTTCACAGACACTCCGTCCTGTGACATATCAGTATCTTTCATCTTCTCTCTATTCTTTGAATAATAATCGGAAAGAAAGCGGGGCCCTTTTTCAAACCCTCCTCTTGTCCTTCCATCTCATCAGCTGCTCTGATAGCCATGAATCTTGTCACTCATGGTTTTCATCAGCTCATGGCTGTGCAGCGGACAGTGGAGCACACACTGGCCTGGAGACGACTGCTGAGCCTTGGGCGCCGGTCCCACCATCACAGCCTCTACATCCATCAGAACAGAGAAATGCCCCAGTGCCTGTCCCTCACCTCTGAAAACTACATATAAAACACACTTGTAATAATTTAATATTTGACATAAATTAGCCTGGACTATACTATGATTTTGCAAAACTGTAAGAAAAAGAAAAAAAAAAAAATCAAATTGGGCAGAAAACGGAAGACTTCAGCAAAAGGTTTGGGGGTGGGGGGGGTTCAGGTGGAGGAAAAAAGAATAACCCAGTGAAACTGTTGTTAGCGCTCCGTTTTGAATGTGTTTCGGAAGGCAGGGCTCACCTGTGTATCTACAGATTTCAGCTCTGTATCTAGTTTCAAATTGTTGTCAGGTTTTCTCTCCTTGAGTTTTCCACACGAACACTGTGTTTCTTTTGTTGTAATTGCGTAGCTTTGTCAAAACACTGTTCCTCCAGCTTGAACTTGACACTTTTTCCCTTATGGAAGCCTTTTAAATTTTTTATATTTGTTTTGACAATGGGCATTTTTTCCTGTCTCTAGAGCGCGTGTATAGACAGCTGTTATTTAGTGTTAACCATGTATCATACACTGTAAATAATTTGCAGCCTTACTGAAAAACACATTGCCATAAAATTATTCATATACTGTGCTCAGTACTGTGGAAATACTCATTATTTAAATGATTGCCTGACTCTCTTGATGATGTTAATTGAGTTTTAATTGCTGTAATTAATTCCTCCTTTAGCAAATAATTAAGATAATTTTCTAAATGTTAAATACCGTGACTTTCTTGAGTTAACCAGGGGAGAAATCACCGTTCATTCTCTAATGATATTAATTATCATCGGTGGTACATCAGGTACAATTGTGAAAATTCCCACCTGTAATTAGTGCTCTCACATATTTAATGAGATTCACATGGAATTATGAAACATATGACGTGTAAGATCTGTCACATCTTCATTTGACAACTAATTTTATAATCAGTTTACATTAACAGGTCAGGAAGGAAATGTGAATAATATTTAAATACAGACTAACTTAATGAGTACTTTTTAACTTCTTTAAATAACACATTTTAAGATTTGCAGAAAGTATTACAAAAATGTATATTTGAATATAATTATTAAATACATATATTCATGCTTAGGCAGATGAACAGGACTTGGTAGATTGCAAATTTTATTTTTAACAATGTAATAAATAATTATGAAACTATAAATAATAAATATAAATATAGTATTAAACAATATTTGTTAAGACGGTTATTTAAATATGATTTTTAAAAAGTCATATGCTGAGCATGCCTGTATTCCTGTGAAGTTGGAGCAGATATGTACAGTTGGACCAAACTGACTTTATGTCTTTATCACACTAATGAAGTCCTGTTAGGATTGGCTCTCTAAGCGTGCTTTCAGTGATGTCACCATGCAGAGAATAGAATGGAATCAATCAGTGTGGTTATGTTTTAGTGGAATTGCACTATTTTACTATATCAAAAGTTACATTTGTTATGCGGCTAGAAACCTGACATGTACTGCAGCACATAAAATAGCTGGAGGCTTCTTTTTCTCTTTCTTTGTGTCTGTTTGTCTCTCTCTCTCTCTCTCTCTCTCTCTCTTTCTCTCTCTCTCTTCCTCTCTGTCTCTTTCTCTCTCTCTCTCTCTTGCTTTCTCCTCCCTCCATCTCCTGTCTCTCCTTGTCTGTGTTCAGGAGGGAGACTCAGTCTCTGTCACAACCTGTGAAATTGTATTTCAGGAAGATGGATCCTCTGCCTTATATTCATGACACCCAGGGAAGCATGGTCACCCCCAACCTCCCTATTAATATGGAGACACTGGGGCTTAGTTTTCAATCACAAATACAAGTACGTGTACACACACACACACACACACACACACATATACACACACACACATACGCAAACACACACACGCACGAACACACACCGAAGCACATACACTCATTTTTCGCCCCAAAGACATTTTGCTGGTATTTTACTCATGTGATGATGTTTAATAGAAGTGACGGTTTTGCTTTCAAAACCATGATGCAGTACAGCAGAACGCTGCTGTGTTGTTCTCTCTATATCTCTCTCTCTTTTTTTTTTTTTTTTTTTTTCGTAGGGCACTGAAAGGTCTGCGTCTGATAGACCTGTGTTTCCCAGTAAGACAAAGACAGTACTGTTTCTGTGCCATAGAGTGGTGTTTCTCCTGTATTGGGCTGGCTGGTTGTGTTGTGTAGTAAATAGAGGCTTTGGGCTCTGTTTGGGGTGAATGTTGTTGATCTTCTCCTCTGTGCACTTTTGGGAGCACATGTGTGCTGCAGGTGAAGCCTGCTATTCACAGGCCTAAGCCTTTCTGCTGAAGCCAAGCCAAGTGGAGTTACTTGACCAGGTGCTGGAGAGAGAGAGACAGAGATGGAAGAACAGAGGGGAATGTATATATATATATATATATATATATATATATTGTATATGTGTGTAAGTGAGAGAGTGTGTGTGTTTGTTTAAACTGGGAGAAAGGAGGTGGTTACAGGGTCAGAGGGCTAGGAGAGACTCCCAGGTGAGAGGCTGGTAGGCAGCAGCCGAAATAAAATAGATTAATAAAACAACAGAGAGTGCAGGACAGGACTCAAAGGAACCAATAGACTACCTCCCACTCTCCCCTCACTCTCCCCACTGCTCCCTAATATTAGCAAGAGATGGATCCCCACGGACCCTGGAGAGGGATCGCTGTGTTTGATTTCTTGTGTGTTTTCCCTCTTGTAATGCACTCCTACTTAACCGGGACAAAGATCATGTGTGGCTGAGGTGCTCTGGGCTTCGCCAGGGTTTTCCTCTGCCTTGTTATCATCCTGCTGCTCTCTTTTCATCCGCTCTGTCACACCAAAAATGCAGCCTCCAACACCGATCATGTTCCTCAGAAATACCTCAGTTAATTAGTTCCGTGTTTTATTTGACTGTGCTCATTTTGATCAGAATTTGTAGCTTGTATTTTGTTGCTTGGCCATCTCACAGATAAGGCATTCTTTTCCCTTGATAGGTTTCTTTGCCATATGGAGAAATGGACAAGATGTTTTTGTCTTGGAAAGGAAAAGGAAAATCTGGGGAAGGTACTGCTGGATGTTGTCTGATATAATCCAGCACTAAATACAACACTAGATCTTTCTGCACACTAGATCTCATCTGTAATCTCAGCTTCTTTTTTTCTTTTTTTTTTGGCTAAATATTCAAAAACTGATGATTGTGTATAGCTTTGTAGCTATCGTACCCCCGAGGTGAAATACACGAGGGCTTTTTAAGCAGCGCTACCTCTTCGACTCTTGTAGACAGCTGACCCCCTCAAAGGATGCTAAAAAACTGCAGAGGGAATGCCTATGAGCAGGAAAAAGAGAGAGGGAGGGAAGGAAAGTGGGAGGCGGGCGAAGAGTGTAGGAAGGAAGGAGACAAGGAGGGAGGGAGTGTTCGGGTGTTTGATTCAGAGGGAGAAAAAAAAAAACCCAAGTCCTCTCAGTCCTCCCGTTCTTTGTAGAACATTTAGCTTTGACCCTCCCTTGCTTTTCTGCTCCCTCCCACCCCCCACCCCCCCCCCCCCCACCACCACCACCACCACCACACACACATACACACACACACACACACACACACACAGGCCAACAGATCTGCAGGATATCGTAGTCGCCAGCGTTTTATATCTACTTCAGTAGATTTGTGCTTTTTTATTACATATATCCAACTCTATAGTGTGTATATACCCACACTGTCGCAACAGGCAGAGCTGAGGATAGAGGACAGAGAGAGTGAGATGGAGATAGAGGGAGAGAGAAAGAGAGGCTGAAAGCTTTTCAGTGTGATATGTTCATGATGCAGTGAAAAAAAAATCCATTCAGATAGTAGAGAAGAGCACGAGGTAAAAACAAATTTTTTCTCTTTTTATTTTTGCTAGAACGGTAAAGATTGGTCTGGCTAAAAGCCCAGCCCAAGCCATCCCCCCTGAGCTGACGAGACTGGGAGGAAACTCAGGGTAAGTTGTGGGCTTTTTTTTTCTCTCTCTCTGTGCTGCTGATTACAATGCTGCTGATTGATTGGTTAGCAGCTCTGGATTATCACGGGCCGCTCGTCACCAGGTGCCTGATGAGGGAATGGAGGGAAAAAAAAAGCGAAAGCGTGGGAGACAGGGAGAGAGAGAGAGAGAGAGAGAGGTAGAGAGAGGGAGAGGTAGAGAGAGTGCATGATAAAAAAAAAGAAAACCTGATGAACACTGGGAGCTTGCATCTTCATATATTTGAAAGAAAGGCATGGTGATTTCTGTCTGTTTACTGTGATGTTTAGTTTGTATGTGTGTGGTCCTGGCACGAGCCACCCACCCCTTGTTAACGAGCATTTGCGACGCGTGCTGATGAGAAATTTGGGGAGGGGTTAGCTGATGAGGGCGAGAAAGAGAGAGAGAGAGAGAGATAGAAAGAGAGAGCCAGCTGGCTGCGTGTTGGCAGGCCTCTTTGTGAATATGCAGATGAGGGGCGCGTGTGGTGGAGAAATGGGGGGTGGGGGTACGGGGAGGGCTGTTCTTGTGAGAGTGCCACGCGTGCTTGTGTTTATCTGCTCTCTATGGGGAGTCTGATCCTCAGCAGATTGCTGGTGTTGTGTATGATCACCCTGTTTCTGTTGTTGGGGTTGCATGCAAGAGAAGGCTGGGGAGAAGAAAGGGGGGAGGAGGGGTGTGGGTATAGAGGGGGCAGAAGAGGAGAGGTGGGAATATTTGATAGAGAGATACTGTAAAAAAATGGTTGGGGGGTGGGGGGGGGGGGGCACCGAAGCTTCGGGGCGTATTTTCACGCAGTTGACAAGACATGATGATCGCTGTTCCACCCCTCCCCAAAGTACTGCAGCTTTTTTTTTTTTTTTTTTGTCTCCTCATTTGCATGTCAAAGCAATGGAAGCCACTGTGCAGATTAGTATGAGATGACATAACGATGTAATGAATTAAACGCTGGCATTTATGCACAGCACTCCGCGATGCGCTGCGCTGCTCTGCTCTGCGCTGTACTGTGCTAGAGGTACTTGGACTGAGAAAAAGGGGATATGGACAGAGAGAAACTCTTACCTTTTTATCTGGAAACTTCCTCATCCTTTTTCTTTTCTCACTTTCCCTCTGTACTTACATTAGTACCATTTGTGATGTAAATGTATTTTTTTTATTATTTAAAATGAATATCCATGTAGCTGCTTTCTCTGTTGCATTTGGTCCAACAAGTGCTTTTTTTTTTTTTCTTTTGAAAAACTGGAATTTTTTTTTTCATACACTCATTTGCATAATAAAATAAAAAATGATAAAAGAATAGAAGTGTATATTTGCAGAGTTGAGGTTTAGCGTGACCTCGTTCAGTTCACTGGATTTGAGACAATATTCGAGGCTGAAGAGCCATATAGCTCGTAGTCATAGAGGCTAAGTTGTGCTGAATTGTAATCAGTGATCAGTCAGATATTTTACAGTCGGGGACTATCTGTGACTGTGACATCAACTAAATGATACATTTGCAAAATCTTTGATCTCAACACTCTGATAAGGCTTAAAAACAGGAATAAAAAAATAAATAAATGAAAACAAACAAAACCCTCGTAAGCTATATTTCAACAACAACAGTAATAACAAGAACAAGAACAACAACAACAGCAATAAGAATAAGAATAAGAATAATTATTATTATTGCTATTATTATTATGATTATTATTATAACAATAAACATTTTTAGTTGACCCTGCTCAGAGTGGGATTCTCTTGTATCTATTTGAGGAGCTGCACTAAGTCTATGAGAAAGAGAGGGAATCCGCTGTAATTCTTGGCGTGCTGAGGAGAAGGGTTAGAAGGAGTGCAGAGCTGAGCCTTCTTTCCTCTCCATATCTCTCCCTCTTTTCTTTACGAACATCTCACTCCTACTCTCATTTCCCTCCCCTCCACCCCCCCTTCATCCTTCTTATTTCACTCTCTCCTTAGTTCTTTGTATTTACTTTTTTTTTTTTTTCCTGCCTAGCTTGTTCAGTTTCTCCCAGTTTTCTGCTCCTTCCTTACACTGCTCATCTGCCTTTCCTCTCCTCCTCTTCATGCCTGAAATCCTTTAGTTGAGATGGTGATTTGAAACAGGGCATTTGACCTCTTCTGTGTGAATAGACCCTTAGACACGGAAACAATTGTATGAGGCTTAGCCTACCCTGTAACAACACCTCCCCCGCCCCCCCATCTTCCTCCATATACAGTACATCTCATAAAACACTCATTACGCCTCGCCTTGGGAGACTGTGCACAGACCCTTCCAGAGCGTCTAGCAGAAGTCTCTGACTCCATGCGGCTCTGTGCGGAGTGTGTGTTTTAGTTAATGGCTTTGTACTGTTGAGCCTCACATTGATTGATGTGCAGGATGAGACGGTGGTTTTATGAAGCTGAGTTAGACAGAAGCACGCTGCCTGTGCCCCTGTGGGTCTCTACGGTAACCGCGCGCAGTGTGTCACACATATCACCCGTAAGCTCCTGACAACCGGGAGTGTCTCCACCATATTGTGGTCCTCTCAATACTATTGACCATCTCACCTGAGTGTAGTGGCTGGCAGGAGGATTGGTCCCTTGTCTCTCAAAACTTAATTTTCCTGTGTTTTATATTCTTTTTATCATTTCATTTTTAGTCGACAACATCTCTATTGATTTGTGGTGTCATACCAGTGGAGTCTTTTCAGCTTTATGCTGGTCATCTTTTTTTTTTTTTTTTTTTAGATGCGTACCAGTTCTGTAACAGTGTTATAAAATTAAAATACAAATGTAGATTCAATGTGTGTCAAGACAGTGAAGAAAAATAATAACTTCTAAAAAAGTTCATCAAAAGTTTGTACATTTTGATGCTCTTACACTGTAAACACACTTAGTGTTGGCCCAACCATGAAAAGGAATTTTTCTGTCATTAAAATTGCTTAGCACATATTCATTTATTTTTCACGACAAGAGAGTATCAATTACTGTACGTGTTCTTAAAAAGTTTATTTTGAAGTATTTTATATTTTGTCATAACATCATTTCCAATTTGAAATGTCAGAGTAATGACAAAGGAATATTGCAGACTTGTTTTGTAGAGAATGGAAGTAGTTCATTGGAAGGTCTTTCTCTGTGTGTCTGGGCTGCCTGTGCAGTGGGGTCAGTGTTGCATTGTAGGCGGGGTAATGAGGATGCACTTTGACAGCTGGCCTAAAGTGTATGGATGTGTTTGGTGGGAGTAATCAGCTGCATGAGGCGACTGCGGAGATGGGGGTGGGGATGTGTGTGATTTGATGCTTTATGGCTGTGGTGCACAAACTTGAGCGCACACACACATGCATACACACACATACGCACGCTCGGTCACTCGCGCTCACACGTACACGCGCACACACACACACACACAGACACAGAGGCACTTTGCAAGCGGAGGTCCGCAGGGACTGCACGCTTCATCTCACCCTTTGCACTGCTGAGCACACAGACCCAAATGCATGACCACTCATATCATCTTCTTTATTAAAATATATCTCCAAAGCATTTGCTAAGTTTGCCTAATCTATAACACACATATCAAGAATTTATGGTGTTAATGTTTCTACGGGGTATTATGAAGATGAAATCATTCATTTACAGATATCAATACTTGTTACCTAAAAAAAAAAAAGAACTAATAGATTATGTCAGATTTATGCTAGATTAATAAGCCTCCATCATGCAAGTTGAGGCAAACTTGTTTTATTTGTCCAGTAAAAATATTGAGCATTTGATGTACTAAACAAATGCTCTTCCAGTATCACAGTAGAGAATGAATAATGTGATATCATTTATTTCTCTTAGTGTTGCTGGAGACATAGCCTTAATTGCATTACAGAGACGTGAGCTTTGCTTTGGTTCAGACCACATCTCAATTTGGGTTTTGGAGCCTGTGGCTGCCGAGGCTCAGATATAATTAATATAAAGTAGGTGTTATTGGACCAGTGAAATTGCACACACTAATAAATACATAACGGCAGAATAAATATCGATCGCTCAAGATATGTGGACAATACATATTTGATTTGATTTCCACAGTTTGTTGGGAAGCATTGCTGTTTGAGTGTGTGTGTGTGTGTGTGTGTGTGAGAGAGAGCTTCTTTGTCTGCTGAACGGGATACTGAATGTGCATGTTTGTGCTTGCTGGACTAACTATTCCCTGAAACGTCAGTGCAGCTATGTGATAGGACTAGACAAGAATAAGAGGTGTGTGTGTGTGTGTGTGTGTGTGTGTGTGTGTGTGTGTGTGTGTGTGTGTGTGTATGTGTGAGTGTGTGTGCTGGGGGTCCAGGCTAAACTCCTGGTCCTGTCACTCCACACTGCAGTTTTCCCTGGTTCCTCTTGGTGCTCTATTGCCAATAACGAGGATG
Organism: Chanos chanos; assembly: GCF_902362185.1. Taxonomy (NCBI): domain Eukaryota; kingdom Metazoa; phylum Chordata; class Actinopteri; order Gonorynchiformes; family Chanidae; genus Chanos; species Chanos chanos. The sequence continues at coordinate 19,306,957 of NC_044496.1, forward strand.
GGCAGGAAAGAGGATTATTGGTATTGATCTACCCAGGGGGATCATTAGGCATCACTATCAATCCACAGCTCCTAGCGCACAGTACCGGGCCGCACAGACATTGCCAATTTGTCCCTATTAGAGAGCCCAGTCTCGGGGTGTCTGCTCTGATCGAGCCCCCCGGCAGCCTGGTAGAGAAGGGGCTCCTCCACGTCTGACCCCGGAGCCTGTGTCTGACCTGGACCCTGTGTTAGACCATGGCTACTTCCTCTTCACTAATTCCTCAGCAACACAGGTCTGTATATCAGAGCTTAACAACCAGAGCCACACAGAGTGCCCTGGTGAGTCAAAATAAAAAAAAAGAGAAGTTAAAAAAAAAGAAAGACAAGAACAACAGCCTCCTAAAAATGAGCACTTGAGAATGTCTCCAACTTTTGAGATAAACTGTGTAAACTTTAAATTGTGTAAAGCAAAGTACAGCCATAGATAGATATTTTATGAAATAAAGCTATTAGAAATGTTCTCATTAAATTATTTTAGGCTTTTAAAGTTCCAAATTAAATTTTATTCTGTTAAAAAATGGTAACATATTAATGCACACATTGCAATTAAAAATAGTCAGAATTGTACCTCAACTGACACGACAGTGTCAAATTTGACATCCAGGACTTCATTTTTTTGTATCGTTGAATAATACGCATAAATGCTTTTTTTTTTTTTTACTAGCTCACTGGAGCTTATCCTGCTTCACTTATCTGTGATGGGCGGCTTTCTTCTGTAGAAAAGCATGTTGATCTTCAGTTCCTGATTGGCATCTCCTTTCTCATTGATACTGGGCGAAGGTAGATGGCCACTTATCAAACCACTCCAGATACAGAGCTCACCCCCAATGCCATATTGTTTACATCTTTGCTTATCATATTTTCCTATCCCTCTCTTTATTTCTTTCCCTCAAGCTTTCTTACCTGTTGCTGTGTTAGTTTGAGGAGGCGGGACACGAAAGGCTAGTTTCCCATACAGGACTAAGTGTCTCTTACCTTGAGTTTTAGCAGCTCAGTATTATCATGAGGACTCTGTCTCCTCAGCTCTATTCATTCAGTTCAGTGTCAGTGGAGGGGAGGACAAATGAGAGGCATGCACTTGGCTTTCAGTTTTTTTTTTATCAACTCTTTAGCAAATCTATAAGTGTTGCAACTCCTATTGAATACTGTTTGAAAAGGTTATATTGAAAAATCTATTTCTGTAGATTGTTCCGGGTGTTCAAAGAAGGTTGATTTACTGTCTCAGGGTGTGATGATCACACACACACACACACACACACACACGCATACATACATACATACACATGTGTGCACATAAAACATACTTTGACAACACAGACATCAAGCGTAACCTCACATTAACTAGAGGTGGAGATGCATATATTAGGCACTGAGTTTTAACCAAGCAGCTTCAGAACAAACCCACAATTAGTGAGAGATGGTGTTGTGAAGTATTGATGTTACTGATAAAGGTGTTCAAGGCATTTTGATCATGAAATCAAAGCGGTGACAGTGATTAAAAACCATACACACACCTCAGTGTCACAGCTGATCCCACATACTCACACTTTGTAGCTGCTCATATGGGTTCATTCAGCTGCACCAAAAATATTGTTCACCCTATACTTTCAAAGCAGCCCTGTCAAACGTGCACACACACACACACACACACACACACACACACACACACACACACACAGACACTTACACTTACACACATGTCCGCCACAGGCTGCCATGGCTCTGAAACATGTTCCCAAGAGAGTCACTTCAAAACGGCCATTTTCTCTCACCTAATCAAACGACTCCAAAACCAAAGAAGAAAAAAAACTCCGTTCACAAGCAGAGTAAAAACAGGCACTTTACTACAGATCTACCCCACACTCATTACCCAGCTTGTGAACCTGCTGTAGTTTTTTATTCTTTTTTACTATATTTCAAATGGTTCTCTCATTGTGAAGGGTCCTGAGAGTCTGCCTTTCATTTTAAGAGAGATTTTGCATCTCCTCTTTCTTTACTCTCACCCTGCTGAGACACACAGTGACCATTAGAGGGCAGTGTGCTCTGCCTATACGCATTGCCACGGACTGAGCTCAGTGCATTGTCTGAGCTATGTACAGAGAAAAATCACTCCATCTCTCTCTCTCTCTCTCTCTCTCTCTCTCTCTCTCTCTCTCTCTGTGTCTGTCTCTCTCTCTGTCTCTCTCTCTCTCTCTCTCTCTCTCAGTCTGTCTTTGTTATTGCAGACACAGAGATGATGCACAGGCCCTGCTGTGTTTTCTGCCCATATTGTTTCTCCATGCTGGTGTGAGGGGCAGGGCTGGTCCCAGCAGCAGTATGTGTATCAAGCTGGAGAGTGCTCTCTCTCTCTCTCTCTCTCTCTCTCTCTCTCTCTCTCTCTCTCTCTCTCTCTTTCTCTCTCTCTCTCTCCCCCTCTGTTCACTCTCTCTATCTCCCTCTCCCCCTTGTTCAACATAGTCTATTACTCTCTCTGTCCAATGGAGAGCTCCATTCATAAGTTACACATGTGGAAAAATAGCATCAGCTGAGTGTGAGTGAGGGGGCATTCTGACCTGGCATTGTTCATGGTTTTGCCATAACCTCACTGATTAAATTTGCATGTGTGGTGTCTTTTCTAAGCAGAGGAGAAGAAGAAATGAATGTGAAATGTAACCTGAAGGACAATTGTTAAACAGAGTGGGACCAGTGGGTGGGTGTCATATAGTCTGCTTGTGTCCTTTGTGTTTTGATGATGCACATGGAGACAGACAGTCTGGGTGTAATCAGATAAAAACAGGGATTGCTCATCATCCTCAAAAAAAGAAAGAAGAAAAAACACAAATGAAAACATATATAGACAACTGAAAACCCACCAGGAGCCAGCTGATGCATTTGTACCCATAGGATCTATGGGCTGCTGTACTTACTGGCAGATCATTGTCATAATAAGTCGGCATGTGTGTGTGTGTGTGTATGTGTGTGTGTGTGTGTGTATGTGCGTGTGTATGTGTGTGTGTGTGTGTGTGTGTGCGTATCTTTTCTTTGGATGTGGAGGTGAGGACGGAGTAACTGAGAAAAAGAGGAGAGATGGATGAGCACTGTTGTGGGGCTGGGGGTGTTTTAATTATACTGACTCTCTGGTGTTGGGTTGGTGCTTGCTATCTTTTCCGCAGCTTTATCCCCGTCTCATGATTTGAGCACTACCTTTATCCCTAAGCCCTCAGCTCCTCTGGCCAAACAAAGAAAAAAGGGAGGGCTAGGAAAGGGTTTTACAATGGTTACTATGCCACGCTTACCGTTAATATCCCCCAATCTCTCCTTTTTTCATGTGGCGGAGAGCAGAAGAAGCCCTCTAAAACTGACCCTTATGCAAGACTGTGCTGCATGAGAATACTGTTATTAGACTTTGGCCTGAAACAAGCTCCACTAGGACCACAGCACAACCTCCCCAAGGCTTCAACCCACCACTGGCACTGTGTTAAACAAGCAGGGTGAAGGCGGACTTTTTATTTTCTTTTTCCTTTATTTCTCTCTCTCGCTCTCTCTCTCTCTCTCTCTCTCTTTCATTCCTTTTCCTTTTTTTCTTGCTGTGGAGCAGATCATGGAAATGCCAAGCGTTCCGGCGGCGTAGTGTCTCTGACAACACTATTGTCTGAAAATGACTTTGTTGATGGGCATACTGGTCACATGACCTCTCTCCAGAGCCTATCTAAAAGAGACTCAAAAGAAAGACTCCACATATAGACATTCTGGATTATTTGACATTTTGTTTGCTATGGTATTTGGACCAAAATATACTTGATGTTTGGATTAAAATATACTTAAATAAAAATGATGAAGAAAGTGAAGTGGAGTAACAATATAAGCATAATTATAGAGGTGGCCACAACTATATTTTCAGTCATTCACAAATATACAATTGGAATATATAGGAAAAAACTAAAATCTAAAGCAATTATGATTTGTTTGTAAAATACATTACAATATTTTAGTGATGCTTATATGTTGTGTAACTAAATAATTTGCACAGAGTTGTGGCTACATTTCTTGTCTACTGAATGTAACTGTTAGCTAAAACTATTCAAATAATCTTAAAAACACTGCATTTGAGTGGTATCTGAACAGTTTACCATTCAGTTTGCACATATTTGCATAATATATTTTTTTAAAATTGTAAATATGGTAGAAAGAATGTATATCTCAGGTATCACATAATCCCCCAAAAAAAAAAAGATTTTCCAGTGGATAAAAAAAGAAAAGAAAAAAGAAATAAGATGCAGTGTGTTTGCATGTACGTGCATGTATGTGCATAGATGTGTGTATGCATATGTGTGTATTTGTATATGGACCCACGAATGTGTGCAATATCTGGTCTGTACTGTATCTCCATGACAACATGGTTTTGATGTTGGTTCCTTTTCCTGACATTTACCCCATTTGGGAAAGATTGTGAATTGCTTGAGCTCTCCTTCAGCCAGCATGTCATATGAAAAAAAGGTGTTGGGGAGTGGGGGTGGGGGGTTGGGGGGGGGCTGCACTAGGAGAAATCTAATGGGCGTCTGGTCTGATTGTCCTCAGTCGTGGCAGTAGAGACAAAGCAGATGAATTGTGAAATGTATTCGAAGAGATTGGAGACAAGTGCATGTCAGCACCCCCTCCACCTCCAAGCCACCCCCCCCCCCTCCCCAGGAGCCCTCCCTCTCCCTCTCCCTCTCCACGCTTTTTGTCTGACACTCCGCATAAAAAAGAAAGGAAAAAAAAAGCAAAACAAAACAAAACAAAAAAACGTCATGACAGCACTGCTCTATTTGAGCAAAATATTAGAAAAAGAAAACGCAGTTTTCTTCATGTGTTTTTTTTTTTTTTGTTAGTTATTCCAGCAGATTATGTTTGATATTTGCTTCGTTGCATCCATTTTAATTGTTAGATATTGCATTGTACTAGAAAACCTGCATGAATTGATTAATAGACATCAAAGCAATGCAGAATGATTTAATTTGAATTAATGAAAATCATCAGCAGTCATGTAGATACAGCATTAGTGTTATCAGTGGGATTATAACATGTAATTTGTTATGAGTCTCCTTTAATTATCAATTATAATTTTCCTTAAAAAATAAACAGAAAAGAATGCACAATACTTTAAACATGTTTTATTTACAAATCCCAGGAGCTGGATAATTCTTCTAATGAAATGAGGGGTGAAAGGCATCAGCGGTTTGTCTCCCCTGCATTTGATCCTGAATGCTCTGTGTCCTGTCTGGCCCTTGTCTGGCCCCTGCCCTTGTCCATGAACCCTAACAGGACAGGGGACAGGGGTGCAGTCGGCCAGTCAGCACAGAGGCTCTCTCTCTCTCTCTCTTTCTCTCTCTTCCCCCCCTCTCTTGCTCTCTCTCTCCCCCTTTTTCTTTATTCCACACCAGAGCATTTCAGATGCTGGATAGAGGGGGGAAGCACTAGGTTTTCCTGTTCAGCCCTGTGCCAGTATTGTGCTCTTTCAACTTCATCTGCAGTCTCATCAGAGTACCGCTCCATGTCCATACTGCCAAAAAATCATACTAAAAATATTTACAAATGCATTATAAATCATTTTATTTTGCAATTTATTGATTGAAGTGCTTTAATGCAACACAGTAGATATCTTACAATTGTAGGAGTCACTGAGCACAACTAGTGACTTAATTACAAATCACAATTTCTTGATACATGAAAATTTAATTTATTTAAATTAGAATTTGTATTTTAAAACTCTTCCAATAGTAAATGGTAGTCTAGGTTCAACACTTTTTGTTTTCAGGTGAATGCATTTATTATTCATCCATGCATCAGTGTGTATCTCTGGCCTTCCATATTTGACTATGAATAATGGAGGAAGTCTTGGAACAGAGAGGTGGAGGTGTGTGCGAGAGGGGACTGCTGCATCTATCTGTGAGTGTGTGTGTGTGTGTGTGTGTGTGTGCGTGTGTGTGCGTGTGCATGCGCATCTGTGTGTGTGTGTGTGTGTGACTGAGAGGAGCTAAGACTGGCTACTGCTGGGCCCTGGTTTCTCTGTGCTTCGGCCTTCCTGGCCAGCCTTAATAACAGTGTATAAATCAAAAGCCTCCTGTCAACCACGCTCCCTTCATTAAAATCAAATGGGAAACTGGCCTCTTCGGATCCAATTTTAATAAAACCAGGTAATCAAATACGGGTTTGAAAAAATAGGTCATCATTTCACAGCCTCTGAGCTGTCCACCGCACACAGGGTTTTGTATAGGCTTGATGTTAACAGGGTTGAAGACCAGGCAGTCTCTGGCACACACACACACACACACACACACATGCACCCACAGAAGCATATGATCAAGCAAGTCTGTACCACTCAAAACAAGTAGGTATTATTATCATAGCTGTGTCATGACATACAGAATCATAGACACCAGATTTCTAAATATTGCAAAAAACAACACAATAACAAAAATATAAACCTAAACATACAAAACTATACAAACCATAAAACTTTTATGGAGGCATGAGTCATTGTACACTTAAACAAATTTTAAAAAAGCTTTAAAAACACATAGTAAAGTATCAGCATGATTGCAAGTCTTAAGAAAATAATTGTAATTTTAACTTTCAATCCTTGCAATTTTATTACGAGTATATTTCATTTCTGGATTAAAATATGATGTTATCTGTTTCTCTTTATTATAGTATACCAAAAAATATTGGTCTTTTTTTTTTTTGTCCAAATGCTGCAGCAGCCTGATCTCTGTTTTGTAAATATTTTGTAAATATGACAAGCAAAATATATATATATATATATATATATATATATATATATATATATATATATACAAGAAAAAGATCCCATATTGGAAGAAAGCTGGATAATTCATATCCATTGTATTTGATGCTCTTTGTTAAATGGTTGGTACATTTATGTTCTTCAAAAAACACTGAAGAGATTTTCAGGCTATGTTGAGGTCCTCTTGGTCTCTTTAAATAATCGGGATGTACGTTTTGGTTTAACAGGAGCTGTGTGTCGTACAGGATATTTTGGTAACTGTAGCTGCGTTGTATGGGGTAGCGTGTTGTTCGTGTTTTGGGGTTTTTCCTCGGCGATTCAAGTGCAGATGCCTTGGTTCCCGGCCAACGATGCTGTCTGCCTGTCCGCATGTTTTTGGCACGTGTGATTGGCTAAAATCCTTTCAGCTCTATATCACCCACATGTACAGAATGTATCATAAATGTGACTAGGGTTGACCTATCAGTCCCCATTCACTCTCCTCCTAAACAACCTTTATGACATGGGCCCCTTGTCTTCTCGTCTGCTTCATATAACACCGTGACAATAGATGCTTACCTTACATATTCACATGAATGAAAAGAATGAGTGCAAAGGGAAGCTATACCTCAGTCATCCAGTAGAGAAATAGAATTATTTATGTTTCCGGTAGCAATTCTAGAAAGATTCAAAATCATTTACACTATGCTCAGTTTATGTAAAACTATGAAATGAATTAATATTATTAATTTGTAAAATTAAAAACTTTATAATTAATCATATGCCGGGCTGACTTAAAAGAATACAATTTTAAATTTAAATGAAATGTTTTGAATATTTGACAAGAAAATCAGGAAATTTCTTCTTCGATAACGCCCATGACAAGATGGAGTCTGTCTCATTCAGGTAGTGTGCAGAAGAGGGCAGTATCAGTCGTTTTCTCAAACCGTTTCTCTTTCTCTCTCCCTTTCTCTCTTTCTGTCTGCCGGTTTCACTCGCTCTATCATACACAGGAACAAAATGGACCAGGTGCATTATGATTACCATTACTGCTTCAAAGACAATCACTAAAATACAAGACATACGTTAATAACATTTTCCAAAAACTTAATTACACCCTTTCTGCTTTGCTTGATAGTAAAAATGATGTGCTTTTACAGCTAATCAAAGTGTGTGGAATTCATGGCTTTACTGTGTTTTGTTTGAGTTTTTGTGGAGAAAAAAAACATTATGCACTCATCAGTTAGCATGATTTTAGTTCTGCTCATGCTAATAATTCTAGCACACATCAATAGACTAAATGTGGCTCACTGACATAATTTAATTATTTATTATTTATTAATATTTTTTTTTCAGTAATTTTGTAGTGGTCTAAAAGCATATACATAAAACATGGTTGTTTATTGTACTACACTGGTAACATGTACTGCATATACACTGATTATTTTATATTTGAGGGGTGTTTGAATTTTAAAGTTGTTCTAACTTACGTTGTTTTTGTTCTCTATCGTAAGAGCTAGTAATTTTTCTTTCTGATGTTTGATTGTTTCAAAAGTAAACCTTCACAGAGAGTGCTGCATGATATGGATATGTATACACTAGAGCTGTGATACAGTATATTCCCTTTATGCTTGTGCTAAATGAAGAGTGCTGTTGTCTATGGGGACTTTTCAGTGCACCATGTGTATGTAAAGTCTCTGTGAGCTATCTACCTGCCAGTCCCCTTATCCCTTATTCACATTGCTGTGTCTTATGAACTGCCACATTTGTCTTGTAAAAATAGTGGTCATGTTTTCTTCCTTTTTTCTTTTCATTTCTTTTCATTTTCATTTTTTTTCTTTCCATCTCTCCATTTCCGCATGCCCCCCCCCCCCCAGCACAACTACCCCAAGGAAACAGAATGAAGAAATGGAATGAAAGCAGTGCAGTGCTTACCTCTCTGCTCCAACACACACACACACACACACACACACACACAACACACACACACACACAGACACTAGCTTCCTGGGCCCAGTTGTTCGCTTGTCTTCTAGCAGGCCGCTGTGGTTCCTGTCTCATCCTGCGCTGTTCCCTCTCTCCTCTCCTCCTGCTGCTTCCCTTCCTGCTGCTGTTCTGGGCATCCATGTTAGCTCAGGCCCCTGCTGCTCTCTGTGAATACTCCTCCTCATATCTGGCGTGGAGAAGGTGCAGGCTGCTGACAACAGCATCCTCACGTCTCTCTATCAAAGAGTTATCTGGCTCCCCCAGGCACCCTGACAGCCTCATCTAAAAGAGGGGTGCAGTGAAAGGGACAGAGCTGAAGAGGGGTACAGAGGATAAGATGCAGGAGGTGGGTGCATGGAGACTTGATTATCTGATATATTAACCAGCTGGTGGTGGTGGTGGGGGGGGGGGGTTGCAGGGGGTTGAGAACTGTGACATACTCACTATTCTTTCCCCATTCACCTATGAGGCCACCAACTAGTTAATTGTATTCATTTGCCAAAAATGCAAAGTATTTTTAGATTCTTTGTGCAAATGCTTTATGCCATCCTCAATGACAGGAACATGAAACTGCATGTTATGTAGATCATGTTACCACTGTGACGTTCGTTTTAGCATTGAAAAGTTGATATTCAGTTCTTTTGTTCCCCTAAATCGCTATTAAAAATGAATCCTCCAAGTGAAGTCGGGTTGGGTGACTTGGAGCAGGTGACGGCTGAGATATTTTCTCAGGCCGGGAAATACTGGAGACCATTCTTCAGGGCTGGATTAGCATGTCAAGATGGACTGCTGTAATGAATTGCCATCCCAAAAATTTTGCAAGTTAAAAAGTGAGAATGAAAATAAACCTTTGTTTATGTCACCTATCAACATGAAATATTTACTATTCTGCATTTCCGAGCTCCCTGTCTCCCTCCAGCGTGATAAAAGGTACGCTGCCTGTCTTAACCCCCTCCCCTGCTGCTCCGTTTCAGGCTGGGCTAGGAATGGACATCATAAAACCTCTGTGCCTTTTGCCCAAAACCTGCTGTCAAGCTTCTGCTCTTCACAAGCAAATGTTCAAGCGCAGAAAATTCCCTCTGGGAATTATATGAGCATTTGACCAGGTGTTTGGAGCGACACTTTAAAAATATTATTCCTTTTGCTTTGTGTGCATATGTACGCATGTGTGTTTGTGTGTGTGTGGGTGTGTTTGTGCGAATATGTTTATATGTATGCGTGCATGTGTGTGTTTGATGACAAGAATTCTGTTTCCTTGTAATTACTACATTGAGACATATACTAAAAAAATAGAAAATATGATTACATTTACACATTTTGTGTTGTGTATTACCTGTGTGTGTAGTGCATGTGTTCGGAATTACATAGATGAATGTGTTTGTGTGTGTGTATGCGTGTGTGTGTGTGTGTGTGTGTATGCGTGTGTGTGTGTGTGTGCGCGTGCGTGTGTGTGTGTGCACGCGTGCACAGATGAAACATAGAAGGAGAGAGAGAGAAAACCAGGGTGTTTTTCAGGAGATGAATTGTGAATCTGTAGCGTGTTTGGCGGTTGAGGTGTGTTTTTTGGTATACAGTGCCTGCGGTTGCCTTGCAGGACTGATAGCTCTGAAATCCACCATCTCTCTCTATTCCCTTTCAACCAAAAAAAAACATGTCCCCCAGCTAGAGTGCTTCGACACTGTTTTCACCATCACTATTTCAAGAGAAAACAAAACTGTGAAGAACGGCAACCCAGATAGTGGATGTTGTAAAGGTGTGCCGGTTGCTTTCAGTATTAAACCGACTCTGGGCGTGTGGCGTTTGCTCTACCTGTCATCCCTGCACTGCGGAGGCAGGCTGGAGGGGTTCGGGTAATGCCCCTAACCCCCCCCCCCCCCCCCCCCCCATCTCAGCCGCGTACGCGAAAAGAAACCACGGAGTTTGTTGTATTACCAACACAATGCTGGCAGTTGTGGTGTTTCTTGTGTTTGGCCTGAGTTCCCTCTGTGGTAAAACCATTCAAAAGAAAAGAAAAGAAAAACTATTCAAAAACAGATCATTTGGCTGAAAGCAATATGTTAGAAAATTAAAATAATATTTCATTAAAATATTGTGGCAGTACTATTGTAATAGATCCTCTGATTGCTGACATTTATGATAATATTGAATGTTTTTAAACATTCTCTAAATATGCCAACAAATAAATATGCACTTGCCTTTCACAAAAGAAAGGAGATCTTTTTTTTTTTTAACGTCCAGTATTTCCTCTAATAAGATGTGTATTAAAAACATCAGTAGTGGGACAGCTTGTGATGTGGAAATACCAACATAAATATCTAAATGATGAGTGAGCTCTGGAATGCTGTTTCCACCCAGGTGAGATTTGTGGGGTCATCTAATTGGAAGCCTACCATGTAACGCATAATGTAACCTTTTTTCATATGTATGTGCATATTTACTTTTTAATGTTTCTTTTATTCTAAATTTGCTTCACTAATAATTCATACTTTGCTTCTTTCTTTCTCAAGTCCTTTTCCCTCTGTGCTGTGTATGAATGTGTTTATCAGAGATTCTCTGTGTGGTTGAATGAGATTTTGAGAGAGAAACCTTGGGGTCCAAGGGGGGCTGTCAGTGTTTCTGTTTGCCTGTCTGTCTGTCTGCCTGTCTGTCTCTCTCTCTCTATCCTTTTTCTCTCTCTCTCTCTCTCTTTTTTTTCTCTCTCACTCATTCTCTTGCTTTCTCTCACTCTTTCTCTTTCTCTCTCACTCATTGTCTCTCTCTCTCTCTCTCACTTGAAGGGAGGGGCTGGCTGCTGGTCTGAGGGTTATGTTGAGGGGAGTGTTCATAAATATTAGAAGCTGCAGGGAGACAAAGGGGCTAAAATGGAAAGGCTTGGCTGGACGAGGGGACCTGGCCATGTCATGTACCTCAGTCATTTTTCTTGTGCGCTTAGAACTCAGTCAGGGGTTTAATTGGAATCCAGACTTCAAAGAATCCCTCGCCCTGAACTACCCCCTCCCAGCCAAACCCCACCCCTCCTCTGCTTCTCCTCCTGCCCAGATTCACTCTCTATCATATCATAGATACATGTGCAGGTATGAATATATGCTTTCCCTGACCATTTCTACCCAAAAATATCAACGATATGTCCGTGTGTGAGCATCCATGCATATCTGTATTCTGTGCATCCATTTACATGCACACTCAATGTAATTCTCTCGCTTATCTTATAAATCCTGGGAATTGGACTCAAACAGTATGGCGTTGGTGGCTCTTACATTTGGGCTGTGTGTGCTGAGTGTGTGTGTGTATGAGTGTATGTGTATGTGTGAGTGAGGGAGGGAAACAGAGTGAGAGAGAGAGAGAGAGAGAGAGCGAGAGAGAGAGAGAGAGAGAGAGAGCGAGAGAGAGAGAGAGTCTACCGGGGGCTCTGAGGAACTGACCCTCGACAGGCTACTGAAGAATGCTGTGTGTTGAAAGCAGGGGATGGAAATAAGACTTAGGATGACTTGTAGTCCACACAGAGAGCCACTTGTGAAGGGGGGGCATGAGAGGGTTTCACGGTAGCTTACCCAAAATGATGAGAGACACCTCACTGGTTGATTATACTGTTTTTTTTTTTTTTGGGGGGGGGGGGGGGGGGGGGGCAAAGTGTCCTATTTAAATTGTTACTGCAAAAGGAGTTATACTTTACATAATCAAGTTCTTGCACTTTCTCTTTTTGTTTGCTAATTGGATGAATTATCAATATGCAACACATGGCTCAGAAGTGAAAAGAAAAAGTTAAATTGGAAACAGGCTTGAAGAGGAAAGGGTGAGAAGAATTGTCTATATTGTAATTAATGCTGGAACATGGGTTAGTGTGCCCTATAGTAATATATGCAGCACTGTAATTAAGAACACTGCCTTCTCTCTTTGAGTTTCAGCAGGCCTTGTTAGCACTCTGGAGGAGACATTTTGAAGCCATACCTGGAATTTAATATGTTTCAAAGATATAATTATAGGTAGGAATAAGAGGACCTATTTTCAGACCTCTAACAAATCATTTTTTTCCATTATACACGGTAAAGGTGTTAATGACGCCTTGTCTTTTTGATTTTGTCGTATAAATTATAAAACACCTGTATTATTTGAAGTACAGTTAATAGGTGAATTTCAATCTTAAAGGAGAAAAAAAGGTATGGATACCCAATTTAGATACTATTCCAGAGGAGTAAAAGACCTATACTGAAATACATAAAAAAAAAAAAGTTTCTATTTCAGACAGGAAAGCTTTTCATTTTGAACTTGGACATTGTTCATAAAGGCTTGTCATGATCCAGTGTCTGGCATTAGAGAAAAGGGAGGATGGAGAACGACCTCATCCAAAGTAGCCTCAGTACACTAAACTGTCTCCCTGATGTTGACTAGTCTGCTAACAATGCAGCAGTGCCTTTTTTTTCTCCTCTTTTTATGACAGTGCTTTTGCCTCTCTTTGTTGTTTCAGTGGACACAGAAATAACAGCACACGCGTGTTTTTATTTTTAATTAGAGTATATTTCTATAATACTACTCTGTTCAAGATTAGTTTTACCAAAAGGCTGTAAAGTTTGTGTTTAATGTTTTCCTTTTGAGGTTATTTTGTCATTGAGATGAAGAGATTTGTTTGTAAGTTCAGTGAAAACTCTTGTATTGTCAGAGAGCTGCATAGCTAGAGCGTTGAGTTTGATGCCTGTGTTAATGTCCATGCAGTTGAAAGGTTTTTTTGGGGGTTTTTTTTCAGTCTTGTGTCTGCGCGTTTGGTCGTGGCTGCTCTGCCCTGACTTTGTTTTCTCATTACTCCCCCTCTCTCTCGTCAGACCAGAGAGCAACAGCACCGTCCGACAGATCAAGGGATGACACGATGAGAGGAGAAAGAAAAAGAAACAAGGAAAAAGAGAGTGAGGGAGAGACAAAAAAAAAGAGAGAGAGCAAAAGGAATACAAAGGAAGAGAGTTCCTCAAATGAGGGGATCCTTCTCAGAGGAGCCCAGCAGGACGTTGACTTAAAGGGACGGGTGTATCTCCAATGCCTCTCATGGAGCACGCTTAAAAACACACGCTCCACACACACACACACACACACACACACACACCCTCATCTCACACACACACACACGCACGAACCTCTCATTTCCATTTGCTTTTATCAAATATGAAAATTGAGGTACAGCCCCACTCCCTGTAGCACCCCAAAAGACCACAATACAATGGAGGAGGAATTGTTAGAGGTTGTTAAAAAAAAAAGAAGTGAAGTTTTTTTGTTTTTTTTTTTTAGGAGGATGTTAGCTTTCATGATAATTACATCTGTGCTTACCCCTCTCTGGAAACACAGCAGTGGGTCTGGTCTGAGAGCAGAGATGGCACACGCAGCATATAACACTGTCGCTGGTTTCAGTGAGACTCTCTGTCTTTTAATGTGGCTCTTGGCAAGGGATCAAATTGACCAAATGCCACTTGCCTTATTGTCCTCTGTTACCTATGATGTGGAGGACAAGAGGAGGACCAAACAGCTTCAGTCAGATAAAGCAGCAGTCAGCTTCATGCTCAGGACTCAAAACACGAGGCTTTTACTTTACAGGGAGCAAATGGCATCTGTTCTTGTGAAACTGTAAATGGTATCCGCCTGTACTTCTTTGACTCGAATTTATATTTAAGGGAAATGAAGGTTCACATAGAAATTTTAATCTGGCTCAGTGTGTGACAAATATGTCACAAACTTTAAAATTGTTATTTAGTAGGCTTCTCTTAGCAGGATTGCTGAGTAATATCTTTGTGCTTTTAATCTGAAGGTAGAATTGTGGAATTTACCAAATTATTTTATCATTTTGGCACAGTAAACATTTGTTAGTTGCCAAGAAAGTGAAAATCAAAGTCATATTTTAAATTCTGTTCTAATCTGAATTATCTTACCATCTGCTACTATTTTCTTTGTATTAATGAACAATGGAAAGGCCCTTATCAGCTCCTGATTTTTGCGGATATAAGTAGTTGAGAATTTAATATGGGAGACTTCTCTGCACCCTTCCTTTGTCCGACGGTAGAGGCACCCAGAGATCTGTATGGGTGGAGGAAAAGAAGAGGAAACAAAACGCAGTGTTGGAGAGTTCTTATCTGTTACAGAAACACCAGCAGTCTGCCAAGAGCACACATCCCCGCTGTAGTTACACACTGCAGTCCTGCCATGTGTTGTCTGCAGTGAGAGAGAAACCTAGAAGGCAGCTATACAGTAAAGGTGGTGTGGTGATAAGTAAAGTAACATAGAAGGGCCATAAATGTCCATGAATATTATGGATTTAAGCAGGATAAATCTAGTATAGTATTTTGGTTGATTTTTTATTTTTCAAATGAAATTTTCCTTGAAGGCTCTTCTGCATTGTTGTGAGGTTGAAACGGCGATGCCTGAATGTCTCATTCAGAGAACTTTTTTTATTCAGGGTCTGTTCTCTTTTTCAGTATTATATATAATATAAAATTCATTATTCTCATGTAGTTTTCATTTTGCCTGTTTGATGTATTTTATATGGGTCTCCTTCCAAAAGATGCTATCCACTATCTTATGAATGGGTAATAATTGACATATTTCTATTTATTTTTACATATGTATTATTAATACACACTTCCTACCGGGATAATTCATACTATATCTTTTTTAATACTTTATTCACGATACATGTATCCAGTATTACCAAAAATTTGGTGTTCTTTTGAAGTTATGTTTTCAGTATAAAAACTTTTAGCTACAATTAAAAAGTTAACTAAAAAGCAAGTAAAAGCTTTCCATAAATGGATTTTCAGAAAAATGAAGCCATTTGTGTGTCGTTGCTTATTCTGTTGATTTAGGTTAAATTACATAATAAAAGGGCAGTAAGTAAGAGTTCTCCTTCATCTGTCATTGCATTGTCACACAGTTTCTACATATAACTGGTAAGAATTATAACTGAGTTAGAATCCTGGCTGTGTGCATCGTTGTAATGTAATTACAGAGGTATAAAGCAGAGCAAGTTTAAATTGGACTAGTTTGATGCTGTGTGTAAAGCTGGTAATGATGAATAGAGAGTCTGCCTTTTGGTGGAGGGGGTTGTAATGCAACCCGTAAGAGAGTGGAGTGGAGGCCCATAAAAGCCAGGGTTGGATAACGATGCTTGAACACTCACTCTCATCTGATCAAGACTTATGGCAAGAAGTTTACCTCCTGACTTCATTTTCCCCCCTCAGTGTTGCCGTGCAACAGCACTTTTTTTTTTTGTGCCTTTCTGATGGAGTGTTCCGAAACTGTGAATGAAGTAGCTGAGGTGCATTTGTTCAATGAGGCATCAAAGAGTCCAGCTTTACCAGGAGACAAAATGAATTGTTTTAAATAAGATGTTGAATATGCTACACTACTGGAGCATCTCTCCTTTACTAGCCCGTCCTCTCTTTTTTCTTATAGCTCATGCTGGCATGGCTCTAGTGTCAGGAGGAGTCCTCAGCCTCCACCTGGGCTGTGATGTCATGCTGCTATTCAGGGGCCATTGTGCTTTAAATGGCAACATTAGTGATTTTCCTGTGAAAGGAAAGTGTGACTAAAGTGCTGGAAGGTTTAGGCCTCTCTATATTCAACTTTTTAAATAAAAAAAAAAAGAAGCTGGTATTCAGTGGTTTGAAAAAGCCATGAAAATGCACAAAGTGGAAAGCTCTGTTCTGTAACTAATTTAGTGACGTCTCGCTTAAACCTTCAGTTGACTTTTTGAGGGCTAATGTTTCTGATTACAGAACTTTCTTCATTTTTCTCTCTACTCGTGACACAAGTTATTTATGAAATTCCTCAAGCTGCTTAGGATAAATGACAAGAAGCAGTGTGGAGAAGCATAGCTGACTTTAATATCATTAGAATAAGAAGAGGGCTGGGGTACAAAGTGTTAGTGTGAACAGTCACTCTGAAAATGAACTTGATGCCTTTTTCTGCATGCTCCATATTCTGACAGCAGATAGATTGCCAGATACAAAGCAGTCTGGTACTTGTGCGTTTTCTGATTGAAATGTCACTGTTGAAATAAAAAAGGTATTGCTCTGGTGTGATTTTGAAGTAGACATTAGTAAGAATGGGGAGTGTTTGAGTGGCAAACATTGTCTCCTGAATCTGGATGAATGGTGCAAATAAAAGACAGACGAGAGAGGATTGATGATCATTAGATGCCGCGATGATGAACCGATGGGTTTGCAATTATAGGATATTGTTTCATGACCTTCTCCAATACACGAGAACTGAGCTCATTTTGGAAGAGACTGCGTGGTTATGACAAAACTTGAAAGAGTGCAGTGTGAGACATCTCTAAGTACTGAGCGGTCTCCAAAGTACAAGCACAGTTCACTGTGCTGGGTGCAATTCTTCGTCATAAAACAGTCTAAGCTGCTCTCAGAAAAGCCGCGTTTCCGGCACCACGGTTTGGTTCGTATACAACATCTATGCAGTATGGGTATTCTGACACTTGACAGAAAGCAGCACTTCATCTTAAAGGAAACAAAACAGAAGGCTTGTTTTGGTTTATCAGCTAATATGCTGCACTTTGTGCCGCACAGGGCTATGTTGTATGCTCTCGTTCTTTGAGCTCAGAGATAAAGAGTGACGGGAGAGTTTCTTGAAAGAAGAGCAGATCTTTATTTTTTGGTTTTGGTCAAACAGATGCAGTATTTTGAACTAACATATACACACACATTAACACACACACACACTCACACACACACACACACACACACTTACATACACTTATACACGCACTCAGTTTTTCTCCTTCTCTCTCTCCCCATCTCGTTCTATTCTTTTTTCTTTCTGTCTTTCACTTACTCACACAGAGAAACACGTGAGACCAATATCTCATATGCTTTCTCATGACTGCGTTTTAATACAAATTCATTTGTTTCTGCTCCACATTGACACAGATCCACTCATTGTCATCATCATCATCATCATCATCATCATCATCATCATCATCATTATCATCATTGTCACCTACCACAATTACAGCATATATGCCTTGCAAACATATCTTATTGCTATTATATTTGTACGGTTAGATCTATACTGTGCTGATTTTCTTATGTTTATATTAGATTAATTTTGCTTCCTTTGTGAAGCCACTAATAGTCTTCCATTTTATGTAACTGCCATTTTAATTTTCAGAGATATTTTGTCACATGCACAACCTTAAAACAAAACAAAAAAAATCTTTTGAATTATGAATTTTTTTAGACACCATCAGCATATGCCAAAGACTGCATATTTTTAGACACAGATACATAGAAAGCTCTGTTAGGAGCAGTGACAACAGTGAACGGTGTGATACAGCGAAAACAACTCCAAAATTCCTCATCCACGAAGCCTCTTCTGGGCACATACTTTTTTTTTTTTTTT
This sequence comes from Chanos chanos, assembly GCF_902362185.1. NCBI lineage: Eukaryota > Metazoa > Chordata > Actinopteri > Gonorynchiformes > Chanidae > Chanos > Chanos chanos. The sequence goes on from NC_044496.1 coordinate 19,325,119, forward strand.
TGCTAACTGCAGTCAAAAGGAACAAATGCTCTTAGTACAGTCTGTGAGTAGTGTTCTTTAAAAAAGGAAAAGGGGAAAAAAACAGACAAACAAGTAAAGAAAAAACCTTGACCTTATGAGGAGAAAAATCAGTTGGCTGGAGGAGGTATCTCTGTAAATGGGGACAAACATTGCGAAAGAAAAACTAGGGAACAGATTAATCATAAAAATGTGGTGAAAACTACTACTACACTCAGTGATTTAAACTAACTAACTAAGTGACTATATATTATATATATTAGGAGTGTCGCATATGAGTGAAGTTTGATCAACATAATGCGGAACCAGATCATGACAAGTTTTCAAGGACCTTATGTCGTGATTTAGCGGTACATTGTAGTAAGAGGCAAACCACATTTCTTAACGAAAAATAGACGGCCCTTAATTAACGACCTTTAATGCACTACAGACTGTATTAACTACCTCAGGGGGACTATATGACACTAGGTGGAACAAACTAACTTGCACTGCTGTCTGTTGAGAATAAATGAAAGAAACCTAGCCTTATGCAATTGGGGGATTTTGTTGCTTTTTTCCCGTTGTACCGAACTCGTGCCAAACCGTGATGTCCAAACTGTGGTGTGAACCGAACCGTGAGTTCTGTGTACCGTTACACCCCTAATACTATATATATATAAACTAATCACAATTTTCCATCTCAGTAGTTGATTGTGTAGCCTTTTTGTCAAATCATCGTCCTTCACTGGCATCCATCTCTAGTTAGCAACACTTTGATTCAGCCTCATTTGTCAGAATGAATGTGCCTTAGATAGTGGACTTGTGAAGAAGTTTCACCCAAACAGTGCTTCCAGATCTCTCTTTTTTTTTAAACTGATTCTTTGATCGGGTGGTGTTTATTGGTTGCTGGAGCAGGACGTGGGTTGCCCAGGGGAAGTGTGCGAGGCCAGTATGCCCCTCCCCCCCCCCCCCCCAACCTCCCTGACTACCTCCATTGTCCTCCCTGCTAGCCACATTTGAACTTAATATTCCATGAAATAAGACAGCCCATCAAGCCATTGTAATCGCGTCACGTTAATAGAAGTAGTAAAATTATTCTCGCTCACTCTCTCATTCTCTGTGGCTGTCTCTAAAACTCACTCTCTCTTACTGCCTCTTTCTCTTCCTCACAAGCACAGTTGAAATCGTGCTGTTATAAATATATTTTTTTTCTACCATAAAATGCATTATTCCTTTTCCCCTCTGTAGCGATGATTATTAGAATCTGGTGTGAGTGGCTGACACAGGGGGCTTTCTTTTCCGATGGGTACGACAGCTTTTCAAACCCTAATGGGCTGTTCATTTCTGAGCAGAATATGTTTCTTCTCTCTATCCCCCACTCCCTTGCCTTGTTTTTTTGGCGTTCGCTCCCCTGCTATCTTTTTCTCTATCATTCTAGTTTTTTTTTTTTTTTTTTAGTACACACACATGCATACACACACACACACTGACACACACTCTAACAGCATTTTTTTTTTTTTTTGTGGTGTCATACTGTCAGGGTTCTTGGTGCCAGGTGATGTTGAGTATTACCTGAAGCTAGTGTGGTGTTGACTCGTGCTGTCTTGTAGCACGCCTTGGCTCTGCTTTGACTCCCCTCCATCACATGTTTTCATGACTCCTGACACTAGCTGTCCACTCTTCCTCCGAGCGGTGGACGACCCACGTTCAGCCGGGCCAGGCTGACAGACACTCTCTCAAGTCTATGCTTAAGCCATACCTCATCTCTGACTAGCTCTGTCTTGACTGTTAAGAGTGAATCACCCCACACTGTACCACGGCACTCCTAAAGGTCATCTGCAAGAGCTTTATGGTAGAGAACTGATTTTCTCAGTGTCAGTTTATTACATCTATTACAGTTATGTTTATCACAACTTTCTTATGGCAATTATGTTTTTTGACCTCTGGTGCCGGTACCGTGTAAGATTTATTTATTTTTGTGTTCTGGTTATATAATACATGTGTGCAGGTAAGGGAATGAAGGCCGCAGAACCCTTTTACTCTAAAAAACACATCCTTGTCTTCATTTCCTGCAGGAACAACAATTAGGGTAAATGACCATCTGATTAAATGTCTCAAACAAATTTTTTGGACCTGTAAAATAGAGTAAATTACACAGCTTGAATTAAGAGGGATACCTAATGACATATGATCTCAAAATAGTGATTATTTTGAAAGGGAAATTATGACTGCAGTGCTATTGGAGGCTAATTTTGAAATTATTACGTATGCTGTGCTCATGACAGTTTGGAATAATTTGGTAATTGCCTCTGTGTTCCATAATTTCATCAAATGATTGTCATTATGGGTGTGTAATCATTCCTGGCGGTCAGATGGCATAGAGGAATGTGCATGGTCACAAAGTGTTTAGAGAGCAGAGCAAACTGATGGTTTAGTGTGCGTGTATTACATCTGTGCCTCACCCTTAGCATGTGTCTCTTTGTAGAACTGTAGAGCAGACCTGCGGTGTGTGTATAAGAATATATATGAATATATATATATATATATATATATATATATATATATATATATATATATATATTAGAGCACTTCAGTAATGCTGTGTTTAAACTATGCTGCCAATGTCTGTCTGTTTTTCAGTCATTAGAAGGTCTTCTACTTCTTTTTTGGAGTGCTGGGTATTGTGATGTGTCCACTTTGGCAATAACCACCTTTTAACCTGTGTGTTAAGTGCATCTATCCCCTTTGTTTTTTTGGAATCTCTTGGCCTTGGGAAACCCCTCTCCCACTGGTTATCACCCGTGTGTATGTAAGAATGCTATCCCTCAGCAGACGGCACATGTGGCACTGGTCCGCTCTCTGCACCGCTCCGCGGGAGAGCCGGGCTGGGTTCGTGCCACTTCCTCTCTCCTAGCACCTCTGTGCAACCAGCCTATCAGACCGGGCCGTTTACTTCCGGCCCTGCACCACACGCTCTCCTCCGCCGCGCATTCCTGTAATACTGGGTTGCCCCGGCCACGTTCCGACCACAGCAGGAGGTCCCATCCGGACAGAGATCTCTCCCCCGCAAATGGGCTTTTCCACTGACCGCCGGCCATCCAGCTGAGACCCGATGGCGTGAGAAAGCCTCAGTATCCTCCAGCTACACATGTGAGACACTGCAATCCATACCATGTGCTGAGAGCAGCCCTACTGAACAGGCACATTCTGCTCCACCATACACTTAAATACGTGGGTTTTTTTTTGTCACACATACCTCATGCAGATAATACACTGAATTGTTGTTATTATTTTCAAATTTTTAGTTATTTCCATTTTTTGTTCTTTATGGTTAAACTGTAATATTGGAAATGGGACAGGCAGGGTTGGAGAGAGGGGAAGAGAGAGAGAGAGAGAGAGAGAGAGAGAAAGAGAGAGAGAGGGAGGGAGAGAGAGAGAGAGAGAGAGGGAGAGAGAGAGAGGGAGAGAGAGCAGGAGGGAGGGAGAAATGTATGCTGATTTATAGAGGAGTCAGGGTGCACAACCCTGAAGGTGCGAAGACAGTGCTTCAAATAGAGATTGCCGACGGCCTCTCATGTGATCGCTGACCCAAGGTGAGGCACTTAGTGATTTATCTCAACTACAATCCCCTCATCTTCCATGCTGTAGGACTTAGTCTCTCTACCCGCGTGTTGCCGTGAGGCCCAGCGTAGTGGACGGGGTTCAAAACCCGCTCTTCAACCCCTGACATCCCTGGACCCATATTTGCCCATCGAATTCACTCTGAAGACCACAGATCAATTCCCACACAGAGACACAGAGAACTGTGTGAGTGGGCCATGTTGACATCTGAGTTAAAAGCTGAGAGTGTGGGAGCTGATACAGTAATCTGCTACATGCTCAGAATATAGTATAGGCAGAAGTCATGATCCTGATATGTTGGGTGACATTCATTTGTGTAAATCAAAAAGGGGCTATGTACGAGAACAGAGAACAGTCCTTTAGACATACAACTCTATACCTCTTAGTTTCACACAAACACACGCACACACTCTCACACTTTCACTCTCATAGCCCCACAGCTGTCTGTGGTTGAAGCTGGCTAATGAGGAAATGTCTTCTCAGTTGAGTGGATTCAATGCCAAGAGGAAAACCTGCAGAATCAGCCCAACAGCTTCATCTGTCCAGTGTGTGTGTGTGTGTGTGTGTGTGTGTGAGAGAGAGAGAGAGAGAGAGAGAGACAGTGTGTGTGTGTGTGTGTGTGTGTGAGAGAGAGAGAGAGAGAGAGAGAGAGAGAGAGAGAGACAGTGTGTGTGTGTGTGAATGTGTGAGCACGCTCCAGTCTTAACATATTTCACCGCATGGGACTGGTGCTGACATCCCCCGTGCCCTGGGCTCCTTCCGGAGCAGATTTAAAGTGATTTTCAGTGCAATTATACCTGCCAGTTCTGACTGGTAGAGTTGCCCTGTTCAGCTCTCATGTCTTCATGCTGTAGAGCTGACCCAGGCCTTCTGTTACTGAGGCTACTGCTAGGCCTTCCACCACTCCACCAAAGAACACTTTTCAGCCAATGGCTAACCAGCTCTCCCTGCTCAGCACTGGACATCATTTGCAGTTAGCAGGAAGTGATAATTAGCTCCTAGTCCTGTTGTCTGTCACCGGGTTGTGTTCACCTTATTGTCTTCCTGCTGGAGGTGTGCATGGCTACCCAGAGGCACAACTGCAGGGTTCTCGTCAGTAGCTGCAAATCACATGCAACCAATGGCTGACCTCTACCCAACCGCTACCTGGTTCACTTTCCGATTAATGTGGTCACGCATTCGTGTAAGTGAATTTAATGAGACTCGCACACAAACTTTCCCAGAGCTGTTGACTCTTGATATGTATCATCAAACGTATGGGTTGCATCTAAAATTTGATAGAATTTTGGCTTATGTCCCTGTTTAATTATTTCTTGATTAAAATCAGCTCAAAGTCTTTGAACATAAATAGCAAATTTTGAGTTTATAAACACGTATGAGAGATACTGTATAAAATTAACATATGCACCCATATATTAGGTCTTCTCTGGTGTCCTCAGCTTTACTCAAGTCATTGCCACATCCAATATGCATTTCAGCCTGTCTACATCTTTCACCCCGACCCTGATGACATTTCACAGAGAGTGTGAGTAGAGCTCTTTTCTCATCTGTCAGTACCATATATTAGAGCTTATGTCTACATGTCCAAGCAGGCATACAGAAAAAGCAGTGTGTGTGTGTGTGTGTGTGTGTGTGTGTGTGTGTGTATCCCAGAAGCTCTCTGGGGTAATGAGAAAAACAGGGGCTGTGCGTCAGGGCATCTGTAGTGGAGAAATGTAGGTAATAGGTTGTGCTGCCGTGCTGTGTTAGCAGCCAAAGGAGAACTCGGGCAGGTGAATAGTGGACAGTCACAGAGGTGAACCACTGCAGTAAAATCCTCAGGGTGAAGGGAGCCCACCAGTGGCAATAACCCCGATATTCATTCTGTCACTTCAGGACCCTGGTCAGCGTAATTCTTTTAGGGGGGCTCATCCTTCTTCTCCTTATTAATGTCGGCAGTCTGGGCCCAGTGTGGAGAATCAGTCTAATTGATGTACAGTAATGTATTTGTCAACAGGAAACAGCCTCAGCTGGCCCTGGTTGAAGGTTGTCATTGGCTACACGGCAGTTAGAGATTGGTGCAGTGCCACATGGGGGTGGGGAGGTTATTTAGATCATAAATAATCTGTGACCTGCATGGGTGAATGACTGAGTATAAAAAGCAGGGTCCATCATTATGGACACATGTCCAGTGTGACAGGTAAGAGGGAAAAGCCTTGTTTCCTGCTGAAATAGCAGCAAGCTAACGGCAAAGATGTCGTGAAATTACAATTTTAAGTATTTTGTTTTCCCCCTGTCTGTACCTGGGTCTGCTTCTTAACTTGAAGTGCAGGACACAGTCTTTAGGCTATTAGCCTGTGTTATCCCTGTCCCCATACCTCGGTAGTGCTCTCATAAGAGACGACATTGAGTTTAATGAATAATGAAGATGGTTGTTTTGCTGCCACGCTACCCTGAATGGCAAGGCTTATGAGTCAGCCGTGATGTGTCCATTATCCGTTGTGGACACTGGGATTCAGTGGACTTGTCCCCTCACTGAGTTTGGAACATGGTCCCCAAGCCGTCCTGTCAGTCCCCCTTCTCCTTTATGCCCTTCCCAGTCACACACCAGGCACAGCAAAAGAGGCTGCTACCCACACATTTTAACACCACCCCCACCATGTTTACCTGTCAAGGTCATGATTAGAATGAACTGTGATCAGGTATGTAAGTGAACCCCCCCCACCCCTCTCTTACCCCACCCTTCTTCACTCTGTCACCCTCCTGAGCAGCGGAGAGAGAAAAGCAGTCAACAAAACCATTCAACAGAAAACCTTTGATTCTCTTTTCTTCCGTCACTATTTATTCTAATATTTCCTGGCATTACAACGGTAGCTCATAATGAATTCTGATAAATTAAAGGTTTTATTGTTCTCCTGCCATGGCTGTCTTTGATCAGGATGCCAATTATGGAGGGTAATTTTCTCTTTTTTCTTCCATCCTTATGATGGCACAAAAGGAAGTTTCTGCCAAGTGGAGAGAGTTGACACATGGGTGACAGATTCTTTTTTTTTTTTACCTTTTTTTTTTTGTTTCATCGTTACAGCTACACACACTCAGAATTCTCATTGTCTTTCACCCCTCTCCCTCTTCTTTCTTTAAGAGAAAAAAAAAATCTGTTGACTCAATTGGAAATGTCACCCAGGAATCTTTAACCTGAATAGAAGCGTTTTGACTCTCCTTATAAGAAATGACAGATGAGGACACAGTCTGTCTTCATCTGCACAGATGTACACAGACAAGTGCGCCTCTCCCTAACTAGTGCACGAGTCTAAAAATAAGTAAATAAAACAAACTAACATGCTAGGGGGCAGATGGGGAGGGGGGGGAGGGGATGGGGGGTGGGGGGCAACTCTGCTTTTTTCATAAACAATATATGAGGTGCTTTTTGCAAGTCAAATCCTTAAAGATTCACTGCTGGCTTTCCTCTCAGTGCCTTTCAAGGGGCGGGATGGCATGCAAAGGAAATAGCAAAGAAACATTTGAGTGGGGAGGGGTATTAATAAACAGAAAACAACGCATTAAGGAGATAACGGTTGACATGAAGATTGCCCCCCCCCCCCCTATCCCCCTCCCCCACGCTCTGAGTGCAACCTTCTCCCTGAAGTAACCGGGAGATTGTTTGCACACGTAACTTCACTCCTTAGAGTGCTCTGATTGCTGTGCCCTTCTGCCGCTGATGTTATTGGCTCTCATAGAAGCATCTAGAATCTGTGTAATGCTGCGGTGAAAGTGACCAGTAATTAGGCTCTCGAAAGCCTCCTCCCTGTTATTGCTGTAAGTGGAGATGGGTTCTGACTGCCAGTTGTGCAGTGACCTGTGCGTGTCAAACTCTCCTCTCTTTATTGGGTTGTCTCCTGTCCACACTAATGGCCATAGGGGGCTGAGCCGAGACTTCACCTGACCAACACTCACAAAGCCAGGTCTCTGGAGCCGACAGGCGGAACGGAAATCGCATTAACCCACCCTAAACCAAAACACACACACACGCGCGCGCACATACACACACACACACATACACACACACACACATACACACACACACACACACACAAGCAAACAACTAAAAATGGGCATTTCTCTTCTCCCTTTATCAGCAGTGGGTGTCAGTTCAGCTCACTGTTGTTTACAGGGCATTGTCAGAGAGAGCGTGTGTCAGCCATGCAGAAGGGGCCAGTTGGCAGAGGTGATGATGTAAATACGCTGCTTAATGCTGATATCTAGCCAATGAGAAGATATGCAGATAGATCATGCTGAGGCTCTGTGAGGTTTTAGGGTGTTGCTGAACCTACTCTACTGATCTATGCCAGCTGATCTCTCCCTGTGGTATCGTAGAGAAGAACTGAACTGTCGTAAGCTTTGAATTGTTCCCTAACTGCTCTTCGGTGTTATCCACGTCGGAGTGAAACTGTGTGATAAATTCACTTTCACACTCTCCAAGACCACAACAGTGTGCAGTTACAGTTCATAAACTTCATTCGTGTGGAGAAGGTTAAGAAATTTCTGATTTTTTTTTTTCCCCATTATGAAGGCTACCGTCTTGCTGCTGTCCATGTTCTGCTTCACCGTAATGATTGACAGGGAATTTAATTTTCATCTGTGCTAGATGCACACTACTAGTTTAATTTTCCTGCACTTACAAGTAGCTCTGGGGCATGCCACAATGTCTTGACTTATGAGTCTTTAGACACCAATAAAGAGTTTTGGCCTGATGCCAGATCTCGTTGTTCGCCTTTTATCCATTGGCCTTGATAAAGGCTCTCTTCACCTATTTGTCTGAATGGTTTTTAGCGTTGGCCCATCAGAGGCCGGGGCTCATAAGTTCTCTGTGTGAGGAGATTCTATAGCCAGCACATACTCTAATGTCCCTTAAACAGAGGAAATGTAGGCCACTGGAACTGGCAGAGTGATCGCCTCTAGGCCTGGAGAGAGGAAGGAATTGAAGATGAATTAAAAGTACATTAGCCATCATCACAGCCATCATCCATTGTCATGTTATTCTTTTTCTCTCTCTCTCTCTGTTAGACTTTGTAGGCCTCATTTACGTTTTCTGCCCTGTGCTAGAAGGCATAGCTGCTCATTTCCTGACTGCCTTGCACAATGCACCCACTCTCAAACCCCCTTACACACACACACACACACACACACACGCACACGCGTACACACACGTGCACACACTCACACACACACACACACACACACACACACGTACACACACACGCAGAAACTCACGGACAGAATCGACCCTCACATTACAGAGCTGGTGATGAGCGTTCCCTCTCTGGAGCGGCATAGCGGGGAGAGCCCTGGGCTTGGCCAGTTTGTTGTTTTTTATTTAATGTGGTTCTACTTCCATGTCATATTTTCTCTCTTTAATTGATGCACACCCTGTGCTGGTGCCCAGTGCAGCATTGAGAGGAGTCTTCTTCCAAACAGACCCTTATCCTCCCCTAATAGGGCCTCACTCCTCTGAGGCCCTCAGCTGTGTCAGGCCACTGCTGCCTGACTGCACCTCTGGTTTTAGCTGCTGCCGTGTAGCCCATTAGTTTTCTCTCCAGGCCTCAATATTCCCTGTGCTCGTATTCCTGCCCTGCGCTCCATCCTTCACCTCTCCCCTTCCTCCCCTCTTCCTTTCCTCACTCATATTAGAGGAATGCTGTTGCCAAAGTAAACATTTTTTATCTTGCTTTTTCTCCCCCTCTAACGTACGAAAAAACATGTACCTTACATTGTACCTTATTCCATACGGGGAGTTTTTGGAATACTGTTGCCCTGACAGTAAGTCCATTAGCAACGGCCATCAGCTCTCTCTGGCAGGTGGGTTTAATTCTGCCCCGTTGATTAAGTGAGATTTTCTGGGGTGATGGTGTGATTGTTGTTGAGTATATACCGTAAATGTGCGTCCAGTTACAATCAGTGGCTTTCACTGGCTGTGTTTGTTCCAGTGTTGTGTGGTTAGATGTGTCCAGCCTTTGATCTTACCAGCATGACCAGAAGCCTGTTATCTCCTCACAGCCAAGAGGAGGAAAGAGTAGAGAGTGACAGAAAACATGAACAGAAAAGGAAGTTCAGTAATGGACCACCTTAGAATTCTTGCCTGCGCACTGCATTGATAGATTGACAAAGCAGTTTGTTCTACCAAATTTAACAATGATATATCATTATCACAACTTTTCAGGAGATCTATAAAATCAATGGCTCTACAGGTTGAGCAAGATTAGCATTACTAACATGCTGAGAGAGTGTTCAAGCGCTGGAGTATGGATCCGAGTGGCGGCTTGGATCAATGGCATTTGTGGACACTAAGCTCAATAACAAGCCAGGAATGTGGAAGAAGAAAGAAATAGATGTGAGAAGCAAATTTGCTGGGAGAAGAGCTAATATCCTGTATGCGCCTGGCTGAACAGAGACTCGGTAACACACACACACACACACACACACACACACACAGAGAGAGAGAGAGAGAGAGAGAGAGAGAGACTTGGGCAAAAAGATTTATAGATTCTTTTGCGTTAAATATATCAATACAGATCAAGGTAACTTTACTGATAGCTTCCTATCACTGGCATTGGCAGACAGGCAGAGCGCATACATTGATTCCGATCAGAGGGAACGCAGAGCTGTTGGGAAGCACCTCAGTATTGAGTGAATAGGATTGATCTCTTAGTAGTGATGGAAGACACGCTGTTAGTGTGTGTAGTCAGTGAAATGGAATGGGCATAGAGAATGTACTTTTGGGCTCTGAGATTCCCCTTAAAGTGAAGGATTGACTGACATGATTGCAGCCGGACGGACATTTCTGTTTGCATGCCTTGTTTGTGTGTGTGTGTGTGTTTGTGTGTGTGTTCAGTTTTTTTGAAGAAGATGTGTGTGCAGAAGGTAAGAGGTGGGGTGAGGATGCCGTAATTGGATCTGTAAAAGTCAAATTTCCTGTTTGGTGCTGAAGTCCTGACAAGATGACAAAGGATGGTGTGTTTAAAGAATGGAGATGTTTGGCCATAGGGATAACATTAATCGTGAGGGGAATGACAGCCAGTAGAAAGTGTGTGTTTACCTCAACTCTGAACAAGATGAAACAAAATAACCATGACCAGTTTATCCTCCCGCTGCCAGTACCTGACAGGGCTTCATTAGAAACTGCTTTAGAGCCATTTTAGCTAAACCATTGCTTTTCCTCATCAGAAAATGTAATATGTGTAACAAAATGCTTCTTACACGTAGAGATTTTCATGACTGAATTGAACTGCAATTTAGCTAGCAAGAAGTGTGGCACAACCACTTCTAACATATTGACAGACACAAATAACAAAAATGTTGTCCAGAATATTCCACGGTACTGTACTTACAGTGTGACTCTGATTATTAGTTTCACAATATGTTGGAAAGTTTGTAGATGAAGAAAAAATGTTTGTCAAATATTGTAAAAAGAGGAAAGATGGCAGACAGAGAGAAGAAACACATTCATTTTTCGATTATCTTCACATTAAATATTTTAATATTTGCCTAAGCAGACAAGGCAGTCCCTGTAGTAATAAGAGAATTTGACAAGGACAGATAAACTGTTTTCACAAAATACTGTCAAGATGATCTTTCAGTGTTCTAAAGATAATTTCTAATATTAATTATGAGCTTTACATCTGTAAAACTGATCTGTCCGGATCAATCTCTTCCCTTAAAGCTTGAGTGATTCTAATTTGCATATAAAATGCATTGCCCATTTGTCAAGTAACTCTCAGAAAGAGGAAGGATTTCTATCCACTAAATTTTTTTGGTTATCACACACTTTTCATGAAGTGTGTGATAACAGGGAGCTTAGTGTTAGAACCTTTTTCTTTTTTCTTTTTTCCTTTTTTTTTGGCAGTGGACATTCATACAATGACCAAGCCCTTGTTTCAGCTCAACTGTTTGAAACAGGAGAGAGCTGCTGAATTGTAGTCCAACCTCTCTAGTTCCCACAAGTAGAGAGCACAGCCATCACTTAAGTGGGGAGTCCGTCACAGAGCCGGGACAACGGAGACCAGTGGACTGGAGGGAGAAAGTGTAAAGTGAAAGACACAGCTTGGAGGGAGAAAGTAAAAAAAAAACAACAAAAAAAACAAAAAACCAACAACAAGAACCGAGAGACTGAGACAGGGAAACGGATTGTGAAAGTGGAAGTGAAAACTGGGAAGAGCATTCTAATGAGAGCTCTAACTGCCTTGAATGGACCAGTCTTTTCACCCGTGTTTTGACAGAGATGAGAGATAGAAGGACAGAAAAGAAAGAGACCGTAATTAAACAGCCTAATGAGTTTGTGGGTCTTTTGTAAGCACGAAGGGTTCTTAAAGGGAGGGAGGGTATTTTACGACACAAAATCTTCTCTTTCAATACTGTCAAAGAAGTTTCTTGCAGAGCAGTTATCACAGCATGTCAAATTGCTCCAGCTCGAGAAATAATTTGGATTTTTTTCTTTTCGCAGAGTGCTGCGAAACAAAAGGCACCCCTCTGGTCTAATTTGCCTTGGTAGGGTCCCTCCGGGTGGGGGGTCTGCACGGACAGAGAGGGCCCCGTCTCCTCACTGGAGGATTAGGAGGTCGGGAGGGGTGAGAGCAGTGGGAGGGGGTCTGGGGTGATAGAGCCTGCCAGCAATTTCACCCAAAATGCAGCAATTGTCCCTGAGATTGAACAGTGCAGTACAGCATCGCTCATTTCCCCCTTCTATTCATTATCTCTCCTGTATTTACTTATCTTTGTCTAAAATTGGAAAAAATCAAAGTGTTTAAAGGACTCTTTCATGGGGAGAAAGGTTTTTAACAGCATACTCCTCTCTGACATGGTTTAGTTAAACCTGGGAACAGTTATGTTATGAGGACTGTATGAATGGCAAATGAGCACTTTTCTACTTTTCATTGGTATTATATACTGAATTAGATCCTTGATTTCTTCAAATTACATTTCCCAAGGGCCCCCATGTACAGCTTTCTTTTTTGGCTGAGATGTACAATTTTGCCGTATCAAATTAGCACAAAGAAAATTACACCATTATCCTGCCAGAATAGTCACATACTATTTTTACATCAAATGCTACATCTTTCTTCATCATGCGTCCTTTGCTCAAGATGATTCTTTTAAAAGCTAATAAAGCTAGAGCTAGTTGCGCAAGATTTACATTCTAATAAATGCAGATAAAGGAGAAAAAAAGAAAGGAAAAGAAATATATAAATAAATTCTATGTACGGAAAAAGAATCTTAATTGATGTTTGAATGAGCGTCAAAGTTGAAATATTCCCTTCCATAACCTCTGTTCTCTCATAAATTTAACAATGATCTGCAAGGCATCAGTATTGCCAACACGATTTGTCTCTAAGGAAGATTAAAAGTCCTCACTGCAGTGCTACAGTTGTGACTATAGTCCCAACCAGTTAGAACACAGTCAGGACTGACTGTGGTACTATGACAATGCTAACAGTCAGGACTGACTGTGGTTCTATGATAATGCTAACAGAAGAACGACACAGCATCCCTGTCTGGGTTCTCACACAGTCTCAGGGAGATAGTGCCTATTTCTTACTAGCTGCTTACAGAGGAAATCACTGAAGCCACTGCACAACACGCAGTCTCTTAGCCCTCTACAGCCTGTTACTCTTGGCTGTAATCATCGTAAACTTATAGGTACCAGACATTTAGCATTGTTCATAATCTACCTAAAAAAAAAAAAAGGTTTCTGCAGCACTCAGCAAATTTTGTGCTTGCACACAGATGTTGTCGAACCATTTTGCAACCTTTGGTTTTTTTTTTTTTTTTTCTCAGAGTCCCCAGAATTTCCCTCATCTTTTCAGACCTTCATACATTCCATTTTGGTGACATTATCACATTTATTTAGAAATGAATGTGTGCTGTTTCAGTGGAGTGAAGAGGATAGAATCATCAAAGATGGACCTTGAAATTGAATGGGGGGTGGAAATCTTTGCATGAACAATGTTTAATCCCATAAAAAGAAGATTTAACAACAGTGTGAATGCTTCTTAGGAACCCGAAGGTCAGAGGAAGAGTGAATTGAAAGAACACAATTTAAAATATTTCTGTCTTAGACATAAAAAACTGCTCCTCATATTAGGCTGCCACTTACTGTCTCCCTATTTATTTGCCTTTAAACACAACGAGCACCATTCAGTCCGGTACCGACACCCTGAATATTTCTGTTTCCAGTGTATTGGAGTTATTAAAGTCCTCCTGGCGGGCCAGAGCAGAACAGCATTTTTGTCGGTTAAGGGAGTAAGCGTAGTGGCCAGAGAGTGAGACTGTAGACTCTTGTTCGGACACCAGAGTCTGTAGTACAGTCCTTACAGAGGAATTAGGAAAACATGTTGTTTATTATTTTGTTTACTGTCATTAGGACGATGTGACGTCTCGTGACATCTCTCAAGCCCTTACAGATGTTCTGCTGAGAAAAGTCTGAGGAACATTTTCAGAACAATTAATTTTTTTCTTGCCAACTTAATTACTGCTATTCCTGTGTAATACATGACTGATTTGAGAGAGATAATTAGGTAGGATATTGAGAAGGTTCTCCAGAGGCTCAGGCCTGGCAGATCAGGGTGAGAGAGAACGCCATCTTCTCAAATTATACTGGGGGGCAAGCGCTCCCAGGCAGCTTATACAGCTAAGGCCTGGTAATTAAATTATAATTTAAGCTGCTGACTCTGGAGCAAGAGGGCTGGGCAGGGCTGGGGGTTTGAGCACTCTGACAGGATTTACACTTAATGAAATAATAAAGCAACAGCAGCATGCTACTCACAAGTCAGCAGACACACACTGTTTATCCAGACCTTATCCCATGTGTGCTTTGTGTGTGAGAGTGTGCATGCGTGTGCTGAGAGAGAGATGGATAGAGAGACACAGAGAGAGAGCATATGTGTGTATTTGTATGCGTCTGCAGACATAAATAAATATACTATGTCTTTGTCTATGCATTAGACAAAGTCCAGTATGCTGTTAATTTTTGATGTCTCATGGCGCCTACTCTTCCTCTGATGATTAATTAAAATCTGACTAGAGAAGAATTCAAAGTGCATACAGTTCTAAAGTTGAATATGCTTTCAGGGGGTTAGGCTGATCAGACAGATAGGACTCCCTCCCTTAGACAGGAAGCATCCCTCACTTGGAGCTGTTGTCTGGCTTGTACAATACCAGTCATTTGAAATCTAGACTTTATTCCACACAATATTTCATCTTTTTAGCATTTCTTCATCAGTCAATAATCTTTATCTAACACTTCATTAGGCATTTCAGTGGTAGGTATTCTAGGTGTGTCAAATAAAAGCTTAGATGAATAAATATTTATTTTATTTAAGGAGCAATAGAAAATCATTTGTGCGGTATTTTTTCCAAATATAAATAATGTCGTTCTTTGTTCGGTGGAGTGTTAGGAACGAGAACTGCAGCGACAGTCATGTTCTGTCAGACGGTCTGTGTTCCTCCACTCAGTGTTTGGCCCTGGAACAGCCCAGAGAGAAAGAGCGAGAGAGAGGAAGAGAGAGAGAGCGAAAGTAAGAGAGACATAAGGAAATACGCACCTAGAGCTGTGTGTCTAGCGCCATTTCAAGTCGCTGAGTCTGTGCTCTTGCTCTCTGTCCTCAGTGACAGAGGCTGGTAAAATGGAGGCCCTTTGCAGCATTGCTTACGGTAGACCTATGATGTGTCTGGCTCATTAACCCCCCCCCCCCCCAACCCCCTCCCACAATGCAACAACTGCAGTGCCCCCCCCCCCAATCTTGCCTGACAGACAGCTCCAGTTAACAGTCCCTATAAGCAAAGAGAGAGAGAGGCCCAAATGACAGGTGTAGATAAAATGGAGAGATGTAGAAAGGCTTGAGTGCTAGACTGCTATGTAATAAACAGACTGAGGAAGCTGTACCATTGTATGTTTTTTTTCTCTTTCCTTCAGTAAACATATTGAACAGAGCAAAATTTTATTTTTCCTTGACTGAGTATTTAATTTCTCACATCTATGCTGTTTAAAGGCTTAATCAAAATGATCAAATTCATAAACAATGTGATGGTGTGGTATTACAGAGGCTTGCTTACATCTAGGAGGTGGCATGTCCAGATTTAGGCCACAGAGGCACTCTTGCAGGCAGTTCTTTTCCAGCTGATCTGCATCTTTCCTTTCCAACCACCTCGTCCAATCTCTCCTCTGTTTTTTTCTTTCTTTCTTTTTTTTTTTTTATCTCTGCCATCCCACCACCTCCAGGCCAGCCTCATGTTTAAAGTAATCAAATTTTCTCAGCAGCTCCTGGATGGAGGGAGAGATGGATGTGAGAGGAGGGTGGAACGGGGAGGGGCGGTGATAGTGGCCGTTCTAGTTCTTCCCTTGTTGCTGTGGTAAGGGACTGACTCTAGCTGTCCTCTCTGTGTCTCATGTGTTGGTTTTAAGTTTAAGGGACTGAGAACACGGTGCCTTTCACCATACTGTCCCTGAGCTTAACGTGTGAACAGTTGTCTTTATGGGATTTGGTATGTGTAAATAAACAGAACATATGAATGTATGTGTGGGGTGAGATGTCCCATGGCTACCGACAGGTACATTTACACTACGCATACACGCGCACACACACACACACACACACACACGCACACACACACACACACACACACACACACACACACACGCACAAGCACACCTAGCAGTTCACAATCTACCATTTTTCTAGTTGCATGTATTTATTCAGGCAATATAAATAAGCTGTCTCCTTAAACAGGCTTATATCCTTCACAGCTGAGCTGAAAAGCCCCCCCCCCTTTTTTTTATTCCTACCACCCCCATAGTGTATTATCCTTAGCCTGACTCTACTGCCTATCTGATGATTATTAAAGGGATTATCAATGCTGGAGTTATAATTAGTAGTAATGGAGGAAGAGCTCTCGCCTCTGCCACCGTAATTATTGATGCAGATCAGGAGGGATTAAACTTCATAATGTAGAGATTGCTTAGAGGCAAAGTGACGTAGTGCCTTTTTGATCTTTTTGGAATTAGTAGTTCTTGCAGAATATGGTAGAGCATAACAATGCCTCCCCTTGACTTTATCTCCACTTGACTGTGTGAACTGGTGAGATTTCTAAAGTCAGAATGCTTTCCTTAGCAGAGCAACACAAACGTGTAAGCTACTGCAAGAGGAGAGAGGGAAAGTGACAGTTTATGAAAGCAGGTGACTGCAGGTCAAGTCCGGTGCCTGTTTGGGATCAGACAAGAGCTGCCCAGTTGGTCAGGTTTCAGTTTTATTAACTTTCATTCCTTGAGTGATACTCAAATCCCATTGTGCTCTTATTCAGTCCTGCGTTCATTTATTTATTCATTCATTCCTTCTTTGGTGCTGAACAGTTTTGCGTCTTCTGTCACACTGGTCGTCACGAGGGCTCGCGCGCGGTAGTTAATATTCTGAAGATCTGGCTTTTCTTTTGCCTTGGAAACTGACAGGATGTGTGTTTTAAGTGTGGACAGCAGTCTGGTGAAGCTCAATTTGTATGGAGCCACTGCAGAAGGGGAACATCTGTCTCGATCAGCGGCCCTTAACTGTGCACGGGAAACCTAGGGCATGTTATTCATGCAATATTTAGATGACGAGGCTGGAGCGCTCCTGCAGGGATGAAACTCGTCTGCGCTCAGCAAGACGGAATGATTGGTGCTGGCCGACTCTGGAAAAGGGGACTTTGGTGATGACAGATCTGGCAGGGCTGTGTATCTATGATCTGATTCCCTCAGTGTCACTGTGATGGACTCACACCCGCCGTAACGCCGTCTTCAACTTGCCACAGAGTTATTTCATCTCTCAGATTGATACTGTCACATTAAAACTGCATGGCAAAGCAATTGCTCTCCATGGCAGTGGTATAGTAAGGTCATAAAGTGCTGCTAATTGCGGTATTAGGCTTACTGCAGGCCATGTAAACATGGAGTCATAATGAGAATGAGTGAGAGGTGCTAAGGAAATTTGTCTGTTATCAGCTATAATCAAATGCACACCTGCTGAGGTGGAGACTAAGCCATTTGTGCAGAGGTTACACACACACACGCACACACACCCAGACACACACACACAAGCACCCACACACACACACGCACACATACACACACATACTTACTTGAACATGAACAGACATGGACATACACATGCATGAGAACACAAATACAAACAAAGGAGAAAATAATTATTTGAAAGTTGAGATATTGGTTTTTTTTTTTTTTTCCTTTTGCATATTTTTAGGGGAATGAATAAAATCAACACTACCTAGATCTGACATGGATTTTTGTTTCAGGTGAGTCGTATTTGGTACTGCACTTCTGAAGTTGTATGGAGACGATGCTCGCTCCTATTTTGCATTCATGGAGCTGAATGAATAATGTTATATTTTGCACAGTTTAAACTGCACAGAATAATACTCATACAAAAATAACCTGCTTTTTCCAACTGAGTTACATTTTCAGAAATTTTGTTCCTTTTTATTTGCACTGGGTGCATTGTGTGCATATATAGCAGAGCACATTTCTGTATGTGTCTTCAATGGTTACTATTTCACGTGTTCCTCCATCATTTTAAAGACACCCCTCCACCCCTCTTTATTCAAAGGTGTCGTTTGTTTTTGGCAGGCTCCGTCTTCCCCGTGTGTCATTGTTACTGCGCATCACTGAAGCTGCTCGAAGCCTAAAACAAAGCTTGTTTTTTTTTGTGTGTGTGTGTGTGTGTGTGTTTTTTTTCTTAAACAAACCCTTGTAGAAAGCTCTGAATGTAGCAGATGCCTGTTTGCTGTTTCATATCACACTGATTTCCAGGACCCCTCAATGAAATTCAGCTGGGACACACGGCATTGCACTAGGACTGCCTTAGTTAAAAAAAAAACAAAAAAAAAACAAAAAAAAAAAAAAAACAATCGAAAATGCTGCACCTGCCAGCAAAGTGCTTGCATTTCATATGTGTGTGTGGGAATGTAGGCTTGTTCAACAACCTTATATGTCTCTGAATAGCAATGTGGTACAGTATGTTGAGCCTCATGAATGTAGTGCACCAGTCCAAAGCTGTTTTCTGTCTTCACGGCCT
Organism: Chanos chanos; assembly: GCF_902362185.1. Classification (NCBI taxonomy): domain Eukaryota; kingdom Metazoa; phylum Chordata; class Actinopteri; order Gonorynchiformes; family Chanidae; genus Chanos; species Chanos chanos. The sequence goes on from NC_044496.1 coordinate 19,343,829, forward strand.
AGTCTCTCAGTGTCACAGACACCTGAAAATAAACACTGTGCTCTTTGCTGAGCAACTGCAATGTCTGTTAGGGGCTATCTCTCTCCTCAGGGCTGTAGAAATATATTTCTTTGATGACCCTTCTCATTTACCTTTGAATGCATGGGTTAGAGAAACATTAGCTGTTTTCCACAAAAAATGTGCGTTGTCTACTTTGGCAAGCTATTATGATAAGTAGACATAATAGTCCTCGGAATTTTACATCAAACTGTTCCAATATTTTTTCACCAACGTGAGAATCACCATCTTATTAAGCTAGTCACGCACGCCTAGATGCACTATAATGATTCCATAATAACTTAAAGGAAAAAAAAAGAGAATGGTCCCATTTATGGACCTGTCCCAATATGTTTTTTTTCTGTTTTAAGTGATATGCCATTGTATGGCAATAGCTCTCTCTGAAACATAACTTATTTAGAAATAAAAGCAAGTGGCATTAATAACACGTTAAGAAGAATGAAATTCGTCTGTGAAATGTTTGAGGGATTGCTGCCAGAGGGATGGGGAATTAAAATTGCCTCTGGTGCGACCAGAGTGGATGCAGGCAGAGGGAAAGGAATATTTCAAATAAGAATAATGTCATCATGAAACAATTTGCAACCTTATAGGGCCATAACACCCACATCCACCCAGACTGACACACACACACACACACACACACACACACACACACACTCACAGGCACACACGGAGACAAACACACACACACACAGGCACACACTCACTCACTCACACACACACACACACACATACACCCACACACACACACACACACACACACACACACACACACACACACACACACACACATAGACACAGGTCTCCTAGGCCTTCAGATGACACAAATACAAATGCCCTGTCCCTCACACCAGCAGATGATGTCTGATATTTCATCCTTGTCATTTTATTAAAGATTTAAACAGTTTTGCATCTTCAACAAATACATACTGGCCAATTTCCATGACACCACCTCGCTTCCTCAGCCCGCACACTGTGGGGAGGAATCTGTGTGCGAGAGGGAGGGCGCAGTCATCGTGATCAAGATGGCATATTATATTTCCACATATGAATTTAATAAATGTAAAGAATGCATTATTTTATATCATCAGTGCTAAAGGGCCCAGTGTTAGATTTAGAGGAATATGACTCCTGTCAGATGAATGGGAAGGCGGGAATAAAACAGATACTTGGATGAGGTGAAAAAAAAAAAAAAGAGCCTCATGACATTACCATTATGAGTCCTGTGACTGTTAGCATCAGCTGCAGCAAGGCTGTTCGTCACAATGTGATCTCTCCTTATTAGTATTAATAATAATGAGAATATGCTACTTTAATATATCTGTATGTTCAGACTCATATTAACTGCTTTTGTGAGGGAATGAAAGGATGACTTCTAATGACATTCTCGCTTTTATTTCTTTCCCTTTCATCTTAGTCTTTCGGCGACGACTTTATCTCTCTCCTGTTCATGTCATTGTTTTATCGGAGCTGCCTTTGCCTCATTTCATCTCTCTCTCTCCACCTCTTTCCCTCTCTCTTGTCGTTCTATCCTCGGTGAATCGATTGCTCCTGTGGTTCAGGCTCTTATGTTTGTTGGACATTTTTTTTTTTTGTAACTGTTCCTTTTTTTTTTCTTTGCCTCCCCCCCACCCCATCCCTACCCCCTGGTGTCCTTCCGAACTTTGATGGCAATATCAATATCTATGTCACCAGTCTGACACTGACCATCCTATATCAATAAACATTTCAGAAAGTCAGATTTTTCTGAGTCTGAATAATTTATAGTGCATGATTAGTAGCTATATTCTGTGGAAACCCAATCCTGAGTGGAGGATCTAGTTGCTTGTATGTTTGTCTTGGATCTTTAAAAGAAGGGGGAGGCGCATGGCCTGGTCTAAAAGAAATCTGTATGAAGTTGTTTTAGCGGTGGAGGGGTGTCAGGGGCCAGTATCTGCTCCAAACTGGCTGTGACGAGGATGGAGAGCTGCCTCGTCACTGATGGATGCACCACAGAGAGAGCCCTGTCAAACTGCTGGAGACGTCACACTGGAGCGACACACAACACGCTGCTGTGCCGCGTTGCTCCTGACTGAACCTGTCAACCAAGCTGAAACATTGTTCCACTGCCTGTGATTAGTTTTCACATACATTTAGGTCGGTACCCACAGGGAATATAATGAATTCAAAAAATCATTCTCACACCTTTTTAGTAATTGCTTCCAAGAGCCTAATCCGCACTCTGTGATCTAATTGCTCTAACACGAGTCACAAAGAAGATACTGTACGTTATTTAAGTCCTCACCAGTGTCATCCTGAGACTCTTGGTGTCTCGGTATAAACTTGATAAAGGATGTGTGACTCTGGTGGTTTGGAGTTGCCACTGATTGCCTACAGAGAACATTCAGTAGGCCTTGTGCTTTTGTAGTGGTTGTGTTTGTGTCTAAGTAGATGGAAGACGATGTTAGTGTGGCAAAAGCTATTGAACACATTATCAGCGAATGCCACAGGGTGCACCGCTCCAATAACAAAGCTCAAGTGGTAATGCCGCAAACTCTGTCACTCACACACAATTGGAGAGCAAGTAAGAAAACCTAAGACAACTATTCAGATGAGAATTGTCAACTATTCTTACAAAATAGTAGATAACGCCTTCATTCCCGTCTTTCTTTTTTCCCCCCACGATTACTCCAGTCAGAAACTCAATTGTATTGGTTTTCGCATGAGAATTAATACTCTGCTCTGAGCAAGACCTTCCTGTGACTTAATGCGATGTGCAATTAGCTCACACAACCAAATAAATAATGCTTTTATCCTCTCAATACAAAATAAATCACATCCTTGATGTTTTGTGGTCAAAGTAGCAAGCTTTATATGTTAGTGAGTCAGTAAACATCATGTGGCTCTGTGTCTGCTGTAGGGAACGCACCTCTAGAATAATTAAAGCTCTATGACATCTTTGTGTAACATGCATATGACAGGCATCATGTTTGTAAAGGATATGTAGTGAAGAGAACCATGACCGAAGAGGTCATTTTCCATCTGCTGTGATTTAAGACACTTAGGTCATCATGCGTCAGATATGATTATCATAATTCCTGCCTGCAGACGCAGATTAACAGCTGCAGGGATTATTGCATCACACTGCAAATTTAAAGAAGTGGTTGATCATGGGATAAAATAATTAAGGGTGTAAAAGGAGCATCTTTTTAGGGTTTCATGAAATGAATTCCACTCTTACATATGAGGAGGTTAACATTACAACCTCCACTGACATTTGGACCATAATGCAAAGTGCATAGTTTTATTTGGTTCTCCTTGCATTAATAAGATGTATTTATACCTGTAGGTAATTAACATGATCAAAGTAATGAGTAACCATTGAAAATGAAATGATAGAAAAAAAATCACCATCTGCTTTCACATGAGATGATGAGAGAAAACACGCCATTTTTGGTTAGTGTGGTTCAGCAGGGTAAAGAGTAGACACCAAGGGAATTACTCTGGGACAAAGAGTCAAGTAGTGGTTGTTTTTGTCGTCCATCTCTGGGGTTTCTTTCTTTGTGTTGAAACCGCCAGTGGAGAGCACATCATGAACTTTTCATCATGGCTAGAAGTGTGTGTTTGGGAAGGGTTTTGGTGAGGGGGGGGGTGCGGAGGGGGTGGCATCGCTACTGTTCATTAGCACAGCCAGAATGCCTGGGGGCACGAGGAAGAGAGGGAGGAGGGGGTTGGTTTGTATGGAAATTGACCAGTGTGCTATAACTGTTCGCCTGGTCTAGGCCTTTGAAGTGAGCTGTTCAACACTGCAGCCGTCTTTGTTCTTGGTAATTGCCTAAATGATCTCGGTAGAGTGCGCCGCTCTGCTACAACTGAACTAATCCAGGGGTAGCCCACTGATTTGACAGAAGGCCCCTCTCCATCAACCCCTCCACACACACACACACGCACACACACACGCACACACAGGCACGCATGCAGACACACACGGACGCACATGGGCATGCACAACCCATCCACCATTCTGTTTTGTCTCTGTATTAGTCCCTAACTGTAGGGGGTGTGATGATGCGGGGGTTTATGTTTGTGTGTGTGTGTGTGTGTATTTGTAAGACCGTGTGTTTGTTGTTTGGATGAGGGCTATGTGTTCTCTAAGCTTAGCCACACGCTTAATCCCCCTCCTTTCTCCACCCTTCCATTCTCTTGCCATTGATATGGAAATGAGCAGCAACTCCATTTGCAAATCAGGGAGGAATAATTAGTTCAGAGCACTTAGCAACAACAACAATAATACACGCCTCTGATCCAGGCTGAGCTGCCCTCTCTTTGTCGTTTAACCCCGCCGCTGGCAATCGGACAAGCCCTGCCGTGATGGAGACCCCTGTGGGGAGGTGATACAGGCAGCAGTGCAGCGGAGGGCCTGCTGGAGCTGGGGCAGAGATCAGGAGGCAAGTAGAGGAGTTTTCTTAGAGAGGAGCTCAGAGAAAAACTGGCTCTAGAGCCCAAGGCGTATGTTGGGGTCAGCCCTGCACCACTTCTGCTTTTGGAGGCCAGAGCCAGACGGGCCAAAGGATGTACCATAATAGCGCTGATGTCTGTATGAGAGCTTCTCTGATACTGATAGCGACTCTTTGCCTCTCCAAACATACATCAGCGTGAGAGAAGATGAAAGTGAATGCAAGAGAAATTAAGATACTGAGAGAGTGTATGTGTCTGTGTGTGTTTAGTAGAAAATATGAGAAGATAGAGTGAGAGGCTATCCATCAGTGCACAGATAACAGATATGATACTGTATCATTTCACCGGAAAACATAACTGGGGGGGGTCGTTAAGACCAATCTACATATAATGCTGTTACACAAAAGGCTTCAAAGTGCTGGGTGTCGTTTCAATGCTCGGGTGCCAGGCGTAATGAAGAACCCCCCCCCCCCCGTCCAGGGATTGGGCCCGTGGCAGAGTATCAGGTAGACTTAGGTCCCTTATAAAAGCGGCCTCTATGAATTATAAATCATAGGCCACTGGAGCCACAGCCTGTGGGATGCAGAGGGGGCGAAGGGGGACATGTTCCCGGAACAAAGGACAGGGATGGGAGGGGGTGTCGGGTGAAAAGACAGGGTGTCATTCAGGAAAGCATAGTAAAGGGCTGAAGACTCAATCCATATGTGTGTGTGTGTGTGTGTGTGTGTGCGCGTGCATGCGTGTGTGTGTGCGTGTGTGTGCTTGCATTGATGTGCAGGAGGATTCTTTTTTAGTTTCGTATGAATACTCAGATTATGTGTCTCATGCAAGTTCGTCTTAGGTGTGCTATATATAGGGGTTACACTTCAGAACTCTTTTTCTCTTTATTCTGCTTAGGGACACAATCTGACTAGAACACTGCAAACAAAACAAACCAAAGCAGAGCAGAGTAATTCACTAATTTCTTTTATTAACTTTTGTGTTTTCTGCACTCAGGGATGCACCAAGGCCTTTTTTGATAATTCGAAAATTTAAAAAGTGGAGCTGAAGTCTGCTTTATGATATTCAGACATGTCTCTGAGGAGAGTTTTTTGGTGTGTGTGTGTGTGTGTGCGTTTGTGTGCAAGCATTCATACCTGCTTGTATGTGTACTTGTCTGTACAGGTCCAGTCACAGTGCCAGTCCACCACACAAAGTGTATCTGTGTGAGCTGGGTGGTTCTGCCCAGCCCAGATGAGGGTTCCTGGTCCCTGGTGGTGGTCAGCAGGGGCTTGGCTGGGTCCAGTCAGCAGCGATTGAATGGGAATATGTTTTTTTGGGGGGCCATACTGATGAAAGGTTGATTGATATGGTGTCAGGCGCTCCGTGATGGATTAAATTGTGTGTGCAGACGGCTGTGGCCCTGGCCAGTCATGGCTGTTGCTGCCTTTTCCGCGAGCCACTGCCGCGGCAGCTTTAAGAAAATTTGATTTTCGCAGCTCAGAAACACACGGCAGCCCCTTTCTCTCCGCTGCCTGACTTCCATTTAGTTTGAGAGTGCACAAGTGATTCTTTATTGGATGAAATCTGCGCTGGATTGGATAAAGTGTAAGAGCGCTGAGCCATCTATCACTATCACCGCCCAGCCCCTGTTTCGTCTTAAAAGAAAAGAATGAAAGAAAAAACAGTATAAAAAAAAAAAAAAAAAAAAAAAAAAAAAAGGAGGACTAGGAAAAACAGACAGTCGTAGGATGTTTAAGATTTGAAAATTAACTGTGGAGTAAAAAAAAAAAAAATATATATATATATATATATCTTTGTATCCTCCATTCCTCTTCCGCTAAGCCAGTTGTCTCGGTCAGAAGACGGCAAACCTTTTTTCCATAGAGCTTGGGCCCAAACTCTTAAGGCTGCGTGGCGAAGTGCTGTGAGCTGACCCTCCCTTAAGTGTGGATTGGTGTAAAGATCTGACCAGTGCATTGGGTGGGCTCCCAGTTTAGAGCGGCCACGCCCTGCTCGCGCCCTTAAAGGCCGATCTCGCTGTCTGCGGCCGTGTCTTTGGTCCTCGTTTTAGGTTGGACTGCGCTGACCACTTCCGATAGCGGCTCGCCGTCTTTGTCCTTCAAACAAACGAATTAGCCGCTGATGTTTGTTTGTTCAGATCTGACCATATCGCTGCCATCCATTTTTAAACAGCAGGCCCCTCTCCATCGCCCCCTCCTTACCCATTAGTGCCGAGCTCTAAAGAGAAAATGGCCATGGATTTAGCTTAGGGCAATGCTGCTTCGCAGATATAAACACACGCGCACACGTACACGTACACACACACACACACACACACACACACATAGAAAAAGTTGGGGAGAAAAGCAAGCGATGACAGAGGGAGAATTATTTAAAAGCACAAAGTCCTATGTATTTCATTTAGTCATCCATAATTCATTTTAAAATGAGCTTCAGACAGTGTAAATCTGTTCGGAGGCAGCCTCTTTTCCAAGCCTTTACCCCTAAAATGGCTCTGTGGCTGGAGTGTCTTGAGGCAGTGTGGACCCGCCAGGCTTACCCCCCTTAATAAATTATGACCGAGGTGCAGAAGCACTTATCGGCCTGGCTTGAGCGCTCTAATGAGTCAAGGGAGCAGGACTCAGCTAAACCTCTAGAAATATTTTATCAAGACTATTTAAACACACTACAACCACTCACAGATGTATAACCACATTTCAGGGCCACTGAGGTACATCTTTGTCATGGATAGTAGGACCAGGAGCAACAGACATGGAGCAATGACAGATCAGGGTCTGATGCGGCATGTTGGGACGTTGGGGGGGAGGTGGTGGTGGGGGGGGGGGGGGTCTGATGTCATGCCCACAATGTACAATGCAGTTAAAGTGTGATGCAGTAATGGTTGTGTATATCATTTGAGTGACTTTTTTTTTTTTTTTGCCATATTTCAAAAAAATTATGGACTGCCCATAACATATTAAATGCTAATTGAATTCTTTCTACTTTAGAAGCGTTACAAAAAAAAAATGTGTGAATACATTCATCTCTTTTGGCATAGTCATGTTAAAGACATATTTTTTGTTAACTTACTTTTATTTTGAATGTCTTTGAGTCAATATATTCTCTCTTATTTCTAGTTTGTAGAGCAGGGAGTGAGGCTAGAGTAAATTGTGCTCTGGTTAACTAAAGAGAGAGATGATATCTCAGAGTTAGGGCCAGAATCTCTTTGATACAGTGCAGACTATCATTAAAGAGTTGCTCACGCCCTCAGCTAAAAATCCACAGTCCTCAAACACCTGACCCACCATAATGGCAAGAACATTGTTAATGCGTCATTTTTTTAATAAGTTGGAAAATTGCAAAGACCTTCGAACAAAGAAAAAGTGAGCACCAGAGCACTGACAGTAATAATAAAAGGTAAGAAAGTCTTTCTCTCTCTCTCTCCTTTTAAGTTTCCAACATCCAAGACTGAAGCAAACTAGGAGGGAAAAAAAAATCATTACGCGCTTGTTTCATCTGACTCTTTCTTCCTGAGTACAGAAACAGTGGGCTGATTAAAGGTGACTAAAATCTAAAATCCACCGAGCTACAGCTCTCTTCTTCTCTCTCTCCTCAACTTTTATTTTTAATGGAATATCTGCCCCGAGCTCGTTTACTCAGGAACAGAGGGATATAAATGTTTTAAAATTTAACCAAAAAAGAAAAAGAAAGGGAAGAAAAGGGAATGGAAGGAGGAAAGAATGGGTAATCGGAGAAAGATTTTAATCTTAATAATTCATAAAGCATTCCTTCAATCCTTTTTTCTCTCTCCTCTTACTGCTGCTTGATGAAGACACGGGCTGTATTTTTCTGCCATGCGCTAGGTAAATGCAACAGTCTAGCTGCTGTGTAGATCCCTCTCTGATAAGGTCAGTCACAGCTCTACACAGAGAGTGACTCGGACTACAGACACAAACAAGGTTAGCATGGCAAGAGAGGCCCAAGGGAAAGAGGCCAGGAAATCAACCCAGATCAGACACCGATTGTGCAACTTTATCTGTGGGAAGGGAGAGTTTCACTAAAAGAGTAAAAAATGTCAGACTGTCTGTTTTTTTATGGGAGTACATATGTGCACGCTCAGGTCTTTTTGTATGCCAGCTGGCAGGTTCTCTGTTATTGTGAAGAAAAATTCCTGTTGCTCCATGCGAATAACATTTGCTGAAACAGGCGTTAAGTGATTACTGTAATAGACAGGATTATCATTCGTATTATTATAGAAATCAAACCACTTTCTCTGCTTCTTCAATCAAGACTGTCTTTCAGGGGAATGGAAGCTCCCCACATATTTAAAACCTGTCTGCTAAATGTCAAAGTTAACTATAATAACATTGGCTCATTTTTCTGTTTAAATGCAATATATTGCTCGAGATCACATGAAAGTATGTATTTTAAGAATGAGATACACAGAATGAAAGAGAGAGAGAGAGAGAGAGGGAGCGGGAGGGAGGGAAGGAAGGAGTGAGGGAGGGAGGGATAAAGGAAAAAGGAAATGAGATGGAAAGTTCTGGACCGCTAAAGTACAGTGCTGTGATGTGGCTGTTCAGTGGTGCAGTCATTCTGACCTATGAGCTCTGAGGGTGGGTCCAGTAACACACAGTTGTCTGGCTCTCAGACCATGGCATCCTTTCCAGCCCAGTGCGTCAGGAGCCTGTGTGGAGACATTGTGTTTGAGGAGGCTTTGTGTGATAACATCCCCCCTATTGATCAGAAAATGCTACGCGTGTTTCAGGCCAAAAGAGTGCCGCTAACAGCCCCAGCCAATCAGCCATGCCAACAGGTTGGCCATGCTAGGGGTCTGTAGAGGACGTCACGTTTGGAGCATTTGCTTAGTAGAAGCCAGGGTTCACCAAAGGTGAGGGGCCCTCCCCATTCTTCTCCCCTCCCATCTGCATGGCTGCTAGGAGTCAAGTTCAGCTCTGGGGTCTGGCCTGTCTGGACGCCGTGGCCATATGGATGCATCTGCATACAAGGGACAGCTGACTCTATAACACAGGCCAGGCAGGGGAGGGCAGCCGGCCTGATTTACAAAATGTCATTTCTCAAAGCAGGGCAATGCAGGACGCCTATCCCTTTATACATGTTTCATGCAATGCAAATCAATTTTCAAATCAACTTGGCTGTGGAAACCCCCCAAATGGTTCATGTATATTTGAATTATGTATTTTTATGCTATGGTTAAAAATGCTCAGAAGAAATGATCAGCAATTATATTGAGGGAAATAGTTACATTCGAATGGGGAAAAAGTGCAAAAGTTTTGAAACATCTTCTAAAAAATTCAAAGAAAGAAAGAAAAAAGAAACGAAAAAAGAAAAAAGAAAAAAACCTCAGGATATAGATCCAAACCTTTTTTTTTTCCCTTTGAGGTCAATTATTCAATGCTCGATTTCTACCATAAAATGATTTCTCTGTTGTTTTTAATTTTATCTGGACACTCTGTGTTTTATAGTAGTGTTTGGTATTGTAGAGGCAGTGAGGGCTGGGGTGTAAGTACTGTTACTGAGGACTGGCTAAGCTTTACTGCTTTACTGTCATTAGTGAGGACTGCGTCCCCCTGAAGGTGCCAGAGGCCAGTCGCCCCAGTGCTGCTCAGATGCAGCCCTCTTTTATTGTCTATTGTGTTTGCTGCTGGCCCTTTCCCTGCTCACTACTAGACTTTTGACCCTTTTTATTTGGCTGTCCGATTCCAGCTGCCCCACTCCGCAGTCTGCATTAGAATATGGAACAGATGCTTTGGGGAGCCTGTGAATGAAAGTTAATGGGATGCTGCTGAGATACCAAATCATTCCCAGTCACAGAATGTAATTTAGAATTTATTCAGGCACCTGGAAGACTAAAAGAACAAATTCTGATATTTTTTTAAGCGATTCTTTTTTCTCATTTATATTTTTCTATTATATCAGAGGGCTGTTTTGTAATATGCGGTGATGATGTGACCCCAAATGACATTGGCAGTGCTGGACAATATGTGTGTTTGTGTGTCTGACCAAGACAAAGCCCCCTACTTCTTGCCTGTCCCTTGTGTCCCTGCAGAGTCAGTGTGTGTGTGTGTGTGTGTGTGTGTGTGTGTGTGTGAGTGTGAGATCAATCTCACATGGCTCAGTCATGGTGTCAGAGTGACAGAGGCTCTGACTCTCCTTTCCTCTCTCTCTCTCTCTCTCTCTCTCTCTCTCTCTCTCTCTCTCTCTCACTCTACTCTTTTTCCTTGTGGCGTCCTAGTCGGTTCAGGAGAGAACCTGGACCACACGTCCTGCAGTTGGATATCTCATGGAGCCATAGCGTGAAGCTGAAGTCATAGGAGGAGAGAACACCAGGTAGTGCCTTTAATTTCTCCTTAGTCCAGTGCTGTGTGCTGCTGTGAGTCACCTGAGTTGCTGAGCCTGCTGGTCAGCTCATCATTGCTCTTTCACATGAACTACCACACACACACATAAGCACACACTCATACACACACACACACGCACGCACGCACACACACACACACACACACACACACACACACACACACACACACACACACACACGTACACACACGCGTGTGCCCACCCACCTACACACACACACACATACACACACACCGCACTTTCACACCTTTTGACTGTTTTGGCTGGGTTGGTTTGTAGCATTAGAGATAAGATGTGCCAGGCTCTGTCTTGCCAGATGTTTGTTGTTTGAGAAGTTGTGTTGGTGTCGTGACTTTTGCTTTGGGCTGTACTCACGCAATGATCCAGTGCTTCTGTACTGCTGAGTATGATCTCACCTTGTGGTAAAACACCAATTAGGTGTCATTTTTCATTTTTTTTTTTAAGGCTGAAATATTTCTGTGGTAAAATGGTTTGTGTTATATAAAAATGATGCCTTCAAACACAGAAAAACAAAATCTTTCCTCAGCCATGTTATTTAGGTCCATTACTATTTATATATCAAATTACACCTATGTTGCAAAAGATTTATCAAAATAACACTTTCTCAAGGGTGCTTAGCTGATTTTAAAGAGGAAAAAAATATTTCTTCAATGCGACGAGGGAAGAATTTTGCTAGATTTGCCAAGTGTGACAACTGAAATTGTTTAATTTTGATGGCATGCGAATAACACTGGCAGAGTTGATTTGATTTTAGTTTTAGCTTCATTCACACTCATAATATTCAGCAAAAATGAAATGCAGGGCAGAAAGTACAGTAGTTTCTCAGCAAGTTTACTGATATAATTTAAAGTAACTCTTCTATACGTTTACGTCTAGCCGGCTAGAATTTCTAACCTTCTGTATTTGAATACTGAGGTGCTGCAAATATGTGCAACTTTTTGGCTGACAGCCTGTACAGACTGAACAGTGAACTGGCACACTTTTGGGAGTTTTTGGAGGAGGTATTGAAAGTTTGCTGTAAATGTCACTTGCTCTCTTGGATGGAAAGATGGCTTTGCATAAATGTACTTGTGAGAGATGGATTTTGGCTGAATGGGGAGAGAGTGGAGTAACTGCTGGTGAGCTGAAGGTTATGCTGGCTAAAAGTCTCTGGACATTGCCATTTTTGAAATACCAGCAGCACCTGCTGCCTGTGAAGAGCAGCACTGTTTTATGATGTTGCATTGTAATTTCAATTTAACCATATTACATTCCCATTTAGGGCAGCGAGATGGAGAAACCAGTCAGAACTTGTTTTAAACTTAATTCACGTGTACACAGATCCAGGCCCAAGAGGTTAATGGCTAACAAATTAACCCCTGCAGCATTATCTTACAAATAGCTGCAGCATATGATAACCTATAATCAATATCAGCAATTATGTGTCAGGCCAAGCCCTGTGTTCGTGACCTGTCTCCCATGAAGGGACTGTCTGTGGAAAGAAGATCTCTCTGCCCATGCAAAGTGCCCTTAATGATGTCATTACCAGGGTTAAGTAAAGAACGCAGACACCCAGACACCTGAGTCTCCCTTCCTCCGCTACTTTTTCTCCCTTTTTCTTGTTGCTCTCCTTCTGCACCCCCTCCCTTCCGTTCTTTAACACTTTTTCATATGTCATTAGTCAATCCAGGTACGTTGCACTCGTTAGTAATGCTTTCTTGGCAGTAAACATCAGGTGAACTCTTCTCGTGTTTTTTTTTCTCAGTCTTTGTGAATTTTCACATTTTATTCACAATAGTGTTAGCTATTGGGGGCTAATAGCAGCAAATTGTTTGATGGTATGAACTCAGACTCTGTAGATTCATATTGTACTTTCTCATCAGTCTGATCAGCATTTGCTGTACTCATAGAAAATAAAAATGAGCAAACACAGTTCATTAAATATGTCAAAATATTTGAAACAGGCGCTTTTTTAATTTGTTTTTTTAAATGAAGATTTTAATGGTGCTTGCTGAGTTGACTTGATTTAATTTGATTTAACACATTTATGTATTTAATTAGCTATGACATAATTAACACCTTAATTATGTCATAACTTTCTTTTCACACTTTGAATTACTAAATGATAAACCAGATATGCAGGTGAAATATATATATATATATATAAAGCCAGTGTGTAACCCTGTGTCCCATCCACAAGTATTGTATATATTATGTCAGAGGAATAAAAGTTCCACAGAGCCAGACATTTTTAACAAGCATACATGGAACATCTTCAACATGCTGACATATGGACTGGTTCAACATACCCCACATTTGGATCACATGTGCACTTCTGTACCTTAACATACTTCACTGGGAGACAGTGATGGGGGGACACAGAATGCAAAAATCTGCCAATGGCTTACAGTCATTGTTTTGTTTATAACATTTTATTTATTGAATATATGCCTTTTTGTCAGCCATAGTTATTTGGTTCAAGTGTTTGTGGTCTGCTGTTTTCAGATTCATACCCAAAGGTGTGTGTGTGTGTGTGTGTGTGTGTTTTTACTTCAGTGTTTTAATGCACAGCATTCAGAACAATGTGAACTTAATTTCTTTGGAAATCACCTGTAAAATGTACCTAACCTTATTTTTATTACTCTGTATATATTTCTGTTAATGTGAAATGTTGGACATGTGCTGCAAATAGTTTCAGTTTTAAATTTTGGCAAATCATTCTCTATATTTGCCAATCATGCAAATTTTAATCAATTCATTCTACTTTCATATTAAACATAATTAGAAATAATTTTGTTAATATAAGGGATAATTGAGTGCAGACATTGTTGTGTAATTTGTCTAGTTAATCCTCAGCCATGTGTCAGCCTCTCACAATATCATAAAATGACAGGCATGTACACCAACCTTCTAGTACATATATTTTTTGTTCTTCTTCTTCTTCTTCTTCTTCTTCTTCTTCTTCTTCGTCTTCTTCTTCTTCTTCTTCGCCATTGAACATCATGAAGGAATTTAGTGAAGTGCCCTTAATTAAGTTTATGCCGACGAAATAAAAAGACGAGGTTTAAAACGATCTTCGATTTTTCAGGATCAAATCTTAAGACCATTTTCAACACTATCGCTCTTATTTAAAAAGGATTAAATATTGCATAAATACAAACAATTAAATACACACTGACAATAATGATTTTTTTCTCGCCGGTTGGGAACTTTTACTTTTACTTTTTGAGAAGCTTGTAATGTTTTTCTTTTATATTGTGGACGAGTCGGAGAGTTCGTTTGAATTAAAGCTGAAATTTAGGTTATATCTCCCTGAGTCTTTTTTCAGTGATTGCATTTTCGTCATTCTTTGAAAAGTTTTGGTCATCATCAACGCAACTATGCTTAATTATATTTCCACTGAAATTGTATCACTAATGGACATAGGAAACACTGTAAGGCACAGGTAATTAAAGGCAAAAGGAATTTAGGCATTACAAAGCAGGATACTTCTTACACGTAGCTTGCAGTTTATCTTTTTGTAGGTAGGATGAGATTTGTCTGTATTTAATATGTAACGTTTTAAATATTATGTTGTGTTTAGACATTTAGCAGTTATTATCTATGCCTCGTGCTTTCTTAAATGATATTTATATCTAATATGTAATCATTCGTAAAGAGGAGATGCAGCAGTCTGCGTGTTTCTGAATATTCATCCGGCCTTGTCCTAAGCTATCTCGTGGGCATCGACCCAGGGAACCTTGAACTTAACAGTGGTTGGTTAGGGGTTCTGAAGAAATCAGCTGTTCACTTCTTGTAAGATGAAAGCCATATGCCCTTTAGTGTCATTCCCGTCACAAGATGCAATGTGACAAATGGTCATCACTGAGTCGCCAGTTTGTAACTTGCTAGACTACAGTAGGCCTGACCTATTTTCGAGAGTTGTTGCATTTCATTTGTTTTCAAGCTACATTTGTGAAGATGAAAGAGAATTACTTTTAAGTAGTATAATGTGTTATCATTATCGTGTTATCATCCAATCCGAAAAAAAGTAGTTTTTGTCTAAGTGTTATAGCGAATGGACGATTGTTACACGATTGTTTAAATCTCAATACTTATTGTCACCTTCAGTGGATAAAAATAATACGGTTCTATTTATAAATAGTCGCTTTCTTTCTTTCTTTCTTTCTTTCTTTCTTTCTTTCTTTCTTTCTTTCTTTCTTTCCCCTTGTGTTCTTGTGGTATAATATCGCCCCAAATGTAGTGATGCAACACGACTGTCGTATTTATGACATACACACATTTTGTTTCACAATTATTAATTCATCACTGATGGACCATTCTGTGTTGTCAGTGCATGGATACGTCTATACACAAAAGTGATTCCTATGTCTTCTTTTAAAGTAAAAAGTGACGGAGAGGATTTGTTCTTTGCCTCATGATTTCATGCTCACAGTGTTGAAATAACTGTTATTTTAGTGATGAATACAATTTTCTTTTTTTAAGGAGTAAGGAGAAATCCATATGAAAGATGGTATGAATTAACTTGATTATACATTGTTACCTTAGAAACGACTACATGGACGCTAAAAGAGATTGAATCCCGTTAAAGACATGTTTTGATACAAGAAATAGATGTTAAATCCGATATTGTTGCTTACGTGCTGTCCTCCCTGTAATTTTACAAAGCTCTTCTTGAACAATGACACATTTATTTCAGGTCAGTTCACTCCTGATTTACCAACCGATCCAACAGCCCCCTTCACACGAATAAGAAAACTCAACAAAGCATAAATACATGGAGTATAGCTCTTTCTTCACGAACTTCTAAATATTCGTATATTTAGTTTACAGAGCTTATAAATATTGACATATGATTGTTGATTTAAACGGAAGATAATTCTGAAGTAAAGTTTTTTTTAACATATATTTCCCTCATGAGCGTCGTGAATAGACTAGACTGACTGCATCCATGTGGAATATATGCAAAACATATTATTATTATTATTATTATTATTATTATTGTTGTTGTTGTTGTCGTTATCATTATTTTTATTTTTATTATTATTATTATTATTATTATTATTATTATTATTATTATTCAGATGAAGAGTGCCAAGGCTATTTCTGAATTTTCCTCCCACTTCATTTTGATTTTTATGTCTTTGCTGTCTCTTGTATTTGTTGTAGTTATTTTACCAGCAATAATGATTTTATTTTAGTTTAGTTTAGTTTAGTTTATCAGCCCTCCACATTCACTCCTCTGTTGAAACTCTTTTGCTACATTCCTTAGCAGTGGGATAGTGGGCAATTAATCCAGGCAATTAGACAACGATAAAGGCTAATTGCTCCTAATTGGTTTAAAGGGGTTATGGCTAATTATCACATCCTAATTGAAAGCCTTTACGAAGGGGGTTGTTGTGTATTCAAAGCTGCCGGTCCTTACAAGCAGTTCTCTGTGGTAAACACTATTCACATTCAAATGAGACTGACTAACTTTGGCACAGAAACAAACACGCGCCCGCCTCCAAGCCTGTCATTAGTGTGATTTCCTTTTGTTGGCCACTGATGTATTAACCTGACGCGTGGTGAGAACCTATTTGCTTAATTCTGTAGATGGCACCGTGCCCAACTTCAGAAAAGGAGCTAATCTCCTCAACATAAACGCTAATAGTGTATGATCAGCGAAGGAACATGACTGTTGTTTAAGCAACAGGAAACATAATATACAGGAATGCTGAAAACAAACAAACAAACAAACAAACAAACAAAAACAACAACAACAAAAAAATCCAGATTATTTAAAATTAGAACTATGCCATTTATATAATAATATTAATTCCCTCAATTTGTAATTATTATAAATATATTGTTTTTGTCACCAAGCCTGTACTTTTTGTCCGATTTAGCACTAAACATTGCATTTATCTTCCCTTTACACTGGTATATTTCTGACACAAAACAAGCAAGTAAATAACAGAATGAAAATAGAACTGTCGTCAAAAATCTGTCATGAATCTCAATGCGTTTACCAATATTACTGCAGCCCAGCGCCTTGCACCTGTCTTCCTCTGCGGTGGAGATTGGCACCCCCTCGCGCAGTCAGTGTTGGGGGGCAGCTCTGCGGGCCATGATTAGCGATGCGTATTATATTTTTGACCCCCCCACGCCGCTTTTCCCGCGGCATTCATCTTTGTTGTGCTGTACACCGAAAATGTGACCTAAAAAGCATTTCGTCTTCTGCTCTTGCCACAGTATCCACGTGAGTGGATAAATTAAATTTATTAGATTAGAAAGCATGCACATTTTGCAATGTGTATTTATAAAAAAACATTTTTTAAATTGCAGTTGCACAACTGCGTGTTTTTATGCGGGTTAATTTGAGAAAGATACATGTTTGACACCTTGTGGAAACTTGTGCTTGTAACACTGAGGCTGATGCAATATTAATGCCTGCAGAGTCTATTTGATATCAAAAAGAATATCTCTCCAAAAAGTGTCCCCACAGGGACTATCTCGCACCAAAGCACAGATAATACTAATGGTGACATTTTGGAATACATCTGAAGGCTATCAATGCTGCTTATTAAGAGACAAAATTGTGTGAATGGATCCGTTTTAGATAAAGTTTCTGCTTGCATTTTTCAAGAAAATGCCTCTTTAAAGTTCACATATCATCCAGTCTTTTATGTTTATGCATTTTTGGTAAGTATAGTTTAGACAAATGGTTGTAAACATATCAGTGGATGTTCTGGTCACATGGTTGTTTCAGAGAGTGGAATATATTGATAGGCTTTATATTTAAATGAACAGTTATGTCGGCCTGGAATATTGATTTTGGGATTCTGAAGAAAAAAAGACTTGGACTCTCAATATCTAGCATGTGTGCTGTTTTCAGTTTGGAGACAGAAGCAATGAACAATGATTCTGTGAAGGCTAAAGCCCTGTGTTAAATAATCCACAATGATAAAAAAAAAAAAACAACAACAACAACAAAAAAAAAAACCAAGTGAATAATCTCCTGGGGTTTACAAGGTCAAGTCCATGACCCTTGACCTTTGTGGGGAAATGTCTGGAGTGCAGTTAAGGCTGGCTTGGCTATGCTCTGGGACTAGTTCGTTGTTTGCCTCTCTGGCTTGCTGTCTTGGGCCTTGCTCCTCTTGGCTTGGTTTTTTGCGTATACTCCATCTATTATTTATCAGACTTATTAAAAGTTATTCCAGAGCCGTCAGGTCCTGCCAGATGACTCGGGAAAAGGGGCCCTCCTGAGTGTCCGGTTCCTTGCTGATGGAGGGCCATAGCAAAAATAAAAATGGATTCAGTGAAACTGCTAAAACACACAGGATAAAAACAAACAGAAAATACTGCTTCAATTATTAAATGCAGCATGTGTTGTTGGAGACATAAGAACTCCTCAATATTTTACAAGAACAACACCAAACCTAAATGAATGTTTAATTAGACACAGCTGCTGTCACTGTAGCTAAAATATGGCTGAAATAGAACTTAGAATCAAGTGCAAGTCAGTAGACTTGGAATCAGAGGGAATTTTATTTTCTAACACATGATTCCACAGAAGAAATTAAAATGTACAACAAACTATCGTGTGAAGGTTAAAGTAATGCTAGAGATTTTAATAAATATACTCTTGTCCCACAACTATTGCTATTTTTTTTTTTTCAAAGGCAACAACACAATTTGAATAGGTCTGTCAGTTCTCACTATAATGAATTGGAAGAATAAGGTGCTAGGCTATGCCATGACACAGCTCTTGTTGCCAATGAATATTCAGATCTGATCTTCAGAGTTGTGAAACCTTCAGTGCTCACAACCTTTTCTCTTGTGAAGTGCACACACACACACACACACACACCTCCCAGCTGTGTCTGGAGTGAAGCAGAGCTGTGGAGAAGTGGGGTAAGGGTGGGGGGGGTCGAGGCACCGGGCCTGAAAGGTCAGAGGAAGCAGGAGACAGGCGGGCCGGCCGGCTGCCGGGGCTTTGAACCTAACAGATGGTGAAGGTTAGGTGACGTCCCTTCGCCTGGCCTTTCCCCAGTAATTGAGGATAATTTGAGCACCAAAAAGAGAGAAGGCCTGTCCACCGTCGGGCCGAGGGAAAGGAGGCGAGGTTAATATGAAAATGATTTTGCATTACCGCCGGCTTTGTGTGGTTGGCCACGCTCTCGCCAGCCCGGCCCTAATCCTGGCCTCGGGCAGCGGGAATGAAGAGTGTCACCCTGAGTTGGAGCGCGACGCCATGCGCATGAATACATCTCCAACTCTGGCTCCTCTGTGCCCCCCATTAACCAACACTGCCAGCCTTGATTATGCACTTACACTCAAACAGTGGGCAGGTCTGGGGGCATTTGGGAATGTTTGGGAGATATCTGACAACACCCTGTCTTTACCAGAACAAAAGAGCTGATCCAAATGTTCTGCGATTGCCGCACTGGACTCATAGCTCACCTTTCAACAAAGAGGAGCTGAAGCGCTATCTAAGTTTATGCTAAATAATGTGCATACTGGTATTCAGCCTTCAACACACAGGTAAAGAATCTAATCAGTTTGTTTTGAATAATTCTCCCGCTTTGTCTCTAGGTATGCAAAATTTGAACTGTTCCACTTAACTACACTGAATATAAAGACATCCCACACTTATGATCTTCTTTTGCCAAAAGTATAAAGAAGCAAATAGATAATCTTTACAGATAAGAATAATTTGATTTTGTTTGCATGTGTTAGGAGATTGATGTGGCAACATACACTAGAAGATTATGACTTCAGTAATAATCCATCTGTGGGGCATTTCAAACACTAGGTTTGTGATGGGGATCAATGGACCAAAATAACACGATGTTCCAACAGAAATGTTCTGCCAGGGGTAACTGTGGGACCAATTCTAGCTGGAAAGTTGCCTCTTTGGTGTGATGAAGTCATTTACAACTATTGATCTAATAGTCAAACTGTGAGTGTTAACCTTAAGAGCCTTGGAGGGAGTTTCTGGGTAAATGGAAGTGCCCCAGGGACCCCCCTTATCAGTAGAAAGTGATCGTAGTGAGACACAAAAGACAAAGATGTATTCTTTAAATGCTGGCATCACTCAGGCTGTTTCATAGTTTGGTCTATGGGACAGCAAAGACAGATATCACCGAGTCCACCAACTATGTTCACAGGAGCTCAAGGTCCACCAGCATCGGTTATAGAGCAGGTTTATCAGTACTCCATAGAATGAAAATGAACAATAATATGGAGTTATGAAATAAGCATTAATATAAACTGCAAATGATTTTTTTTGTATATTAATTTTTAGCACATCACCAGGTTTTTGCTGGTCATGGAATTGACTAGATTGTTATCTTTTATCTCTTTCTGTTTTTCATTCATTACTGAAATGGTGTTTTTGAATTCATCATAAGATCAGGCTATCCACAAAGCATAGTTCCGTGAGCTCACTATGTCTATGTCCTCCACTCATTACAAAGATATTATAGTAATGTCATATCCATGTTACTGTTGGTCTCTGAATTGTAAGCCTTTGTATCTGTGAGAGCGTTATGGAAGTATATGATGTGAGTATGTTTGTGAATGAGACTTGCAGAACAAGTCAGAATGTGTGAGTAATGGACTGTGTGCTGGTCAGCTGTTTTTTGGTGAAAATGCGTGTGTGTGTGTGTGTGTATGTGTGTGTGTTTGATTTTGCCCTGCTCCTCTCCTGTGTCACTCTAGCTCTCCCCTCAGGCATGGTCTAGCTGCAGGCTCTCTTAATGGAGCATCTCTCGTGTTTTTCTCTGGAGCCCTCAGCTCCTCCCCGGTGTGCTTGAGGAACAGGGCCATTTAAAATGGCTCCAGCGTCATTGACCCTGCATGTGAACACAGCCAGAGAGTGGGTCACTCAGTCCAGGGCTCCACACCTCCTCCACCCCCCCTAACCTGAATCACCACATCACTACTGCACCTGCATGTAGGACTGCTTCTCTCTCTCTCTCTCTCTCTCTCTCTCACACACACACGCACACACACACACATACACACACACACACATTCAAACATTTTCTTTTTGTTGTCTTTTCTTGTAGTCTTATGATTTATGAGACTTTATTGTCTCTACTCACCAGTTTCTTCTGCCATCTGATGTTCAGGTTGTAAGGAGTTAAGTTAGTGTGGACTGAGATGCACTCTCTCCATTTCTCTTTCTTTATCCCTTGTTCTCTCTGTTTTCCCTGCCTTTTGTGCCTTTCATTCATTCACAGGTGTTCCATTTCAGATTTGATTGTGTGTGGATGTATGTGTCCGTGTGTATTACACATACACATTATTTATATACATCTATATATATCTATATCTATATCTATCTATCTATCTATCTATCTGTGTGTATATATATATATAAATTTAAATTTAAATAAATCAGGATTTGTTTATGTGTAAATAAATAATTTAAGGATTTTATACTATATGTATATTATATATGTAATTTTACTGTGATATTCACTGTGTTATTCTTACTTAATTGTTGCTGATATTTTAGTGGCTTTAATACATGTATGGATGTGTGAGTTGGGTTTCAGCCTGTCGGTTGGGTTCTGTAGAAGTAGTTATGGAGCTGTGTCTAACTGAAGATGTTATCTGGCATGTGTTTTCCATTCAAGGCAGAGGTTGGTGATCTGGACAGGGGCAGAGGTGCGGCCCTCTTCTCTCTGTAATGATCCACTTATTATTTCACTTTTTCTCTCCAAATGGAGAAAAAGGGCATTCATCATTCTGTTGACCTCTGAGATCACGGCAGAAAGCACGCCTTTGAAAACTAAAACTGAAACTCGCTTTTAAATAAGATAAATAGTAAACAAATCCAGGCCAACCCTTTGAACAGGCTTGCCAAGAGATTTACCTCGCCCTGTGGCAAATAATATTTCTTGAACTGGGTTTAAATTTCAAGTGTCTTGGGCTTATATAAACCTGGAACAAAAGAAAATCGGTCTCAGAACAGCAAATATTATCTGCTGGCGGGGCAAGATGTCAAGATTGCATTTTTGTTGTCTCAAATGTAGGAGCAGGGATGGTGTTTGGCAAATCCCTGAATAAAACTCGATTTATTCTTATTTATTTATTTATTGCTGGGTTGCATTATATCTTTATTTGTGAAAAATTGATAAAAATAGATCAAAACTGTTCATTTAGATTTTTATATTTTAAATTTTACATTTGTTAGTATAGTACGATTTTACATTTGTCAGTATTGCATATATATATATATATATATATATATATATATATATATATATGATTATTTTATATTTAGTAAAAAGTATAAAACATACTGTTCACAGGTATATCCTCTGAATTTATGCCATATTGATGTCTATGTTTTTTCATTCTGAAATAATGATTTTGTTACAGTACTCAATTTTTAAAATTAGAGACAAATTCTGTGCCAAATAATAATACAATACTGTACTGGGGGAAGTGTACTAATGATTAAGGCTGATGTTAAGTTTGAATTATTTGTGCTTTGCACTGTATTTATGACTTAGTATAAAGCAATCTATCAAAAACATCAACACACATTGTCTGCTGACTTTTCTGTCTTAAGTTTGAATTTAGTGTTAT